>NC_083103.1:43013386-43313386 GCF_949774975.1 Lagenorhynchus albirostris
CCTTTTTCATTTCTTATTTTGTTTATTTTGGTTCTCTCTCTTTTCTTCTTGGTGAGCCTGGCTAGAGGTTTGTCAATCTTGTTTACCCTTTCAAAGAACCAGCTCTTGGTTTTATTGATTTTTTTCCTATTGTTTTTTAAAATTTAATTTTTATTGGAGTATAGTTGATTTGCAATGTTGTGTTAGTTTCTGCTGTACAGCAAAGTGAATCAGTTATACATATACATATATCCACTCTTTTAAAATTCTTTTCCCATGTAGGTCATTACAGAGTATTGAGAAGAATTCCCCATGCTATACAGTAGGTCTTTTAGTAATCTACTTTATATATAGTAGTGTGTGTATGTCAATTCCAATCTCCCAGTTTATCCCTCCCCTCCTTTTCCCCCCTGGTAACCATAACTTTGTTTTCTACATCTGTGACTCTATTTCTGTGTTGTAAATAGGTTCATTTGTAACATTTTTTAAGATTCCACATATAAGTGATATATGATATTTGTTTTTCTCTGTCTGACTTACTTCACTCAGTATGACAATCTCTAGGTCCATCCATGTTGCTGCAAATGACATTCTTTCATTCCTTTTTATGGCTGAGTAATATTCCATTGTGATATATATATATATATATATATATATATATATATATATACATACATACATACACACACACCACATCTTCTTTATCCATTCCTCTGTCAACGGACATTTAGGTTGCTTCCACGTCCTGGCTATTGTAAATTGTGCTGCAATGAACATAGGGGTGCATGTATCTTTTTGAATTATGGTTTTATCTGGGTATATGTCCAGGAGTGGGATTGCAGGATCATATGGTAGTTCTATTTTTAGTTTTTTAAGGAACCTCCATACTGTTCTCCATAATAGTTGTACCAATTACATTCCCACCAACAGTGTAGGAGGGTTCCCTTTTCTCCACATCCTCTCTAGCATTTACTATTTGTAGATTTTTTTGATGATGGTCATTCTGACCACTGTGAGGTGATACCTCATTGTAGTTTTGATTGGCATTTCTCTAATAATTAGTGATGTTGAGCATCTTTTCATGTGCTTTTTGGACATCTGTATGTCTTCTTTGGAGAAACGTGTATTTAGATCTTCATGTTTTGATTGGGTTTTTTGGTTTTATTGGATATTGAGCTGCTTGAGCTGTTTGTATATTTTGGAGATTAATCCCTTGTCAGTTGCTTCCTTTGCAAATATTTTCTCCCATTCTGTGGGTTGTCTTTTCGTGTTTATGGTTTCCTTTGCTGTGCAAAACCTTTTAAGTTTAATTAGGTCCCATTTGTTTATCTTTGTTTTAATTTTCATTACTCTACGAGGTGGATCAAAAAAAATCCTGCTGCAATTTATGTCAGAGAATGTCTATTGTTTTTTTAATCTCTATTTTATTTATTTCCTCTCTGATCTTTATTATTTCCTTCTGCTGACTTTAGGTTTTGTTTGTTCTTTTCCTAATTCTTTTAAGTGTGGGTTAGGTTGTTTACTTGATTTTTCTTGTTTTCTGAGAAAGGCGTGTGTCGCTATGAACTTTCCTCTGAGAACTGCTCTTGCTGCACCCCAAAGATTTTGTATGGTGTGTTTTCACTGTCATTTGTCTCAAGGTATTTTTAAATTTCCTTTTTGATTTCATCGTTGATCCAGTTGTTTTTTAGTAGTACGTTGTTTAATCTCCATGTAATCATTTTTTTCTCATTTCTTTTTCTGTGGTTGATTTCTAGTTTCATGCTGGTGTAGTCAGAAAAGATGTTTGAGATAATTTCTATACTCTTAAATTTGTTGAGGCTTGATTTGTACCCTAGATACTCTAGATAATTTCTATACTCTTAAATTTGTTGAGGCTTGATTTGTACCCTAGTGTGTGGTCAATCCTAGAGAATGTTCCATGTGCACTTGAAAAGAATGTGTATTCTGATTTTTTGGATGTAATGTCCTGAAAATATCAATTATGTATAACTTTTACTGTATCATTTAAGATCTCTGTTTTTTTTACTGTATCATTTAAGATCTCTGTTACCTTATTAATCTTCTGTCTAGAAGAGCTGTCCATTGATGTGAGTGGGGTGTTAAAGTCTCCTACTATTATTATATTACTGTCATTTTCTCTCTTTATGTCTGTTAGTATTTGTTTTATGTATTTGGGTGCTCCTATATTAGGTGCATGTATGTTGACAAGTGTACAATCCTCTTCCTGTGTTGATCCTTTTATCATTATACAGTGTCCTTTATCTTTCTTTATGGCCTATGTTTTAAAGTCTATTTTGTCTGATATGAGAATTGTAACCTCTGTTTTTTCATTCCCGTTTGCTTGAAATATCTTTTTCCATCCCCTCACTTTCAATCTATGTATATCCTTTGCCCTAAAGTGGGTCTCTTGTAGGCAGCATATTGTAGGCTCTTTTTTAAAAAATCCACTCTGCTGCTCTGTGTGTTTTGATTGGAGCATTGTGTCCATTGACATTTAAGGTAATTATTGATAGATACCTATTTATTGCCATTTTAACACTTTTCCCCATTGAGTTAATATTTCTTCTTTGTCCCTTTCTTTTTGTGGTTTGATGATTTTCTTTTGTATTATACTTATGTTCTCATTTTTTGTTTTTTTTGTGTGAATCTATTGTATGTTTTTGATTTGTGGTTAGCCTGTTTTTGAAGTATGTTAACCCCATCCTGTATCTACTCACCTTAGACTGGTAGTCATATAGGCTCAAACACATTCTAGGAAATGAAAAAAAAAAAGCTACATGTTCTTCCTCCCCCACATTTCATGATTTTGATGTCCTGTTTTACATCTTCATGTTCATCCTTTTGCTGTTCATTGTGGTTATCATCACTTTCACAGAAATTTTTTGATTTTTAAACAAATCTGTGTACTCGCTTATTTAGGTGATTTGTTTTCCAATTGTGATTTTCTCTTTCCTATATATTCTTACTTCTTTTCTATTTATAGGAGACCTTTCAATATTTCCTTTAGGATAGGTTTAGTATTGCTGTATTCTTTTAGTTTTTGCTTTTCTGAGAAATTCTTTATCTCTCCTTCTATTCTAAATGATAATTTTGCTGAGTAGAGTATCCTAGGTTGCAGATTTTTCCCTTTCTGGACTTTGAATATATTTTTTCCACTCCCTTCTAGCCTGCAACGTTTCTGTAGAGAAGTCAGCTGATAGCCTTATGTTCACTTGTAATGAACTCTGTGTTTTTCTTGCTGCCTTTAGAACCCTCTCTTTAACTTTTGCCATTTTTATTATAATATGTTTCAGTGTAGGTCTGTTTGGGTTTACCTTGTTTGGGACCTTCTGTGCTCGCTGTACCTGGATATGTTTCCTTCTTTAGGTTTGGGAAGTTTTCAGCCATAATATCCTCAAATACACTTTCAATCCCCTTTTCTCTTTCTTCCCCTTCTACAATCCCTATTATGCATAGATTGGCATACTTTATATTATCCCATAGGTCTCTTATATTGCTTTCATTTTTTTTTTAAATTGGTCTTTGTCTGCTGTCCTGTGTGATTTTCATTATTCTATCTTCCAGGTCACTTATTTGTTCTTCTGCATTATTTATTCTGCTATTCATTGCCTTTAGTCCAGTTTTTGTCTTGGCAAATGAGTTTTCTAATTTTCCTTGGTTCCTCTTTACAGTTTCTAGTTCCTTTCTGCAGTACTTTGCATTTCTGTTGATAGCCTTTCCTAATTCCTTCAGTATTTTCTTTATCTCCTTTTCAAAATTGGTGTCTATTAGGCTGAAGGGATCTGTTTCATTGTTCTTTCAGGGGAATTCTCTTGGTCTTTTAACTGGGAGTGGTTCCTCTGCTTCTTCATTTTACTTATACTTCTCTTATTCTGTGAGTTTGAGAGAAACAATTATCTATTGAGGTCTTGGAGGGCTGTTTATATGTGGAAGTGCCCCTGTGTAGCTTGTGTGGGTTTAGTATTTTTGGTGCAAGGGCTGTTTTTAGTATGGATGCTTGTCACCTCTTTCCTCAGTATGTGCTGGCTGTTATCCCATTAATAGGGAGTGTGTAGATGCAGCAGCTGGTGCCCAGTCGTGGGGTTCTCAGCAGCGGTGGTGGCTCATGCATGTCCCCAGAGCATGTGATGGGAATGGAAGCAGTTCACAACCGCTCCTGAAATGGGGCACCGGCAGTGGCAGCTTGTGACTGCTCCTGGAGCTCCTGTAGGCAGTGTCCTGCCACCTGAGAGCACATGCAGGGAAAAAGAGTGTAATGGTGGGTCCTGCCCCTTCCCTTGCATGCCACCACACAATGGCTCCTTGCCTCTAAGGTGGCCCAGGCTTCCTCTGCATACACCCTCAGGTGTGGTTGCCCCTTCAGGCTGTTTCCATGCAGCCCATCCCAATCCTCTCCCCAGGTCTGATCTCCAAAGCCCGAGCTTCTGCACCCAGCCCACGCTTTCCCTGGCAGATGCACTGGGGAGAGGAGAGCAGTGGCACTGACCATCTGTGCAGGTCTCTCTGCATTCTTTCTGCTGCAAACTGGTTCTTGCGTTCTCTTCCAAGGCTCTGAAGCTCTGTCCTGGCTGATGTCCCTACTGGTGAGGGGACTTCCCAGGGTGCAGGAAGCTTTCCTCTTTCAGAGCTCCCTCCCAGGGGTGCAGGTCCCATTCGGATTCCTTTCTCACTTTCTTTTTTCTCTTTCTTTTTTCTTTTGTTCTACCCGGTTACATGGAGATTTTCTTGCCCTTTCAGAGGTCAGAGGTCTTCTGCCAGCATTTGGTAGATATTCTGTGAGAATCATTCCACATGTAGATGTACTTTTGATGTATTTGTGGCAAGAGGTGAGCTTCACATCCTGCTACTCCACCATCTTGATTGCTTTGATTGCTCCTTTCTGCTCTGTCTTTTCTTTCTTTCTTTCTTTCTTTCTTTTTCTTTCTTTTTCTCTCTCTCTCTCTCTCTCTCTCTCTCTCTCTCTCCCCCCCTCCCTCCCTCCCTCCCTCCCTCCTTCCTTCCTTCCTTCCTTTATGGCTGCATTGGGTCTTCGTTGCTGCGTGTGGGCTTTTCTAGCTGTGGCGAGCGGGGTCTACCCTTCATTGGGGTGCGCAGGCTTCTCACTGCAGTGGCTTCTCTTGTTTTGGAGTACGGGCTCTAGGCATGTGGGCTTCAGTAGTTGTAGCACATGGGCTGAGTAGTTGTGGCTTGCAGGCTCTAGAGCACAGGCTCAGTAGTTGTGGTGCATGGGCTTTGTTGCTCCATGGCATGTGGGATCTTCCCGGACCAGGGCTCGAACCCGTGTCCCCTGCATTGGCAGGCGGATTCTTAACCACTGCACCACCAGGGAAGCCCTGCCCTATGTCTTGATTGGAGCATTTAGTCTATTGACATTTAAAGTGATTACTGATAGGTATGTACTTACTGCCATTTTGTTAGTTGTTTTCTGGCTGTTTCTGTAGTTCTTCTCTGTTCTTTTCTTCTTTTAGTTTCTTCCCTTTTGGTTTGATGATTTTCTTTAGTGGTATGCTTGTGTTCCTTTCTCTCTATCTTTTGTGTATCTATTGTAGGTTTTTGATTTGTGGTTACTATGGGGTTCATATATGTTGACCTATAACTATGTGTAACTGACAGTCAAAGTTCAAACACATTCTAAAAGATCTACATTTTTTTACTCCCCTCCCCAACATTTTGTGTTTTTGATGTCCTCTTTTACATCTTCATGTGTATTCCTTCACTGTTGGTTGCAGTTAAAATTGATTTTACAATGTTTTTTGTCTTTTAATCTTCATGTTAGCTTATTTAATTGGTTGATCCTCATCCTCTACTACATATTTGCTTTACTAGTGGGATTTTTCCTTTCCTATAGATAGATACTTCTTGTATTAGCCTTCTGGTTTCCACTTAGAGAAGACTCTTTAACATTTCTTTTAGGGTCATATTAGTATTGATGAACTCTTTAGTTTTGCTTGCCTGAGAAGTTCTGTATCTCTCCTTCAATTCTAAATGATAATTTTGCTGGGTAGAGTATCCTGGGTTGCAGGTTTTTCCCTTTCAGCATTTTAAATATAGCATACCACTCCCTTTTGGCCTGCAAAGTTCCTGCAGAAAAATCAGCTGATAGCCTTACGGGTGTTCCCTGATATATATTACTCTGTTTTCTTTCTTGCTGTCTTTGGAATTCTCTCTTTAACTTTTGCCATTTTAATTATAATATGTCTTGGTGTGGGTCTGTTTGGGTTCATCTTGTTTGGGACCCTCTGTGCTTCCTGTACCTGGATATCTGTTTTCTTCTTCAGGTTCAGGAATTTTTCAGCCATAATTTCATCAAATACATTTTGGACACTTTTCTCCCTCTTCTCCATCTGGGACCCCCCATAATCTGATTTTTTTTTTTCATGCTTGATGTCCCAGAGGTCCCTTAAAGTGTTCTTATTTTTTAAAATTTCTTTTTATTCTTGCTGTTATGACTGGGTGATTTCCATTATTCTATCTTGCAGGTCACTTACACGTTCTTCTGTATTACCTAGTCTGCTGTTAATTCCTTCTAGCATGTTTTTCATTTCATTTATTGTATTCTTCAGTTCTGACTGGTACTTTTTTATATTTTCTAGTTCTTTATTAAAATTCTCACTGTATTAATCTATTTATTTCAGTAATCCAGTTAGCATTCTTATTACTAATGCTTTGAACTCTTTATCTGATAAATTATTTATTTTCATTTCATTAGTTGTTTTACAGGGGTTTTCTCTTGTTCTTTCAATTGAAACAAATTCCTCTATCTTCTCCTTTTGCCTAACTTTCTCTGTCTCTATGAGATTAGGTGAAACAGTTACCTACTCTGGTCTTGAATGGGTGTCCTTGTATGGGCGTGACCCTATACAGTCTGCATGTGCCCAGCGGCTTTGGTGGGAGAGCTGGATCTGACATGAGCATGAGTCACATCTTCCCCCATGGTGTTCTGGCAGGTATCACATTGGTAGGAGGTGGGGCTGGAGATGAAGGGGCTAGATCCAGAGCTAGGTGTGAGCTGGGCCTTCTGCTCTGCTCAGTGGCTGATATCACCTTATTTGGAGCAAGGTTGGGTCCCAAGTTGCTGAAGCAGAAGCCCTGAGGGTAGGGTCTGAACTGGCTCTGTTCCCCCTAAGTGTGTGCTCTCCCCCTCCCATCACTGGCACCCTCATCTCAGAGCAGAGCAGTGCTGGATTGGGCACTCAGTGTGGGTCTGTGTGTGGGCCATGGCAGTCCCAGCCCTAGCTAGGGTCTCAGACTGCTTCTAATGCGCTGCCTCCATAAGCACCAGTAATGGGTTCTCCTGCCCCTTTCAGATGCTGTTCTGTGTCTGAGCCAGCTCCATCCCTCACAACTGAGCACTCCCCTTGGCCGCAGCAGCCCTTGCCTTAGTGTGGAGCAGCATCATGGAGCAAGTGGGGCTGGAGTGTGTACTCCGCTCAGACTGGGGCAGTTGTGGGAAACCGGTCAGAGTCCCAAGCAGTTTCAATCTTCTTCCTCCGCTTGTTTTGGGAGCTAGCAAGTGTGTGTGTGCTCTTCATGAGGAGTCTAGGTTTCTTACAGCCCTCCTATTAGTCCCACTGATTGTCAAACCTAAGGGAACTCGTCTACCTGGTGTTAGACCTCAGGGCTGGCGTGCCCAATATGTGGCTCAAACTGCTCCCTCCCCAGGGAGATCTCTGTCCATGTAATCCCCCTCCTCTTCTGAGTCCCCTCCCAGGGGCACAGGTCCCTGGTTACTTCTCTTCCCTTCCTACCCGATTCTGTGTGGATCTTTCTTACAGTGCTGGTTGTACAAGAGTCTCTCTGCCAATCTCCAGTTAATTTTCAGTGAAAATTACTCCACGTGTAGATGTATTTTTGGCGTTCATGGGGGGAGGTGAGCTCTGAATCCTTCTACTCTGCCATCTTGATATGTCTCCTCTGTTTTAATTTTAACACCCACTGAAGTCTGAAGTCCATCTTCACTACAATGGGTTAAAGGCGTAAAGTCATTTAATGTCTCGGTATCAGTTTTCTCACTGGTAAAACTGGGTTTTATGAAAAACACCTGGAACATATGAAGGGCTCCCTAAATGGTAGTTTCCTTCCCACTTTCCCATCTTTGCCTAGTAGCAGAGCTGTTATGTATAGATGTTAAGTCTATGCACTGCACAGCTCCAGGGGGGTACCATTCACAAAGATTAAGCCCTGCTCCTTGGCAAATCTGAGTTGCTTCTTCCTACAGGTGATCACCATGAGGTGGGCCTGGTGAAGTGGCGGGGGGGGGGGGGGCTACAGTCAGAGACACTGCTTATTGTCTGTTCTTTTCAAGAAAACCAACAGCCACACAGGTAGTTCCGGGTAGGCCAGTGGGTAGGCCATCTCAGCTAGGAGAAGAGCTTTGGCTTCCTGGGAATGATCTGTGACTCCCTGCAATATAGAGCCTCTTTAAAACCCTGGGCTAATAAATTACGTGATTAGCAAGTTAGCACTGCTCTGATCATTTCTCTATGCTGGCCCAGAGTCCCTATCTGGGAGCAGGCAGTCAGGATGGTAGGTCACCTGGATAGACAGCCAGAGCAGAGGCTGTCTGGTTGGCTGGGGCCAAGGAAGAGACAAATCAGACCCAAGACCACTCTGAGGAGAAAATGGCCTCTGGTCAAGGGGAAAGGGCTCTAGGTTTGCTCCTCTCACTCAGTGGCATTAGTGACAATTCCCATCCATCAGAGAACCATCCGAAATGAGTTTGTGGTTCTTTAAAAGATGCAGAAGTCTAGGAGGGAGAGGAACTCTGCTAATGCAGAAACCCAGGCTTTACACAAGGGGACATGGCCCTGTGTGGCTATGCCCTCCACGGACCCCTTTGGGCTACCCCAGCCTGTCTCATCCCAGCCTGAGGCCCCTCCCTTCTCTGAAGTCTCTCCACCCCCATCTTTGAGTTCCCTGACCAAGGTGGGAAGAAACCTGGTGGCTCAGTGCCACCAGCTGGTGGGGGCTGGAATAAGTTGGGTGGCCACAGGCTGCCTACTCAGGGTAAGCCCAGCCCCCAAGATGTCCATCATGTTCCAGTCTCCATCCCACCTCCAATGGATGTAGCTCATCCTCAGTCTCTGTCTCGCTCTCCTGTTTACTCCCTATTCCCCACTGAGACAGAATCCATCCTTTGGTATTGGTCATTTTCGTGGTGGCCTGCTACCCTATCTGGTGATCTTGCCATTTCTTTACATATTAAAATTTTTTCATATGACAAGCATCCAGAAAAGTACATTCAACATATATATGTTCAGTTTTAAATACTTTTAAGGGAATCCTCACGTAACCACCGCCCATGTCTCAGGTACAAACATTGTCAGTACCCTAGAAGCACCACCTTCCTCTCTGCATTCAGGTCACAACCCTCTCTCACCCTTCAAAGATAACCAAAATCCTCACTTTTATCGTGATCACCTCCTTGCTCTTCTTCATAGCTCCACCAGCAACATATGCACCTTTAAACAGCAGACTGTAGTTTTATCTATTTTTACAGTTTATATAAATACTCATACTATGCATATTATTTTGTGATTTTTTTCCCCTCAAAATTGTTTATAGGATTCATCCTTTAAACAATTTCATTGAGGTATAATTTATTGTTTTATTGAGGTATAATTATTCTAGTATATTCTGTCATTTTCCAAGAATGCTGCTCAGTCTGTTATCTACTTCTGGTAACTATTCAGTGCCTTGAAATGCCTGTTTTTGATCATTTTGTCCAGTTTTACACTTGCTTTTTTTGCAGAGGATAATCACTGACCTCTTCATGCTACAGTAACTAGAAGTCTCTCACGCGATTTCTCAGTTCATTCTTTCTTATTGTTGCCATTGTGTAATAATCCATGGTATGAATATACTCCAACTTATCTAGCTTGTTCCCTGGGGATGCACTCTCCAGTTTAGTCTATCATGGATATTTTTGGACTAGGGTCCTAGTATATGGACATGCATACTTATGAGTGGAATTGCTGGTCATAGGGTATATTAGTTTTCTATTGCTGCTTTAACATATTACCACAAATTTGGTGGCTTAAAACAATCCAAATTTATTATCTTACCGTTCTAAAGGTCAGAGTCCAAAATGTGTCTCACTGGGATAAAATCAAGGTATCAGCAGGGTCGTGTTCGCTTCTGGAGACAGTAGGGGAGAATCTGTTTTCTTGCTTTTTCTAGCTTCTAGGGGCTACCAGCATTCTTTGGCTCATGGCCCCCTTTCATCTTCAAAGCCATCAATGGCTGGTTGAATCTTTCTCATGCTACATCATTCTGATGAGTCTTCTGCTTCCCTCTTCTCTTGTGATTACACTGGAACCACCCAGATGAGCCAAGGTAATCTCTCCAGCTCAAGATCCTCAACTTAATCACATCTGTAAAGTCCCTTTTACCATGTAAGGTATTAACAGGTCCCAGGGATTAGGATGTGGACATTTTGGGGCAGGCCATCATTCTGCATTTAATACCACAGTGGTATTACAAATATTAAATGTATTGATAAGGACAAACAGAAACAGCAGTTTTTGTACATCCTCGTTAATACCTGACATTATCAGAGTTTAAAATTTTTGCCACTGGTCTGTACACTGTCCCTAAGGGAATGGGGAAGGGAAGTTGAACCATTTCCCATATTTCCAGCCACTGACCAAATCATTCCACAGATAGTATTGATCATCTACAACTAAGCTGCCTTCACCTGCCTGGATTTTCAGCATTGTTTTAAGTAGCTTGGTCCCAGCTATTTGACTCCTTGTATTTTAGATATTCCATCAGCCTGCCGGCTGTCTTACATGCAGACTTCATTCCTGCCTTGTAGTAAGTTTCTTCTAGTCCCCACCTGTCTGTTGTGCTGGGGTCTTAACCATACTCAATGATGAGTCTACTTGGATGATGATAACAGGGTAGGCATGTGCATTTGAAGACACATGGTATGATACCCTAAATAGAAAGCCACCAGCTTCATGCCAATATGTCAACTGCTCCGCTGGCCATGAACTTGCTGCTGACACCTGGCTTACACTAACTGGGGTACTAGAAGATTATGAAGCCTGGGCAGCAAAAATCATCTGAGATGGAAACCCAAAGTTTCCAGGGGATTTCAAGGTATAACAGAGCTTTGAGCGTCAAACAGCATGGCAGAGGATGCATTTTCCTGACCTTAAAAACATTTGCCATGAAAAATGCCTCTGCCACATCCAGTTTGATGCTGAAACACCCTCAAAGCATTACCCAGATTAGCCCCTTTTGAAAGTCTGCAGCATTTACTACTGAATTTCACCTCCCAGTTAGAAGCAGAGAAACAAGAATGCTGGGGTATACCTCTCACCAAGTATGGTCTCACAAAATACCATTTCAATTCTCCTTTACGCACTGGAAATTTTCAGCATGGGCATGGTGCCCAGTATAATAGCAAATAAAACAGATGTGTTTTTCCATTCATATTGGTCAGGAAATTTCATAGTAAGCAGTTTAATATTTATACAAGAAATGTCATCTATATACTGAAATATCCCTATAAATTAATTGATATTGGGAAAACTGTCTTAAGGGAAATAAATGCTTGAAAACTGAAGTATCAGAAGAAGTACTTCCAATCTGTAACCAGGAAGTTTCATATTAAGCAGTTCAAGAAAACAGACACAGAAATGCTGGCCGGACTATCCTGCTATGTCTCTCCTACCCAGAAGCAGGGTGCTTATCAGCTGGCCACAGGACACTCAGGGTCTACTGCTAAAGGCATTAGCATGGCTATAGTGGCCTTGCAGGGAGACAACCCTGTGAGGGACAGCAGCCTTGCTGGAGGTCCTCCTCTGGCAGTGACCAGGTGCTTAGAACAAGGTGATGCTTGGCTTTTGTTGACCAGAGCTGATAGTTACTGAGGTCTGGAAAGAGTCATGAGACAGGGACCAACCAATGTCTTCACAATTGACCTCTCTCCTCCAGTCTTCCTGCTTTCTTCTCCAGCTTCATGAGTAAAGGCATTCCCACAAGATATTGTCCCTAACCCTTCCCCTTTCTCTACATGCTTTCCTGTTATACACCAAGAGAGAATGGAACAAGTGGAAGACTTGCAGTGATATAACCACAGCCCTGATCTTCTACCCGAACTCCAGTTCTGCTTGTGCCAATGCCTAGGTGTCAACCTCAAGGTTTCCAAAGCTGACACTCTTATCTCCCCTCCCAAGCTTGTTTTTTCCTCCTAGGTTCCCCAGTACTGCTGATGGTGCCCCACATCTAAATATCTGTTCTTCACACTGCCTTCCAAGTCATGTCTCTGGAATAGAGCTCTGATTACATCACTCACTTGCTCAAGAAACTTCCATGACTCCTACTGCCTACAGAATCAAGTCCAAACTTGCTGCCTTGGCATCAAGTCCCTCCAGGACTTGCCTCACTGTAATCAACTATTATTCAATTCATACTCTTAATATTCCAGCCAAATAGGTAACTGCTATATACTCACTATTAGGTGTCAGGTGCTGTGCATCAGACATCATCACATTTAATCATATAATGTGCATGTCCCTAGGATTTCCACTTTTATAGACATGAAAACTATGACCAGTAAGTTGCCCAAGGCTGGTGGGGTAGGGCCTGGACCAAGGTCTGTCATGGCTTAGCCACATGCTTGGCTGTCTCATAAGCTAAGCCCTTCCCCATTTCCCAGGCAGGACATTTGCTCACATGGCCATCCTGTCTGGGATGCTTACTCCTCTATCCTAACGTCTAAATACAAAAGCCCTGGGGGAGAGGAGACAAGACGGAGGAGTAGAAGGACATGAGTTCACCTCCTCTTCTGGAAACACCAAAATCACAACTAACTGCTGAATAACCACCAACAAAAAAATGTTGGAACGTACCAAAAAAGACACCCTACATCCAAAGACAAAGAAGAAGCCACAATGAGATGGTAAGAGGGGCGTAATCATGATAAAAACAAATCCCATACATGCTGGGTGGGTGACCCACAAACTGGAAAATATGTAACAGAGGTTCTCCTACAGGAGTGAAAGTTCTGAGCCTCACATCAGGCTCCCCACCCTGGGGATCTGGCAATAGGAAGAGGAGCCCCCAGGGACTCTAGCTTTGAAGGCCAGCAGGGTTTGATCACAGGAATTCCATAGGACTGGGAGAAACAGAAACTCCACTCTGGGAGGGTGCACACAGGGTCTCAAGTGCACCAGGACCCAGGGTAAAAAGCAGTGACCACATTAAGAGACTGGGCCAGACTTACCTGCTAGTATTGGAGGGTCTCCTGCGGAGGCGGGGAATGGCTGTGGCTCACTGTGGGGACAAGGACACTAGTGGCGGCAGTTCTGGGGAGTACTCATTGGTGTGAGCCCTCTTGGAGGACACCATTTTCTCACCAAGACCTGGCCCCACCCAACAGTCTCTAGGCTCCAGTGCTGGGACGACTCAGGCCAAACAACCAACAGGGTGGGAACACAGCCCCACCCATCAGCAGACAGGCTGCTTAAAGTCTTCCTGAGTAGATGGCTGCCCAATAAACACACCCCCTTACACGGCCCTCCCCACCAGAGGGACAAGACCCAGCTCCACCCACCAGTGGGCAGGTACCAGTCCTTCCCGCCAGCAAGTCTGCAGAAGCCTCTTAGACAGCCTCATTCATCAGGGGGCAGGCAGCAGAAGCAAGAAATACAACCCTGCATCCTGCAGAACAGAAATCGCAATCACAGAAAGTTAGACAAAATGAGAGGGCAGGGGAATATGTCCAGATGAAGGAAAACGATAAAACCCCAGAAGAATAACTAGTGAAGTAGAGATACACAATCTACCTGAAAAACAATTCAGAGTAATGATAGTAAAGATGATCCAAGATCTCGGAAAAAGAATGGTGGCACAGATCGAGACAATATAAGAAGTGTTTAACAAAGACCTAGAAGAACTAAAGAACAAACCAGTTGAACAATACAGTAAGTGAAGTAAAGAATACAGTAGAAGGAATCAATAGCAGAATAACTGAGGTAGAAGAACAGATAAGTGACCTGGAAGACAGAATGGTGGAAATCACTGCCATGGAACAGAATAAAGAAAAAAGAGTGAAAAGGAATGAGGACAGTCTAAGAGACCTCTGGGACAACATTAAATGCAGCAACATTCACATTATAGGAGTCTCAGAAGGAGAAGAGACAGAGAGAAAGGGCCTGAGAAAATATTTGAAGAGATAATAGCTGAAAACTTCCCTAACATGGGAGGGGAAACAGTAACCCAAGTCCAGGAAGCACACAGAGTCCCAGGCAGGATAAACCCAAGGAGGAACACACTGAGACACATAGTAATCAAACTGACAAAAATTAAAGACAAAGAAAAAATATTAAAAGCAATAAGGGAAAAACAGCAAATAATGTACAAGGGAACTCCCATAAGGTTATCAGCTGATTTCTCAGCAGAAACTCTGCAGGCCAGAAGGGAGTGACATGATGTATGTATCAGGCTCCCTAACTTCAGACTATTACTACAAAGCTACAGTCATCAAAACAGTGGGGTACTGACACAAAAACAGACATATAGATCAATGGAACAGGATAGAAAGCCCAGAAATAAACCCATGCACCTATGGTTAATTAATCTATGACAAAGGAGGCAAGACTATACAATGGAGAAAAGACAATCTCTTCAATAAATGATGCTGGGAAAACTGGACAGCTACATGTAAAAAAATGAAATTAGACCATTCCTTAACACCATACACAAAAATAAACTCAAAATGGACTAAAGATCTAAATTTAAGACTGGATATTATAAAACTCTTAGAGGAAAATATAGGCAGAATGCTCTTTGACATAAATCGCAGCAATATATTTTTTGATCTGTCTCCTAGAGTAATGGAAATAAAAACAAAAATAAACAAATGGGACCTAATTAAACTCAAAAGCTTTTGCACAGAAACAGAAACCATAAGCAAAAAACGAAAAGACAAAGAAAAGACAAAGAATGGGAGGAAACATTTGCAAATGATGTGACCGACAAGGGATTAATCTCTAAAATTTACAAATAGCTCATGAGGTTCAATATCAAAAAACAAACAAACAACACAATCAAAACATGGGCAGAAGACCTAAATAGACATTTCTACAAAGAAGACATACAGATGGCCAAGAGGCACATGAAAAGATGCTCAATATCGCTAATTATTAGAGAAATGCAAATCAAAACTACAATGAGATATCACCTCATACCAGTCAGAATGGCCGTCATCAAAAAGTCTACAAACAATAAATGCTGAAGAGGGTGTGGAGAAAAGGGAACCCTCCTACACTGTTGGTGGGAATGTAACTTGGTACAGACACTGTGGAGAACAGTGTTCCTTAAGAAACAGAGGTTCCTTAAGAAACTAAAAATAGTGCCACCATATGATCCAGCAATCCCACTCCTGGGCATATATCTGGAGAAAAACATGGTTCGAAAGGATACATGCACCCCAGTGTTCACTGCAGCACTGTTTACAATAGGCAAGACCTGGAAGCAACCTAAATGTCCATCGACAGCTGAATGGATAAAGAAGATGTGGTACATATATACAATCGAATATTACTCAGCCATTAAAAAGAATGAAATAATGCCATTTGCAGCAACATGGATGGACCTGGAGACTATACTAAGTGAAGTAAGTCAGACAGAGAAAGACAAACATCATATGATATCGCTTATATGTGGAATCTAGAAAAAAATTATACAAATGAACTTATTTACAAAACAGAAACAGACCCACAGACTTAGAGAATGAACTTACGGTTACCGGGGGAAGGGTGGAGGGAAGGGATAGATTGGGAGATTGGGATTGACATGTACACACTGCTATGTTTAAAATAGATACCAAACAAGGACCTACTGTATAGCATAGGGAACTCTGCTCAATATTCTGTAATAACCTAAATGGGAAAAGAATTTGAAAAAGAATAGATACATGTATATGTATAACAGAATCACTTTGCTGTACACCTGAAACTAACACAACATTGTTAATCAACTAGACTCCAATATAAAAGAAAAAAGAAAAATAAATACAAAAGCCCTACCTGGTCCTTCCAGTTTAAACCAAGTCTTACCACCTTCCCCTACAAATGCA
Source organism: Lagenorhynchus albirostris (assembly GCF_949774975.1). NCBI lineage: Eukaryota > Metazoa > Chordata > Mammalia > Artiodactyla > Delphinidae > Lagenorhynchus > Lagenorhynchus albirostris. Next base: position 43,029,459 of record NC_083103.1, read on the forward strand.
CACATTGCTTCAAGCGCAAGCATGGGAGGGCTGCTGGAGCATTTTGCTCCTTTTGTATTTTTTCAGCCTTAACATTTGCAACCTAAACCTGACAAATCAAACCTTGTCCTTGGGCAGAGCTGGAGCAAGCAAAGGGCAGAAAAGGGAATTATTCTCCGAGTACAGCTGCCTGTGATGACCCCTGTATCTTCCCCCTGCCTACCTGGGAGATAGTTCTTGGGCAGGTCAGCACCCTGTCCAGGCACAGAAGAACCTGGAACCCAGGCCAGGACAGTTCTTGCAGCAGCACCTCCGCTCTGTGACACGTCTGCATGGGCCCTTATCCCTATGACCCCATGTGTGGGATTTCAGGTTCTGCTTTTTTTCCCTGAGGCTGTGCGATCTGCGGCTAGCAAAGGATGCCCAGGACTAAGCAGCTGCACCCTGTCCCACCTTCCCCTGCAAATGGCAAAGCAGGCTTCAGAAAAGACAGTCTTCCCTCTGGTACAAACATGAGCCTTGTTCTGTGCCGTGAAAACCTGTGTGCAGGGGAGGGTCTTGCCTATTGTCACCAACCCAGGGAAGAGCAAAGTACCTTCTGGCCGTGGCTTTGGCTTTTCCAATCCTCCGTCTTGCATGAGCTCAAAGGCAAAGGAGACGTTCAAGACCTGGAGAGAGAGAGGCAGCGCATGAGGTGCTGCACACTCATTCCTGGACCCTTGGGGCTCCCTGTGACCTGCCCCTGGAAAGTGAAGGAACCAGCACTGTAGCCAGCGGGGCAGGGGCTGAGCTAAAATGAGGCTGCCAAACTGGGCTGGCCATGAGGAGTGTGAGGCAGGCCCAGCCTGCTGTTGGTGAAGCACTCCCAGAGGAGTTAAGAATCCTCTCCCTGTCTTACTGTGTTCTTGTGTCACTGCCAGGACTGTAAACTCAGGGACATAAGTGCCCACAGTTGAAAGGATCAGACAGCAAGACATGTTCAAGAGGCAGAGAAGGGTTTCTGCTTGGGACCAAATGCCCCTTGTCTAGCAGGTGGGCTGGGGCAGCCTGTGAGAGGCATCAGAAATCGGCTAAGTGCCGGCCTCAGGTCTGACCAGCCTTGCAGCCACCTGTCACCTCTGGGGAGAGATGAGGCTGGGCTGTGGCCCCAGGCAGGAGATACGGCTAGGGGACCAAGGTGCAGGAGAGGGAAAGCTGTTCAGGATGCTCAGTGGCCTGTAGGTAGCTGCGTCCCAGCTCAGCTGTACATCACAGTGAGCCCCCCATCCAACCACTGAAGACTCTGGGCAGAGGGGAAGCCGCCGCCTTTTCCCCAGATGGCCTCAGCAGAGGCGTGGGCAGATGGGTCGGGCATGTGGGCTCGGGCCTCCCGTGATGTCACCTCCCCTAACCTTCTGTTCAAAGCTGTCCGGGGTCAGGAAGAAGCTGTGCAGGGGCACGAAGTAGCCCTCCAGGAGCCCCATGAGCAGCACCAGGTACACCCCATCTGCAAACTGGAGGGAGAGAGACAGGTGAAGGCACTGGGCCCCTGAGCGCCCCAGCCCAGGCCCTTCCAGGGGCACATCAGCTTCCGTGTTGACCCCGCAAAGGCTATATCCCCAGGCAGGCTGCTGGCAGTGGGTGAGGGGCAGTAACCCAAGGCAGGAAGGTCTGCTCCGCAGCAGGCCTGCCCCATGTCTGGCTGGTCCAGCGCGAAGCCACAAGCCCACGGTCCTGACCTCAACTGGTCCAGTATTTATGGAGTACCGACTACGTGCCAAGCCCTGATCTGGCACAGGGACCACAGAGGTGGGTCAGGTGTGGCCCCTGCCCTGGAGGAACTCATGGTACAGTGGCGAGACTGTTGTGGAGGAAATGCAGCCGCTGCTCTGAGGGAGGGAAGCATGCTGGCCTGCATGAGACTGACGAAGGTCACTCATCCCACTGAAGGCAACAGGGAAGGCTTCTGGAGCAGGCGCTGCCTGGGTGGAGACATGAGGGATGAGCTGGAGTTAGCTAGGGAGGGCAGAGGGAGGAGGGAAAGGGGATGTCCAAGACCAACGGCATGAGGCTACTAGGGCTACTTCTGCTTTATGAACAGGGAAAGATCTAGTGTCATACCGGCCTGGGCATTCTCCCCTCTCACCCTCGCCTTATTACTGCTTGAGAGGCAGCATAGTATAGCTGTTAGGAACGTGTGCTCTGGAGCTGGCCTCTAGCTCTACCACTTATTAACTGAGTGACTTGAGCAAGTTACAGAGCTTCTCTGTGCCTCATTTTTCTCACCTGTAAAATGGGGACAATAATAATATAGTACCTAATTCATAGGGTTATCATGCGGCCTAAACCAGTAAGTATGTGTAAGGTGCCTAGAACACTGCTTGGTGTGTAGGCAACACTTAACACATACTAACTACTGCTATTTCTATCCAGGAAAACAACAAAGCAGTCAGACACAATGTACTGGCTCTTGCTGATAAAGCACAACCGTGTGCTCAGGGCCATGGCAAGAGGCTTAGAGCTGGTCCCGGCGCCTGTGGGATGAGGGAGATTTGAAAGGAGTAGGTGTTCTGGGTATGGAGAATGGCCTGAGCAAAGTTACAGAGGTCAGGTGCATATCTGCTATTCTAGAACCTTGCAAAGGAGGCAGGGCCATCAAATATTTGTCTAAGCAACAGTTACTAGAGTTCACAAGAGGTCAAAGTTCTTGGAATCATCTTGGGAAACTTTAAAAGTCCTAGACGGAATTAGTATTCTGTCTGGGCTGGGCCCCGTGTCTGAGCTCTGCTGGGTGACTGACTGGTGGGCCTGTGACTCAACCTTGGTTATGGGCAAACAACCTGGAGTATGAACTTGAGCTAGAAGCAGCCTCCTCCCTGTTTCCATCCATCTGGCTGGTAGCGCCTGAGCATGACTCATCCCAGGCCACCCCAGGGTGGACAATGGGAAATAGACCCCAGCAACCGTGTCAACATCACGGCCCGCCCATGGAACTAGTTAACTAGGCCTAATTCTGGCTGTGGCTGGAATGGGTTGAGAATGAAAGAAACTAATCTGTCAACTCAGGGGAGCACCCTGGGTTAGGGTCAGGGTTAGTCACAGCTGTGAGCACCACTGACCTAGACTGCTGCCACCCCTGACTGCTGGCTCCAATGACTTGGTGGTAAAACTCGCAGATAGACACCAGATATGCTCGGCAGAGACCCCTTCCCTGCCCATGGGGAAGGGAGAGCTCATTCCAGCCCTCTCCAGGAATCATTGCTTCTGCAGCACGTTCCCTATCTCCTGAAGAGCATATGAAGCTGCCTCCAGAGGCCAGACACACCCAGGCAGATCTCAGTCACAGACCTGGGCATTGCCTTTAAAAATAATAGGAGGTGCCCCTGTGTTCAAAAGAAGACCACACTTCAGAAGTTCATTGCGAATGAAAAGAGGTTGGGAAACAGGATACATTACACGGTATAAAGATTATACCTAATAAAGATTAGTTATTAATTATAAAGCAGGGGGTAGGGGGGAGGAGCTTTACAGTAGGGAAATCTGAGGGATGCCCACTTAGCCAAGTGGTCAAAGTTACCACCACCAGGAACAGAACTGATGGAGAAAAGTGCCTGAGAAGGGACTTCCCTGGTAGCGCAGTGGTTAAGAATCCGCCTGCCAATGCAAGGGACACAGGTTCGATCCCTGGTCTGGGAAGATGCCACATGCCGTGGAGCAACTAAGCCCATGTGCCACAACTACTGAGCCTGAGCTCTAGAGCCCATGAGCCACAACTACTGAAGCCCACGCGCCTAGAGCCTGTGTTCCGTAACAAGAGAAGCCACCGCAGTGAGAAGCCCGTGCACCGCAAGGAAGACCCAACGCATCCAAAAATATATATTTTAAAAAAAAATGGCCTGAGAAGAACACAGCATTGCCTCCATGGTACTGTTCCTGAACATGCATAACCTGGTTCTAATCATGAGGGAGAAAAACAGAGGCATTCTATGAACTAAATGGCCCACACTCTTCAAAAATGTCGATGTTATGCAAAGAGAGGCTGAGGATTTGTTCTCTATTAAAAAGAAACTAAAGAGACGTGACAACTAAATGCATCAGGTGAGAATATGAGGACAACTGTATTTCTCTGAACCATGTGACACGGTCAAGAGTAGTCACATATCAGTGATTTCATATGGTTCAACCTAAATAGATTAACATATTGTACTGATGTTAAAACTGCCTGAATTTGATTACTATATTGTGATTCTGAGGTATTTAGGGGTGGCGAGAGAGAAAAAAAACCAAATATGGCCAAATGTTAACAATTGGTATATGTGCGTGAAGAGTACATGGGGATTTATGATAATATTCTTGCAACTTTTCAAAATAAAATACTGGAAAGAATTCAGAGAAATTCCATGCAGTTCACCCCTCTGAGTGAAGAGAGAGAGAATCCCCTCTCCCTTCCCCGGAAAAGCTCCAGGATCAAGGTGGAAAGCCCTCCTGGCAATGTGGCTGGGGCACTGGGAACAGTGGCTGTCCAGCGGGGCCTTGTCCCCCACCCTGCACACGGGGCCGTCACCCACCTGGGTTTCCAGTTCCGTGACCTCCAGGTTCAATTTATTCAGGTGCTTGTTCACGAAAGTAATGAGCGTCTAGAAGAAGAGCACAAGCCAGACATTGAGATGAAGACTCTCACCCTGGAGGCCGCCCCTGTGACTCAACCATGATGACACAGGACGAGACCCAGCCAAGATCTCGGGCCCGGGATCCCTGTGCCGAGCGGAGTGAGGCTGAGCAGCCTATAAGACTCTTGCGAAACTCCTTGAGTCCACAGGGCAGGATGGCCCCCAGGACTGGCAGTCCCATGCACTGTGCGATTCCAATAGCCAGGTCCAGAACTGTGCAAGGAGCAGGGAGTGCTAAGAGGGCAGAGTGACAGGTGGAGTGTCCTAGCCGGGCTCAGGGGGCCAGAGGAGAAATGACCGCCTTGGGTCCCTCCTTCCAGTCCCCCTAGGTGCAGGTACCGGTGCCAGGGAGACAGAGGGAGGTCTGTGTGAGGAGCAGGGATGGCGGGGTTCAGTGTGGGGGTGGAGACACAGGACCGTAGCCTCAGAAACCCCCAAGAGATGCTGTCATCCCAATGGGAGAAGAAAGGGACTGGGTAAGGCATCCAGTGAAAACAAGACAGGTAAAACGGACATCAAGCAGGAAAGCTCTGTGTTTGTGGTGGTCTGGTGATGACACCAGTTTCGGGAAGCTTGCAAACTGCAGGGGGTGGGTTTTCCTAATGTTTTCCTACATCTCGCTCCCCTCCCTCCCTCCCTCTCCCCCTCCCTCCCTCCCTCCCTCCCTCTCAGGCACCTCTTTCCCACCTTTTTCACCACGTTCAGCTTGTCTGGTGCGTGGTCAAACAAGGTGTCAAAGGCATCACGTTCTGAAAAAAGAGGAAAATGTAAAGTAGGGCCCAGAGCTGATGCCAACCCAGGTCCCAGCCACGCGCCTCTACAGGCCACATGGTCAGCTCCAGGTGGGAATTCTTTGGGGTATGAGACTGTGCTGGGAAACTGGTTTGGGCAGGGATTTGGGGTTGATTCTTATCTTAGGGGCCTTTTTCTCTCTGTGTAGATGTAGGTGTGTGTGTATCCACCCTCGACATCAGCCCTCTTTGAGCTGGGGTTCAGGAGCTCTGGCAGGCAGTCTGACTTGGAGCCAGTAATTTCTCTTTACTATTTGTATTCTTTGATATCATGATTTAGTCATGATTCTAAAGTGTTTCTGAAGCTTTTTGGAAGCAGAATGTCATCCAAATATCAAATCACTCCCTAATTTTCAAAACCAACTTGCCCAAGACATACTTCCTGGCAGAGGGCAGATAAGCGGATTGGGAGCTACAGAGCCCTAGAAGGGGAGCTCCCCCTCTTGAGGGATCAGGTCACTTCAATCCTTTTAGCCTCACTTTCCTCTTCCATAAAATGCCCACTGGGTACTTCCCTGGCAGGCCAGTGGTTAACACCCTGCGCTTCCATTGCGGAGGGCACAGGTTCGATTCCTGGTCAGGGAACTAGCATCTCGCATGCCAAAACGCAGCCAAAAATAATAATAGAAAAAAGGCCCACTGAGCATGAACCTCCCCTAGGTGGGTTATGAGGATGAAAGACAAGAAAGTACATTCTCTGTAAACTCTGAAGTATCTGCTGATCTGAGTTATTATTAGAATGATTGGAATATTTCAATATATTATCCACAGTAAATACAGAATCATAGAAAATAGCGAAGCCATTCTCCCTGCAGGGATTTTCCTTGCTATAGCCCCCCTGGTCCTCTGATCTGAGAGGTGAAATAGTGGAGGGATCTGTGACTGGGAATGAGAAATCTCCAAGAGGAACCGGGGCTGGGAGGGTTCGTGGTCCTGGGCTGCCTTTCCTACTCTTTTTTTTTTTTTTTTTTGTGGTACGCGGGCCTCTCACTGCTGTGGCCTCTCCCGCTGCGGAGCGCAGGCTCTGGATGCACGGGCTCAGCGGCCATGGCTCACGGGCCCAGCCGCTCTGCGGCATGAGGGATCTTCCCGGACCGGGGCACAAACCCGCGTCCCCTGCATCGGCAGGCGGACTCTCAACCACTGCGCCACCAGCCTCTCCTACTCTTGATGAGTAAATCTGAGATGGCCAGAATGGTGATTGTGATCTTGGACATTCACAGACCTTATAAACACACCCAAAGTTCTGGGAAACCAGAGAGGTAGGAGGTGTGATGAGGAAAAAGGCACCTTCTACAAGGGCTGGACAGAGTGGGGAGAGGGTACAGTCCCCAGCGCATACGTACACCTCTTGCTTTACTTCCACAATATGCTTAGAGCAAGACTTCCCTGCAAATGCCCAGGACCCATCCAGAAGCCCAGCAGGGTCAGTGGTCTTGTTACTTGCAAGAGGACTGCAGCTGTGGTTACTTTTCCTCTTCCCTCCAGTGCGCTGACCCTCCCTACCGACTGGCCCCGTCACCAGGTTGGCACAGACACACATGCAGGAATCAAGCTGAGTGCCTGTTCTTCCCAGCTGCTACAGAATTAACTAGACCCCATTGGCAGTCAGCAGTGATAGAGGACACTCTTATGCAACTCACCATGCCTTCCAGAAAGAGCCCTGCGGGAAAAGGAGAAAGAAAGCAGCGTGACTTTTCTCTCCGCACCCTTGGTGGCAGATCCCCAAAGCTTCCTTCCTTGGCATTTTATTCTGCACTAAGTCTCCAGCTATGGGTGGTCTTTACCACATTACCACCTATTTTCCCCCTCTGCTTTATAGATTTACTGGTGTTTGCATAAAGCCTGGTATAAGTGATGCATAAAGGACTATTTCTTGCCTTAAATAAACTCACATTATTGCTTACAGTTGAGAAAGAATATTGGACTCAGAGATTCAGGATTCCCAACCATGTTTTAGGAGCAGAGCTCAGGTACCATCCCAATGTGGCATTTCACTGCCCAGGTTGCTGAGGGCATTGGCTTGGGGAGGTCAGATTGGGCTCTCTCCTGTCCATCCTGTGATACCCACCCAAGCTGCACCTGCCATTGACCTAGAATAGGTTTTCTCAAAGAGGGCAGGAGCTGGAACCATACTCATACAGTGAAGCAGCAAAGTATTAGGAGCACAAGCATTAAGGTCAGACTACTTAGTTTTAAATCTTACAAAGCCATTTGCTTGCTGTGTGACTTTGGGCAAGCTACCGAACCTCTCTGGGTTTCAGGTCACTTATCCTTAAAATGAGGATAAAATGGTAAACAACTCAATCAGATGTTGTGAGCATTAAATGATTTAATATATAGAAAGATTTTAGCATAGTTTCCACTATATACTAAATGCTCAATACATTTTCTTCTCAATACGTTTTTGGTTCTTATTATGTTGGTTTATTCCAACTATACATCTGTCACCTATTAAATAATGACTTGTGGGTAGTGTACTGGGAAGAATGATGAACGTGGAGTTCAAGCCAGGTAGACCAAGGACAGTTTCCTCCTCCACCTTCGGGGTGTGGGGTTTTAGAAGGTGTAATCATTGCTTCATGTGCCCCTGCTCTTTCCACTTGCTCTTCTTGTTCAAAGGAATATAGAGGAGAGCTAGGGGAGCAGGAGATGATACGAACAAATTTTGCCCGGTTTTGCGTGCGGCCAGGGCTCAAGCCTGCCCAGGGATCTCAGACCCACGCACACCGACCGCCCTGCTCTTTCTGCTTGAGAACAAAACTTCTCTTTCCCATGACAAAACTCTTACATGTTCTGATATTCCAATTTCTTAATGTAAATGAAAAAAAACAAAAACAAAAAAGAAAGCCCAAACAATCCACCACCCTAAGGTAGAGAGGGGCTTTCTGGGTCATGGCATGTGACCATATAAATCAGATTCAGAAAAGGAAGAAAAATGTCCTTTTGAAGGTTAACAATTTAAATTCAACCCCATGTTTATGGCATGATGATTTCATGCTGGTTGGCTTTTTTGGGCACACTCTTTCCTGGAGTGCCACAAAATTAGAAGTTTTCAATCACGGTTAATTCCCTCTCCCCACTTCCCCACCCAAGTTTGTACCTTAAGCATTGAGAGGCATGTTTTGAATGCACGGAAAAGGCTAAACTATAATCATTGGCTGAAGTCTAATCCCTCTTGCAATCCCAATAAATGAAAACTAAATATCAGCAAATGGATGAATTTCGGAGAAACATCTGTGTTCCATTACAGAATCGCTGGCAACAATGCTGTTGACATACTCTGTGTTACCAGTTATTTCCTCTTGGATTTGCCGAGACTGGAGGATTCCTTCTCGTTTCTGAAAACGGGGGTGGGGAGAGGGTTGGGAGGAAGAGAGAGAAATATGCATTAGAAAAATACAAAAAACTGATTAGCATTCCTGATACTTAGAAAGTTACTGGCGTTTAAGAAATGAATCCAGAGACCAGATACTGCTAGAAGTGAAATGAGGCTCCTGATGTCCTGGGACTGGACTGTACCATTCATACTTAAGTGCAATTAGTGTTTATTCCAAACAAGTCGGCTGTTTCTTGGATGCTGAATCTTTTCTTTCTTTATTGGAAGACGTCCTGCTGGAAGCACACTGTTTGCCTCCTGGAGAAATCCACAGTAAACCAAATGGAAATGAGGGCCAGGGTGTGTCTGCCCTCCAACTGGGGCCACGGAGGGAAGCGGAGAAACACATTTAACTGGGGCGGCTGGGGTGGAAGAACTGAGGTCAACTTGGAGAATTCAGAGGGAGAGTTTTCAAAAAACGTTTAACTAGAGGAGCTTTTAAGTAAGTAGTACAGTCCTTGGGTGACTAGCTTACTCTCTGAGAAAAGCGTAGGCACTTTGGAGGTCCATCCCCCCACCCATCCGCCCACCCAAACTGCCATCCATCCACCCACCCACCCATCCATCCATCCACCCACCCACCCATCCATCCATCCACCCACCCATCTGCCCATGCATGCATCCATCATCTGTCTACCCCTTCCCATCAATTCATTCTCTTTCTTTTCTGTTTCATTAATCAGTGCCTTCTCTGTACAAGCCACTGTGTTGGACTTAGCAAACACTGTGGAACATATGACATAGTTTTGGACCTTAAGGAACTTAGAGTAAAATGGCGTAGATGAACAGGTATGCAAGAACAGTTTTCCCCAGACAGTCCTCCTGGTCCCAGCTCAATGATTAGAGTAGGATCCCCTTTCCCTCTCAAATGTGTCATGGATAATTAATTACATGGTGACCCCTTGCAGAGAGGAAGTGCTGAGGGCAGGACAGGAACAAGTACTTTCAGCTGAGAGGGTCAGGGAAACCTTCCAGGGGGAGGGGTTCTTGAGCTGGAACTTAACGGACAGCTAGGATTTGGCTGGACACAGAGGAGAGACCTCTTCAGTGGGAGGAATGGCCGGAGCAAAAAGGCAGAATAGGAGAGCACAGGCGTGTTCAGGAGGCCGTTTGGAGGGACAGTGGCTGCCCTTGGTCAGTTGAGTGCTGGTTTGGAGTTTAAACCTCACTGTGTGGGCGTGGGAACCGATGAAGGAGTGCTGGCGTGCAGGAAGACCTTCTGATGGGGGTGAGGAGGGAGATGCATTTATCATGTTCCTACACAATCAGTTACCAGACGCTTGGAAGGCAGTCTGGGCAGGGCAAGAGGCTGTCAGAGCAAATCCATCTTCCACAAAGACTGAGATGTGTCAAGAGGGATCCTCCAAGCATTAGTGTTTCAGCTGAAATCTGCCTTCTCGACCCTCCTGCCCGAACTTCCACAACCTTTTCTTCACATTCCCAATAGCCACAGAAACTAGCGTCCTTGCAAAATACTTTTACAGAAGGAAAGGTAGAGCTGGATAAAGGCCATGAGTGTATCTGGATTAGATTAAGAAGAATGAACTATCAAAGCAAAAAAGGAAGAAAAACATTAAAATACCATTGAAAAAAGATCTAGTGTGGATAAACCAGGACGTTTTCCAAATTCAGCTTCAACATATGTAAAATTTTCACACAGGGCTAATGGAATCTGTGTCCTTGTCTTGCGAGGCTGTTCACAGACATCAAACCTCATCTTCAACTACATGCAGAATTAAATGCTGGTACACAGAATGGAAAAGAAATCTGGGTTCAATGACAGCTCACACAGCGTCCTGATTCATTTCGATCCACTGTTCCCTAAAGAACTCTCTCTGTAGTTCAGTCAGTGTCTTACAGCCAATTCTGAGTCTTGCTTCTGTGCCTGTTTAACTTGATAACGCAAAACACCCCATAAACCCTGACATACCTTGATGCCATTTTATGTAATGCCTCCTCCTTTCTCCCTCACACTAACAAAACTGCCTGCAGTAGAAATTAAACCAGCAACAGCCTTCTGATGGCCTATAATTGAGCTCAAAATAAGGCATGAGACATGGGCTTCCAGTGACCACTGTTTCCCCCCCAACCCTCGCAAATCCTGAATCACAGTTTTAAAAAATATAATGAAATGGATTCACACTTTATTGATTGTTAAAAAATGACACAATAGAGATGGCCTGGATTCACTAGGAAGATGCATGTACCAGGATGCTCCGGGCTGGTACATATTCGTAAAATGCTTAGCTCCACGCCTGACATGGTTGACAGCCCAATAAATGAAGCCAATTAGTCTCTTTCAGTCAGCGGCACTTAGTGTCGGAACCACACGCGTTTGCATTGACAAGGGGCTTCTGATAGCCCTCTCTGCTGCTTATGTATAGTCCTGTCTCCGGGAAGGCAGGGCCAAGGTGTCGTCTTTCTATTATACCCCCTTGACGTTCAGCAAGTTAAGTACCCAGAAGGTGCTGGAAGAAATACTTTTTCATTAGGTCACTGGCTGAGCAGCGCCCCCATGTCCTCCTCCCCTCCCCCATTCACTTCTGATCCCTGAAAGCTCAGCCCTTCTGTCCTGGAAGCTGGCCTGGCCTCACCTCACCTCTCAGGCAAAGCCTACCTGCCCTCCGGGCTCTTCCTCACCAAGGGATGGCAGAGTTGCCAGACAGAACCCTGGATAACCTTGGATAGCCAGGGAGCTGCTCATAAGGGACGTTCTCCCTTGTAGCATGTTTATTTGGAAAAGAACAGAAGCCAACAAAATGACGACCTTTTGCTCACGGGCGTAAAGTTGGAAAATAAAATTGAATTTGAGTATCTAATGGGGTTAGGAGCAGAATGAGATAGTCACAGGGAGAGAGCATCCCCTCATTGTGGAAATCACACAGCCATGTGTGAATGGAAATTCCATCCAACAATCTGGAAAAAATGACTTGAGATACCAGCTGTGCTTCTCTGGGCAGGTGAAAATCGGCAGTGCCCTCAACACAGGCACGGCCTGTCAGGGTCTCTCTCAAATACACACACGTACACATGCACAGATACTTGCCTCTTCTCAGTAACTGTGCATTGTTTGTTTAACCAAAAAATGATTCTTGGGCTTCCCTGGTGGCGCAGTGGTTAAGAATCCGCCTGCCAGTGCAGGGGACATGGGTTTGAGCCCTGGTCCGGGAAGATCCCACATGCCACGGAGCAAATAAGCCTGTGCACCACAACTACTGAGCCTGCGCTCTAGAGCCCGTGCTCTGCAGAAAGAGAAGCCACTGCAATGAGAAGCCCATGCACTGCAATGAAGAGTAGCCCCCGCTCACCACAACTAGAGAAAGCCCACGTGCAGCAATGAAGACCCAGTGCAGCCATAAAAAAATAAATAAATAAATAAATAAATAAACAAGGCAGCCCAAACAATCGACAACTCTACCAACATTTAAAATCCACAGGCCTATGACCCCATGATCCCACTTATGGGCTCCATACTGTAGACACTGGAGCACGAGGCTGCATTATTTAAAAAAAAAAAAAAGATTCTCGCTGGCTGGCAGGACACACACACACACAGGGATACAGCCTCCCGATCCTACTACACAGACCTGCACTGCTGGTGGGAATGTGAATTGGTACAGCCACTATGGAGAACAGTATGGAGGTTCCTTAAAAAACTACAAATAAAATACCATATGACCCAGCAATCCCACTACTGGGCATATACCCTGAGAAAACCATAATTCAAAAAGAGTCATGTACCAAAATGTTCATTGCAGCTCTATTTACAATAGCCCGGAGATGGAAACAACCTAAGTGCCCATCATCGGATGAATGGATAAAGAAGATGTGGCACATATATACAATGGAATATTACTCAGCCATAAAAAGAAACGAAATTGAGCTATTTGTAATGAGGTGGATAGACCTAGAGTCTGTCATACAGAGTGAAGTAAGTCAGAAGGAGAAAGACAAATACCGTATGCTAACACATATATATGGAATGTAAGAAAAAAAATGTCATGAAGAACCTAGGGGTAAGACAGGAATAAAGACACAGACCTACTGGAGAATGGACTTGAGGATGGGGAGGGGGAAGGGTGAGCTGTGACAAAGCGAGAGAGAGGCATGGACATATATACACTACCAAACGTAAGGTAGATAGCTAGTGGGAAGCAGCTGCATAGCACAGGGATATCGGCTCGGTGCTTTGTGACCGCCTGGAGGGGTGGGATAGGGAGGGTGGGAGGGAGGGAGACGCAAGAGGGAGGAGATATGGGAACATATGTATATGTATAACTGATTCACTTTGTTATAAAGCAGAAACTAACACACCATTGTAAAACAATTATACCCCAATAAAGATGTTAAAAAAAAAAAGACCTCACAAATACATACAACACACTCTCAGATATACATTACACAGGCACCCTCCTGAGGAAAGCATGTAAACCCCAGGCACACGTCCCACACAAGCCTGTCCCAGACAGAAGCACACGCTCTTCCACCCTTTGCACACATATCAGGGATAAGCCCACATGCATCAGAAAGCTCACTCACATGCTTCCCAGCATATGGCACACACAGACACACTCAGCATTCATTCAGCGTTCCTTCTAGCGAGCTACCCAGTGTGCCTTGGCTCTCACAGGAGCTTAGCCCCTGCACCCCTTTAAGGGTGCAGATGTTTTTAGTGGTTTCTAACTTACCTGAACCACAACCACTTGGATGGAAACATGATCTGGGAGTCGGATTGGTGCCCGGAAATACTGGGACAGAGCAACCAGCAGATGCAAGATGGCTACCAGGCTCTTGGCGTGAACAGCTGAAATAAAACATGATTTATAAATTAGAGAATCTTCTTCTAGGTTCTCGGCAGATATACGCAGATCTCCAGAGTGTGGCAGTACCACACCCAATGCCCCTTTCATCCCACCCCTATGGGTCAGGGGACACGCTTGGTCATCACGGGCCTCACGCTGGGACCCCTCGGTTCTCAGCCAGGTCCCGTGGATCTGCTTCCTAGATCATGTTATTGCTGGACGGCAAAGTTGTGCTTCTCCACTCTAATCCAAGGTTCCCATCGGGACCCTGACAACAGCTGAATTCTGAGTTCAGGTCAGCCCTCTGCCACCCCCATGTTCTTGTTCACTCTGTGCTGAACTGGTGAACTCTTGTTCACCATGTCTGCTGAACCCCCTCTCCCTTCCCATCTGACTGTGAACTCTGTAGGTTATCACCACTACCCTTGTCCCAAGGCTCTAAACAAAGCAGGCCCTCAATCAATGGACACTGAGTCAGGACACTGGATCCCTCCCTTTGTTCAGGGCTTTAAGACACCTGGAGGAAGGCATGAGAGACATCTAAAGGACTTTGTTGCTCTCTTGAGTGCCATATATAGTCAGTGCAGGCAATGCCCTCTGGGCAGTAGCTGGGAGGGGATGTCCGTGACCCAGGTGGCTTCTATAGCTGAGCTGTGTGCCATATCATTTAGGTCATTTATGCTGGAGAAGGCTGGGCAACTACTGAGTTGTAGTTTCCTCAGTAGATGAGAGGAGAAAAAGACTGTGATGTAACAGGCACACACAGTGTTGGCCAACGGGAGCTTGAGTTCTGACTTGACAACTCTACCATTTATTTACTGAGTATATGACCTTAGGTAGGCCACTTAAGGTCCCTGAGCCTCAGTCTGTTCAACCTCACACATGGGGATAACAGTACCTATGCAGAGATATGGGGAGTAAGAATTTCCAGACATAATGTTGGCAAAGCTCCTAGTACATAGCAATGCCTAGGAATGATTGATATTTTCTATTATCACTTATGAGAAAGTACCTGGCATCTAGGCAATTAATGTCAACTTTCTCCCCTTTCTTTCATAAAAGGGAAGAGTCCCCAGATACTTTACCTGCCTTCACAGTCCTACCAGCGTTATGGCTCTCATTACAGGGGGCATTTAAGGAAAGAGCAAAAAATTGTCCATTTTGTGTAGTTAGCATGAACTGGGCCCATTATTAGGGTGTCATTCTGTCTGCCCTGGGATCAATGAATCCACTCTAACAGAAGCTTTGAGAAATCACCAAGAAAAGGAACTGATCCAGACAATCCTTGGGGACTCACTAGAGTTTCCTGTTATCACTGCTGCTTCAAAGAAGGTTTTCCACTGACTACGAACAGCAGCTCAATGCCACCATCAAATAGCAGATGAGCGGCTCCTAACTCGTAGCCTTACAGAAGAAGTGTTTACTTCTGGGCTTTTGGGCTTTGCCAACTAAGTATCACCCGCAGTTATAGCCTCAAAAAAGGCACCTGGCATGGACTGACCCACTGACATGAGGGCAAAAACCGGGTTTGCAAAAACCGGGACAGAGGCAAAAACCGGGTTTGCTCTTCTGTTCAGAACTGCCACTGCATCAGTCCCGTCACTGAGGGTTGTAAGGATATTTGCTACCTCTCCCCTTTAACGACAAAACATAATGCTGGAAAAGCAGTGGTCAGAAAGGTTGTTCTCACACACTGGGGACACTGTGTGTTACCTTGACTGTCTTCGTAAGCAAAGTAGAGCTTTGTTGTAGGCACCATACAGATGTTAGACTCTTTCAGTGAGTGCTCTGTCCTCCTGGGTATTTTTTCAAGAGAAGTAATTACACAGTTTCTTTCTCTATCCCTCTCTCACAGACATACATGCTACGTATAAAAAGATGTTAATTAATAAATGCTGGAGAGGGTGTGGAGAAAAGGGAACCCTCCTACACCGTTGGTGGGAATGTAAATTGGTGCTGTCACTATGGAGAACAGTATGGAGGTTCCTCAAAAACCTAAATATGGAGTGCCCATATGATCCTGCAATCCCATTCCTGGGCATATATCCGGATAAAACTATAATTTGAAAAGATACATGCACCCCTATATTCACAGCAGCACTATATACAATAGTCAAGACATAGAAACAACCTAAATGTGTAACAATAGATGAATGGATAAAGAAGATATAGTGTGTGTGTGTGTGTGTGTGTGTGTGTGTGTACATACACACACACACACACACAAAATGGAATACTACTCATCCATAAAAAAGAATGAAATAATGCCATTTGCAGCAACATGGCTGGACCTAGAGATTGTCATACTAAGTGAAGTCAGAAAGAGAAAGATGAATACCATACAATATTACTTATACGTGGTATCTAAAATATGACACAAATGAACTTATCTACGAAACAGAAACAGACTCACAGACTTAGAGAACAGACTTGTGGTTGCCAAGGGGGAGGGTGGGTGGGGGAGGGATGGATTGGGAGTTTTGGATTAGCATATGCAAATTATTATATATAGAATGGATAAACAACAAAGTCCTGCTGTATAGCACAGGGAACTATATTTGATATCCTGTAATAAACCATAATGGAAAAGAAAAAAAAAGATGTTAATTATTGTGTAATATATTATCCTTAAAAAAAATCTGAAACATATATATCCAAATGAAAGATGATGGTTGACCAGTGGTTTTCAAATTTTTAAAAATTAAGAAGAGAAATCCTTTGTTCTAAAAACCATTAGGCAAACCTGATAAAAAACAGTGCAACTGCTCTGGTCCCTTTGTCCTAACTACAGCCCGCCCACAGCTGCTTCTCTTCTCCTCAATGATGCCTGAGTTTTTCCTTGCAGATCCCTAGGTTGGGCCAAGCATGGTTTAATAGTCACTGCTTTAATAAATTATGGTACATTCACATAATGAAATAGTTTGCATGTGCTGAAAATCATTAAGACAATGTAGCTATAAATATTAATAATATAATGTTAAAGAGAACTAGAAATAATGTAAATATATACTTTCATGGATTTATGCATATATAAATACACATATTTGTATATATATACATATAAATATACATACACAAACGTGCGCGTGCGCGCACACACACACACACACACAAACGTACTTGTGGCCAAGACTTGGAAAGTTAAAAAAAAAAAAATAGTTATGCTATAGTTGAAAGATTTTTTTTTCCTGTTTCAAATGTTTCTTTTGAATAAAGACATGTTATCTTTTCAGTTAAGAAAACTTCTAACTACCTTTGCATGTCTGGGCACTCTCATCATTGCCATCTCTCAGCACATCTCCTGGGAGCCTTCTCCCTGATGCCAGGCAGAACCCAGGGCCACTGTGCTCCTGCACTCCAGTCAGGATGAAAACATGCAGAATGACAGCAGGGTTGAGAAGCCAAGACTCTGCTGTATAAACTGGGCCCTGCAGCCACTGTGCCAAGAGGGTCACTCCAGTGCTGGGAGACTATTTCAAAGGAGCTGTTGAGTTAGAAGCAGTCCTCCAAACTTGAATTGTGGTAGAAACAGAAACTGGTACAATTTGGGGGGAGGCAATTTGACAATATGTGATATGACCTTAAAATGTACATATTCTTTGGCCCTAAACTACCACTCCTAGGTATTCATCCTTAAGAAGTAATTATGTCTATGAGCAGAAAGAACTCATCAGGCTGTATTGATATTAGTGAAAAAATGGGAAAAAATCTTAAAATTTTTCATTAGTTAAGTAAATTATGATATACCCAATCTATGTCATAGAATATTAAAAGTGACATATAGAAGGATGATCTGTAAAGCTATACATCTTCTAAATAACATATACAGGTTGATACCATCTTCGTAAAAATAAGAAAATATACTTTGTATATAAGTATATACACACATTTTATTCATTTACTGATATATTTATTTCTTACACACACACACACACACACACACACACACACACACACACACACACATGACCTGAAGGAACACACCATAAGGCTGACAATGCCTATATCTGATAGGCAGCTCATGAGGGCAGTATGTGTGGGCTTAGTACACAGGCTCTGCAGCCAGACTCTCTGGGTCTCATTCCTGGCTCCACCACTCCCCACTTCCCCCAACCCCATGTGACATTGGACAATGACACTTCTTTAGCAAATAGTATTGTGCTTAATATTGCCAGTCACTTTTCCAGGTTTTAGGGATACAGCAGTAAAGAGACAAAAAACCTTGCTCTTAGGAAGCTTACACTCACTGTTTCTTAACCTCTCTATGCCTTGACTTTCCCATCTGTAAAATGGGGACAGTAAAGTTCTTACCTCAGATGGTTGAATGAAGATTGCAAGATTCAAAATATGTAAAATATTTAGATTAGTACAAGGCATACAAGCACTATAAATATGTTAGATGTTATTTAAATCTCTTTTAATTGATCTGTATTTTCTAAGTTTTCAATAATGAAAATTATTGTTGCTAATAAAAAAAAAATAGAAAAGGAAGAACTCCCTAAAACCCTGGATCAAGGACGTTGGGAACTCAGCAGCTGTCCCTGCCACCCTTTTCCTGAGTGGAAAGATGACATGATGTCCCCAGAAACAGCCAGGGAAGATAACCAAGAGAGGAGGTGTCGGAGCCTGCCCTGGAGTTGCGCCTGCTGCATTCCTTATCACAGAAACCACTGCTGCCTGAAGCCCTGAGACATCGCGGGGAGCTGGCCACTGAGATAATTATTCCCTCTGACCTAGTAATTCCCCTCAGTTCTAAAAATCTATCTGACGAGAGTAATTCAAGAGAAGCAAAAGGAGTCACAACATAACATTTAACTTGGCCCTGTCTGATATTAGCAATAAGCGGAAAAACATCCTAAAAGGATCAATGTCAGCATAGGGTTTAAGTTAACTATGGAATATCTACCCCAGGAAATACAGCAGCTATCAAAAATTATAACTACAGGGCTTCCCTGGTGGCGCAGTGGTTGAGAGTCCGCCTGCCGATGCAGGGGACACGGGTTCATGCCCCGGTCCGGGAAGATCCCACATGCCACGGAGCGTCTGGGCCCGTGAGCCATGGCCGCTGAGCCTGCGCGTCCGGAGTCTGTGCTCCGCAACGAGAGAGGCCACGACAGTGAGAGGCCCACGTACCGCAAAAAAAAAAAAAAAAAAAAAAAAAAATATATATATATATATATATATATATATATATATAACTACAAAGACCACATGTGAATATAGAAGATGTGTATGATGTAACATTAAGACAAAGTGAGTTTGTATATACCTTCATCAAGTAAAAATATGAAAAAATATGCATTGATGTGGATGGTAATTACAAAAAATGAAAACAGCCAGATGAGAGTGGTAATACAGGTGATTATTTTACTCCTACACATTTCCCCATAAGAAATGAAAGTGAATGCAAACCCAAAACAAATCATTCAAAGCCACTGAAGACAATGGTTCTGAAGTGGCTTTAAAAAACTCCATTCTTAAGGCAGGCAAAATGGTTTGGGGGTGGGGAAGATGGGATGAAGAATGTTTCAGATCAAGGAAATATCTTCCAGAAATGGTTCTAGAAAGGTGGGAATATTGTGGCCCATTTAAATGAGGCCAGTGTATGGATGACGAAGAGAGGTGAGAAAGCATGAAGTATATGTGTGGCTGGAGAGGTAAGTGGGAGACCAATCAGATGTTATGGGTTGATATGCGACCCCCAGCCTCAAATTCATATGTTGAAGTCCTAACCTCCAGTCCCTCTGAATGTGACCTTATTTGTAAAATCATTGCGGACGTGATTAGTTAAGATGAGGTCATATTGGAGTAGGGTGAGCCCCTAATCCAATATGACAAGTGTCCTTATAAAAAAGGGAAAATTTGGACACAGAGACATGCATAGAAGGAAGATGATGTGAAGAAATACAGCAAGAAATTAGCCCTCTGAGAGCTAAGGAGAGAGGCCTGTAACAGATCCTTCCCTTGCAGCCCTCAGAAGGAAGCAACCTACCAACACCTTCATCTCATAATTGTGGCTTCCAGGACTCTGTGCAAATAAATTTCTGTTATCTAAAAACAAACAAAATAAAACAATTCCGTTCTTCCTATTTCCCAAACTGGGTTCCACGATAAATGAAAAGGTGTTTTGAAACAAGGTCTTATTGTATAGCACAGGGAACTATATTCAATATCCTGTGATAAACCATAATGGAAAAGAATTTTTAAAAGAATGTGTATATATGTATAACTGAGTCACTTTGCTGTACAGCAGAAATTAACACATTAGATGGTAAATCAACTATACTTCAATTAAAAAAAAGAAAGATAAAAGGGGTTTTGTTTTGGAGTGGTATATAGAGATGGTCTGTACTCAAGGGAGTGGGAAACAGGATCAAACAAAATTAAGCAGAGGTCACCATCAGAGGACTTTAATGCTTATTACTATTATGGACTTCCAGAATGCAGATACATTTCCCCAACTAGTGATCAGCCCCTTTTCCCCTCCCCCGCTGAACACTATTAGCATTCCTGGGACACAGGGCAGCATCTAGGGCCCAGAGCCGTGGCCTCCCCTCCTCCCGCCCTCAGGTGTCTCCTCTGCTCCACAGAGGATGCCCTGTTCCCAGCGTGCTGCTAGAGGCAGCTTTTCACGCTGTGCAAGCAAAGGTGTCATTGTGCTGAAGGAGGTGCTTGGCGTCTTGCCTCCAACTGGCAGGTGTTAGGAACCTGCTGAAGAGATTGCCATTGGCAGCTGCTGGGTCTCTAACTTGGAAAGCTGAAGATTCCCTTTTCTTTCCCAAGTCTGAAAGGTGTTTTTTTTTGGTGGTGGTGGTGGGGAAGATGTCCATTTTAAGCTGTATACATCAGATGCAATAAGATCTAATACTCAACCCCTTAATGCTTAAAGGCAGGAAACACAATCTCAGTCATTTCATTAATCTAAATTCATACTTTTATCTATTACAAGGAACAAAACAACTTTGGGCTCCCGATGGGAAACAGGTTGTTGCTACTGGATTCACCCAAATCTGCTGATTCCATGTTGACTCTGATATGGACTCAATTAAGTCCATATTAGCCAGGCCCTTGAGGCAGCAAAAGAATGAACGGTTTATACTTTCTGAGATCCTTGAGCTATACTAGCACGAAAACCTGAATTTTAAAATCCTATTCCATTGCCTATGCTCTTAGCCATATCTTTGCTCCCTCTGGGCAGTAAGGGGGTGAGAGGAAGGGCGTGGGCACTGGAACAGACCCAAGTCCTTGCTCCCCGCTTCTCAGCTGCCTGAACTGGGCATCTCCACTTCCCAGAGCTTCAACAAGCTGGAGACAGGAGCTTTTTCAAAAGGTTGTGCTGAGACTCAGAAGTAGCTCAATGAATAGGAGCTTCCTTCTCCACCAATCTCACATGAGGTTCCTACAGACAGCCTTTTACGGAAAAGGCTCACTAGATTTTGACATTTTGCTGTTTTTCTCAGCTTTCCTTAGATGTGGATGATGAGCTTCCTTTCTAAGGAAAGGCATATCTCGCTCAGAGATAAATGAGTTTGCACCCATCCGGGGCCTCCCAGCTTATGATGCAGCTTCCTGGGGAAACTCCACGGTAGGAACCACAGGTGTCATGTAACAGTCCCATTTCCTTTGCAAAACTCACTGTCTACATTCCACTTGATGCTCCTGGGAGGAAGTTTCAGGGTTTCATTGATCTTCTCCAGGACAGTCTGCAGCTTTTGCTTCTGGGCAATCTCTGACTGGGTGACCTCAGCGACGTTCAGCTTCTCACTCTCAAGTTTCTCTAGGGTGACAAGGGAAAAGAGAACAGCTGTTACCTTTGCCACACTAACCCACGCACTCACACATTCACTCACTCACTCACCATACTGAGCACCTAGTAGGTGAGGGACGCTGCTCTCCCCTCCACGTCTGGTGGTGGCACTGGTGGTGCCAGTATGTACTGTGAAAACCTTGTGATTGGGTCTTGAAGCCCCAAATTATAAGACCCCAGGATCATAGAAGGAGGGCATTTAACCCAGCTTGTCATATTTGAGCTCTTTTTCCTCATTCTGAGGTTTTCCCTCTTCTTTTCACCTCTGTCTTCTCCAGAGACATTCCTGTGCCCTGACTGGAACACCTTCGTGCTTGCCTGGGCAGCGGTCAAGTCCTTATCCAAGGTGTTTTGAACACTCCTGTAGTACAATATGTGTCCTGTTGAATCATATTTATGTCTTAAGAACCTTCTTTCCTCTTAAACCCACCTGGAAGGTAACTAATTTGATGAGTCCTACTTCACTAGTTCTAATGTACACACTTTTCACATTTTAACATCCCTGAAATCAGGCTGTGTCTTAAAATTGATGGCATCCTACAACTACCAACAGCCAGGTGGAAGGTATAAGAGTTATCACTGCTTCCATGTGTGTGAACTTGGTCATAGCTCTTCATAGTGTTGTCACTTCCATGTCTCAAAAAGCCTACAAGATGCTGTACGGCAGAAATTAACACAACATTGTAAATAAACTATACTTCAATAAAATAAATTTAAAAAGAACCTACAAGAGCAATTTCAAAAAGTAGAACATAAAAATTCTAAGCAATAAGAAAACATTGGGTTATAGTTTAATTGAAGTACTTTTTTCTCTTTGAGTGGTACTTATACTGGTATGTTTTAAAATCAATGGTTCTGGATTGGTTCAAGATGGCAGAGAAGAAGGACATGCACTCACTCCTTCTTGAGAGAGCACTGCAATCATAACTAACTGCTGAACAATCATTGACAGGAAGACACTGGACCTCACCAAAAAAATACCCCACATCCAAAGACAAAGGAGAAGCCACAATGAGATGGTAGGAGGGGTGCAATCACAATAAAATCAAATCTCATAACCGCTGGGTGGGTGACTCATAAACTGGAGAACAATTTATACCACAGAAGTCCACCCACTGCAGTGAAGGTTCTGAGCCCGATGGCAGGCTTCCCAACCTGGGGGTCCGGCA
This sequence comes from Lagenorhynchus albirostris, assembly GCF_949774975.1. Lineage (NCBI taxonomy): Eukaryota > Metazoa > Chordata > Mammalia > Artiodactyla > Delphinidae > Lagenorhynchus > Lagenorhynchus albirostris. The sequence goes on from NC_083103.1 coordinate 43,052,035, forward strand.
ACGGGAGGAGGCATTCCCAGAGAATCAGACTTTGAAGGCTAGTGGGATTTGATTGCAGGACTTTGACAAGACTGGGGGAAACAGAGACTCCACTCTTGGAGGGCACACACAAAGTAGTGTGTGCATCGGGACCCAGGTGAAGGAGCAGTGACCCCATAGGAGACTGAACCGGACCTACCTGCTAGTGTTGGAGGGTCTCCTGCAGAGGTGGGGGGTGGCTGTGGCTCACCGTGAGGACAAGGACACTGGAAGCAGAAGTTCTGGGAAGTACTCCTTGGTGTGAGCCCTCCCAGAGTCTGCCATTTGCTCCACCAAAGAGCCTGTAGCCTCCAGTGCTGGATTGCCTCAGGCCAAACAACCAACAGGGAGGGAACTCAGCCCCACCCATCAGCAGAAAAGCAGATTAAAGTTTTACTGAGCTCTGCCCACCAGAGGAACACCCAGCTCTACCCACCACCAGTCCCTTCCATCAGGAAGCTTGCACAAGCCTCTTAGATAGCCTCATGAGCAGAGGGCACACAGCAGAAGCAAGAAGAACTACAATCCTGCAGCCTGTGGAACAAAAACCACATTCACAGAAAGACAGACAAAATGAAAAGGCAGAGGACTATGTACCAGATGAAGGAACAAGATAAAACCCCATAAAAACAACTAAATGAAGTGGTGATAGGCAACCTTTCAAAAAAAGAATTCAGAATAATGTTAGTGAAGATGATCCAGGACCTTGGAAACAGAATGGAGGCAAAGATCGAGAAGATGCAAGAAATGTTTAACAAAGACCTGGAAGAATTAAAGAACAAACACCTAGAATAATTAAAGAACAAACAAACAGAGATGAACAATATAATAACTGCAATGAAAAATACACTAGAAGGAATCAATAGCTACCAATAGCAGAATAAATGAGGCAGAAGAATGGGTAAGTGACCTGGAAGACAGAATGGTGGAATTCACTGCCATGGAAAAGAATAAAGGAAAGAGAGTGAAAAGGAATGAGGACAGTCTAAGAGACCTCTGGGACAACATTAAATGCACCAACATTCACATTATAGGGGTGTCAGAAGGAGAAGAGAGAGAGAAAGGACCCGAGAAAATATTTGAAGAGATTATAGTCGAAAATTTCCCTAACATGGGAAAGGAAACAGCCACTCAAGTGCAAGAAGCGCAGAGAACCAGGGAGGATAAACCCAAGGAGAAACACGCCAAGACACATAGTAATCAAACTAGCAAAAATTAAAGACAAATTATTAAAAGTAACAAGGGAAAAATGACAAATAACATAGAAGGGAACTTCCATAAGGTTAACAGCTGATTTCTTAGCAGAAATTCTACAAGCCAGAAGGGAGAGGCACGATATATTTAAAGTGATGAAAGGGAAGAACCTACAACCAAGATTACTCACCCCGGTAAGGATCTCATTCAGATTCGAAAGAGAAATCAAAAGCTTTACAGATAAGCAAAAGCTAAAAGAATTCAGCACCACCAAACCAGATCTAAAACAAATGCTAAAGAACCTTCTCTAAGTGGGAAACACAAGAGAAGAAAAAGACCTATAAAAACCCAAAACAATTAAGAAAATGGTAATAGGAACATACATATCGATAATTACATTAAATGTGAATGGATTAAATGCTCCAACCAAAAGACACAGGCTTGCTGAATGGATACAAAAACAGGACCTGTATATATGCTGTCTACAAGAGACCCACTTCAGACCCAGGGATGCACACAGGCTGAAAGTGAGGGGATGGAAAAAGATATTCCATGCAAATGGAAATCAAAAGAAAGCTGGAGTAGCAATACTCATATCAGATAAAATAGACTTTAAAATAAGGAATGTTACAAGAGACAAGGAAGGACACTACGTAATGATCAATCCAAGAAGAAGATAAAACAATTATAAATATATATGTACCCAACACAGGAGCACCTCAATACATAAGGCAAATGCTAACAGCCATAAAAGAGGAAATTGACAGGACCACAATAATAGTGGGGGACTTTAACTTCACTTACACCAATGGACAGATCACCCAGACAGAAAATTAATAATGAAACACAAGCTTTAAATGACACAATAGACCAGATAGATTTAATTGATATTTATAGGACATTCCATCTGAAAACAACAGATTACACTTTCCTCTCAAGTGTACATGAAACATTCTCAAGGATAGGTCACATCTTGGGTCACAAATCAGGCCTCAGTAAATTTAAGAAAACTGAAATCATATGAAGTATCTTTTCCGACCACAACACGATGAGATTAGAAATAAATTACAGTGAAAAAACCGTAAAAAACCACAAAATCATGGAGGCTAAACAATATGTTACTAAATAACCAAGGGATCACTGGAGGAATCAAAGAGGAAATCAAAAAATACCTAGAGACAAATGACAATGAAACACGATGATCCAAAACCTAAGGGATACAGCAAAAGCAGTTCTAAGAGGGAAGTTTATAGCAATGCAATCCTACCTCCAGAAACTAGAAAAATTTCAAATAAACAATCTAACCTTACACCTAAAGGAACTAGAGAAAAAAGAACAAACAAAACCCAAAGTTAGTAGAAGGAAAGAAATCATAAAGATCAGAGCAGAAATAAATGAAATGGAAACAAAACAGTTGCAAAGATCAATAAAACAAAAAGATGGTTCTTTGAGAAGATAAACAAAATTTATAAACCATTAGCTAGACTCATCAAGAAAAAGAGGGAGAGGACTCAAATCAATAAAATTAGAAATGAAAAAGGAGAAGTTACAACACGCACTGGAGAAATACAAAACATCCTAAGAGACTACTACAAGCAACTCTATGCCAATAAAATGGACAACCTGGAAGAAATGGACAAATTCTTAGAAATGTATAACCTTCCAAGACTGAACCAGGAAGAAACAGAAAATATGAACTGACCAATCACAAGTAATGAAATTGAAACTGTGATTTAAAATCTTCCAACAAACAAAAGTCCAGGACCAGATGGCTTCACAGGTGAATTCTATCAAACATTTAGAGAAGAGCTAACACCCATCCTTCTCAAACTCTTCCAAAAAATTGCAGAGGAAGGAACACTCCCAAGCTCATTCTTTGAGGCCACCAACACCCTGGTACCAAAACGAGACAAAGATACTACAAAAGAAGAAAATTACCAACCAATATCACTGATGAATATAGATGCAAGAATCCTCAACAAAATACCAGCAAACAGAATCCAACAGCACATTAAAAGGATCATCCCCCATGATCAAGTGGGATTTATCCCAGGGAGGCAAGGATTCTTCAATATATGCAAATCAATCAATGTGATACACCATATGAAGAAATTGAAGAATAAAAACCATATGATCACCTCAAAAGCAAAAGTATTTCTGCATCTCTGTGCCCATTTTTCTCCAGAAAGTGGGCATAGAGGGAACCTACCTCAACATAATAAAGTCCATATATGACAAACCCACAGCAAACATCATTCTCAACTGTGAAAAACTGAAAGAATTTCAGGAACAAGACAGGAACAAGAGAAGGATGTCTACTCTAGCCACTATTTTTCAACATAGTTTTGGAAGTCCTAGCCACGGCAGTCAGAGAAGAAAAAGAAATAAAAGGAATACAAATTGGAAAAGAAGAAGTAAAACTGTCACTGTTTGCAGATGACATGACACTATACATAGAGAATCCTAAAGATGCCACAAGAAAGCTACTAGAGCTAATCAATAAATCTGGTACAGTTGCAGGATACGAAATTAATGCACAGAAATCTCTTGCATTCTTATACACTAACAAGAAAATATCAGAAAGAGAAATTAAGGAAACACTCCCATTCACCACTGCAACAAAAACAACAAAATACCTAGGAATAAACCTACCTTACGAGGTAAAAGACCTGTATGCAGAAAACTATAAGACACTGATGAAAGAAATCAAAGATGACACAAACAGATGGAGAGATATACCATGTTCTTGGATTGGAGGAATCAATATTGTGAAAATAACTACACTACCCAAAGGAATCTACAGATTCAATGCAATCTCTATCAAATTACCAATGGCATTTTTTACAGAACTAGAACAAAAAATCTTAAAATTTGTATGGAGACACAAAAGACCCCCAATAGCCAAAGCGGTCTTGAGGGAAAAAAAGGAGCTGGAGAAAGCAGACTTCCTGACTTCAGGCTATACTACAAAGCTACAATAATCAAGACAACATGGTACTGGCACAAAAACAGAAATATAGATCAATGGAACAGGATAGAAAGCCCAGAGATAAACCCACGCACCTACGGTCAACTAATCTATGACAAAGGAGGCAAAGATATACAATGGAGAAAAGAAATCTCTTCAATAAGTGGTGCTGGGAAAACTGGACAGCTACATGTAAAAGAATGAAATTAGAACACTTCCTAACACCATATACAAAAATAAACTCGAAATGGATTAAAGACCCAAATGTAAGAGAGGACACTATAAAACCCTTAGAGGAAAACATAGGAAGAACACTCTTTGACATAAATTACAGCAAGATCTTTTTTGATCCACCTCCTAGAGAAATGGAAATAAAAATAAACAAATGGGACCTAATCAAACTTAAAAGTTTTTACACAGCAAAGGAAACTACAAACAAGACGAAAAGACAACCCTCAGAATGGGAGAAAATTTTTGCAAATGAACCAATGGACAAAGGATTAATCTCCAAAATATATAAACAGCTCATGCAGCTCAATATTAAAAAAACAAACAACCCAATCAATAAATGGGCAGAAGACCTAAGTATACATTTCTCCAGGAAGACATACAGATGGCCAAGAGGCACATGAAAAGCTGTTCAACATCACTAATTATCAGAGAAATGCAAATGAAAACTACAATGAGGTATCACCTCACACCGGTTAGAATGGACATCATCAGAAAATCTACAAATGACAAATGCTGGAGAGGGTGTGGAGAAAAGGGAACCCTCTTGCACTGTTGGTGGGAATGTAAACTGATACAGCCACTATGGAGAACAGTGTGGAGGTGCTTTAAAAAACTAAAAATAGAATTACCATATGATGCAGCAATCCCACTACTGGGCATATACCCAGAGAAAACCATAATTCAAAAAGACACATGCACCCCAATGTTCATTGCAGCACTCTTTACAATAGCCAGGTCATGAAAGTAACCTAAATGCCCATCAACAGACAAATGGATAAAAAAGATGTGGTACATATATACAATGGAATATTACTCAGCCATAAAAAGGAACGAAATTGTGTCATTTGTAGAGACGTGGATTCACCTAGAGACTGTCATACAGTGTAAGTCAGAAAGAGAAAAACAAATATCGTCTATTAACGCATATATATGGAATATAGAAACATGGTACAGATGAAGTAGTTTTCAAGACAGAAATAGAGACACAGATGTAGAGAAAAAACGTATGGACACCAAGGGGGGAAAGCGGGGGTGGGGGTGATGGTGGTGCGATGAACTGGGAGATTGGGATTGACATATATACACTAACATGTATAAAATAGATAACTAATAAGAACCTGCTGTTTAAAAAAAATTCAATAAAAATCAATGCTTCTTGTGTGCAATGACATAAAAATTATTATATCAAAAGGCAAAAAAAGTCTAATCATGTTCTTAGTATAAATTTATATTTTTATCTTAAAGAACAAGTCTGGATTCCCTAATGAGAAATATGTTGTCTGCTATTGGATTCACCTAATCCACTCTCCACAACTCATTCGAGGATTGATAGAACTGACTCTCTGAAACATGTTTAGAATGTCTTTTCTCCTCATTTTTAAGGGCTGACATACAAACTAATTAAACTTCAACATACATCAATGGTTCCCCTATAGTTTACATTATCTTATTTTTCAGTAGTTTTAGCTTATCCAAGTCAAATGTCCCTTGAGTAATTCTTTGAAGATAAGATCACCCACTGGAAAATTTCTGTAGGTTCTGTGGATTTAAGAATTCTTCTCAGTAGTCTTGATAGGATGATCTCAAGCTATTCTACCTGTGATGGCCTGAAATGTTATCTTTCTCTTTTCTTTAGTTGCTTGATGCCATCATTCTTTATTTCTGAAGTTCAGGGATTTAACAAGCATATATCTAAATGTCTTTCTCTTGAATGTTAAACCTTTGAAAGAAACTGTGTGCCTTTTCCATTTTCAGGACATGAATTATTACCTTGTATCCTCTCCTATTGAAGAAATGACAAGTTTTCATATTACACTGCAACTACCAGCGTTTAGTAGAGGTATGCTGGCCATTGGTAGAGGCTGCCCAAGGTACTCAGTTAAGAAAACTTCTGAAGCCTTATCTTGGCTCAGAGGGAAAGACTTCTGGGATATATTAGTGACAACTGTCTTGGGAGTGGGCTGGGTAAGTGGGGAGGGGAGGAGTGGAAGCAATGAGAACCACTTTTTTGCTAGACCTGCTGTATTATATCATTGCCTATGAATTTTCATATTTATAACCTCCTCTGACTTTGGACTACTTACAGTGAATAGGGTAGGTCTCTGAGTCTGTCTTCTACGTCAGTAACTTTTTCTTGCACTATTGTCCATTCTGTTCTTGTTTTTAAAAATTGGATTTTACACATTATCTACTGCAACACTCATGGTTTTTCTGTTTCCATCAATATTTTTAAGTAGTTTATTATACTAAAATTATAATTCATTTTTCCTAAAATTAAAAAAAATCTGTTTTTAGCATCTGACATTTCTTATTCAGGATAAGAGTTTCTGTGGTTTTGCTTTATTTATCTGCATTACTAATATTTTAGAAAATGTAATTCTGCTTTACATTTTCCACTTTAGTTATTATATTTGGATTTGTCTTCTTGCATTTAATTTTTGTTGTTGGGTACATTATTTTAGGCATTGATATTAGTATTAGGTGGATTTGAGTAAAAAGACTATCTCAAAGTAACACTTATTAACAGTTTTAAGTGTATCTCTTCATGTTCATAATACACACAAGAATAGAAAGAGTTCTCTCTCTCTCATTCTATTAGTAGAAATGAGATTACAGTGTGTATATTTTTCTGCTACTGTTTTTTTCCCATTTAAACATATATTGTATCTTTCCATGTCAAAATATATGGATATACCTCATTCTTTTCGTTGTCGTTGGTACTTTTGGACAAACTTTACCCATTTTATCCACCACTCCCCATCCTATAGCAACCACCAATCTGTTCTCTGTATCTATGAACTCATTTTTGGTTTGGTTTTGTTTAGCTTCAACATATAAGTGAGATCATAAGGTATTTGTTTTTCTCTGTCTGACTTATTTCACTTAGCATAATGCCCTCGAGTTCTATCGTGTTGTTGCAAATGGTAAGATTTCCTTCTTTTTATGGTTAAATAATATTCCATTGTGTGTTTTATATATATATATATATATATATATATATATATATATATATATATATATCTCACATTTTCTTTGTCCATTCATTCATTATGGACACTTAGGTTGCTTCCATATCTTGTCTACTGTAAAGCCAAGCCATTGGCTCATGATGCAATGAACATGCGAGTTTCAGTATCTTTTCAAGTTAGTGTTTTCATTTCCTTTGGATAAATACCTAGAAGTAGAATTGCTGGATCATATGGTAGTTCTATTTTTAATTTTTCGAGGAACCTCCGCACTGTCTTCCACAGTGGCTGAACAAATTTACATTCCCACCAACACAACTGTTCTCTTTTCTCCACATCCTTGCCAACACTTATTTCTTATCTTTTTGATAATAGCCATTCTAACAGATGTGAAGTGATACCTCATTGTGGTTTTGATTTCCATTGTCCTTATAATTAATTATGTTGAGCACCTTTTAACATACCGATTGGCCATCTGTAGGTCTTCTTTGGAAAAATGTCTATTCAGCTCCTCTGCACATTTTAAAATTGGATTGTTTGCTTTTTCGTTATTGAGTTGTATGAGATCTTTATATATTTTGGATATTAACCCCTTATCAGGTATATGATTTGTAACTATTTTCTAACATTCCACAGGTTGCCTTTTCATTTTGTTGATGTTTTCCTTTGTTGTGCAGAGCTTTTTAGCTTGATGTAGTCCCACTTATTTATTTTTGCTTTTGTTGCCTTGCTTCTGGTGTCAACTCCAAAGAATCATCACCAAGACCTATGTCAAGGAACTAACTGCCTATGTTTTCTTCCAGGAGTTTTATGGTTTCATGTCTTACATTCAAGTCTTAAATCTATTTTGAGTTAATTTTTGTGTATGGTGTAAGATAGTGGTCCAGTTTCATTCTTTTGCATGTGGCTGTCCAGTTTTCCCAGCACCGTTTGTTGAAGAGATTGTATATTCTCATCTCCTTGTTGTAAATTAATTGACCATTTATCCGTGAGTTTATTTCTGGGCTCTCTATTCTGTTCCATTGATCTATGTGTCTATTTTTAATGCCAAAACTATACTATTTTGATTACTATAGCTTTGTTATATAGTTTGAAATCAGAGAATGTGATTCTTCCAGCTTTGTTCTTCTTTCTCAAGATTGCTTTGCCTATATGGGGTCTTTTGTGGTTCCATGCAAATTTTAGGACTGTTTGTTCTATACCTGTGAAAAATGCCATTGGGATTTTGATAGGAATTGCATTGAATGTGTAGACTGCTTTGGGTAGAATGGATATTTTAAATAATATTTATTCTTCTAATCCATTAGTATGGAATATCTTTCCATCTATTTGTGTCTTCTTCAATTTCTTTCATCAGTATCTTATAGTTTTCAGGATACAGGTCTTTTACCTCCTTGGTTAAATTTATTCCTAGACATTTTATTCTTTTTTGATGTAATTTTACATGGGATTGTTTTCTTAATTTCTTTCTGATAGTTCGTTATTAGTGTATAGAAACAAAACAGATTTTTGTTTATTGATTTTGTATCCTGCAACTTCACTGAATTAATTTATTAGTTCTAACAGTTTGTTGGTGGAGCCTTTAGGGTTTTCTATATATTATATCATGTCATTTGCAAATAGTGACAGTTTTACATTTTCCTTTCTGATTTGGATGCCTTTTATTTGTTTTTCTTGCCTAATTGCTTGAACTAGGACTTCTAATACTATGTTGAATAAGTCTCTAGAGTAAGCATCCTTGTCTTGTTCCTGATCTTAGAGGAAAAGCTTTCAGCTTTTCACTACTGAGTATGATGTTAGCTGTGGATTTGTCAAATGTGGCCTTTATTATGTTGAGGTATGTTCCCTCTTTACCTACTTTGAGAGTTTTTATAATAAATGGAGGCTGAATTTTGTCAAATGCTTTTTTTTTACATCTATTAAGATATCTTATGATTTTTATCCTTCATTTTGTTATCGTGGTGTATGACATTGATTGATTTGTGGATGCTGAACCACTCTTGCATCCATAAGTACATCACACTTGACCATGTGTACGATCCTTTTAATGTATTGTAGAATTCAGTTTGCTAATATTTTAGCAAATTAAGGGTTCTTGCATCGATGTTCATCAAGGATATTGGCCTGTAATTTTCTTTGCTTATGATTTCCTTGTCTGGTTTTGGTATCAGAATAATTCTGGTCTCATAAAATAAGTTTGGAAGTGTTCCCTCCTCTTTTTTCAAAGGATTGGCATTAATTCTTCTTTAAATGTTTGGTAGCATTCACCAGTGAAGCCATCTGGTCCTGGGCTTTTGTTTGTTGGGGAGTTTTTTGATTACTGATTCAATCTTCCTACAAGTATTCAGTCTGTTCAGATTTTCTGTTTAATCATGATTCAATCTTGGTAGGTTGTAATTTTTAGTAATTTATCCATTTTTTTTCTAGGTTGTCTAGGTTTTTGGTGTATAATTACTCAAAATAGTCTCTTATGATCCTCTGCATTTCTGTGGTATCAGTTGTAATGTCTCCTCTTTCATTTCTGATTTTATTTGAGTTCTCCCTTTTTCTTGATGAGTCTAGCTAAAGGTTTGTCAATTTTGTTTATCTTTTACAAGAATCAACTATCAGTTTCATTGATGTTCTCTATTCACTTTTTAGTCTCAATATATGTCTCACTCAAACATATCGTGAGTATCTTTCTATGTCAATACATATTGATATAACTCAATCTTTTACAAAAAACTGCATTATATATTATAGAACTTATTCAACCATTCCCCTGTAGATATGCAGTCAGGTTATATTACACTTTTCCCCTATTTGTAATAAAGTTGCAGTAAACATCCTGTGTGTGTGTATTTATGTATGTATTACCAACTGATTATTACACGTTAAAAAAAAATGCTGCTGCCTTACAAATTTTCTTCTTAAATACAGTCATCTTACCAAATCCCCTTATTATTGTTTGAGTTTTTAACATTCTCTGGGTATGCAAGTAACATAAGATGCAGTTGTCTCTATTTTGTAACCTTATATCACTTATTTCGATTGTATGACATTTTAAGATGGAAGATTTGAGACCCTCTCCTGCTATTTCTACCCTTCACATATTTTTAAAATATTCAACCCTCAAAATTTAAGAGATCTACTCAAATATTCCCATAGTTAAATAATAATTTCATTCAGTGTTGCTAAGAATTTAAAGATAATTTCTTTTTTAAAGTCTCCTCAGTACAGTTTTCTTTTTTGACTTTTATTTTATTTAATTTTTATACAGCAGGTTCTTATTAGTTATCTATTTTATACATAATACTGTATATATGTCAATCCCAATCTCCCAATTCATCACACCACCACCACACACCCCCGTCACTTCCCCCCTTGGCATCCATACATTTGTTCTCTTCATCTGTATCTCAATTTCTGCCCTGCAAACCAGTTCATCTGTACAATTTTTCTAGGTTCCACATATATGCGTTAATAGACAATATTTGTTTTTCTCTTTCTGACTTACTTCACTCTGTATGACAGTCTCTAGATCCACCCACGTCTCTACAAATGACCCAATTTCATTCCTTTTTATGGCTGAGTAATATTCCATTGTATATATGTACCACATCTTCTTTATCCATTTGGTATGTTGATGGGCTCTTAGGTTGCTTCCATGTCCTGGCTACTGTAAAGAGTGCTGCAATGAACATTGGGGTGCATGTGTCTTTTGAATTATGGTTTTCTCTGGGTATAAGCCCAGGAGTGGGATTCCTGGGTCATATGGTAATTCTATTTTTAGTTTTTTAAGGAACCTCCATACTGTTCTCCATAGTGGCTGTATCAATTTACATTCCCATCGACAGTGCAAGAGGGTTCCCTTTTCTCCACACCCTCTCCAGCATTGGTTGTTTGTAGATTTTCTGATGATGCCCATTCTAACTGGTGTGAGGTGATACCTCACTGTAGTTTTCATTTGCATTTCTCTAATAATTAGTGATGTTGAACATCTTTTCATGTGCTTCTTGGCCATCTGTATGTCTTCCTTGGAGAAATGTCTATTTAGGTCTTCTGCCCATTTTTGGATTAGGTTGTTTGTTTTTTAATATTGAACTGCATGAGCTGTTTATATATTCTGGAGATTGTTTGTCTGTTGATTCATTTGCAAAAATTTTCTCCCATTCTGAGGGTTGTCTTTTTGTCTTGTTTATAGTTTCCCTTGCTGTGCAAAACCTTTTAAGTTTCATTAGGTGCCATTTGTTTATTTTCGTTTTTATTTCCATTTCTCTAGGAGGTGGATCAAAAAAGATCTTGCTGTGATTTATGTCAAAGAGTGTTCTTCCTACGTTTTCCTCTAAGAGTTTTATAGTGTCTGGTCTTACATTTAGGTCTCTAATCCATTTTGAGTTTATGTTTGTGTATGGTGTTAGGGAGTGTTCTAATTTCATTCTTTTATATGTAGCTGTCCAGTTTTCCCAGCACCACTTATTGAAGAGACTGTCTTTTGTCCACTGTATATCTTTGCCTCCTTTGTCATAGATTAGTTGACCATAGGTGCGTGGGTTTATCTCTGGGCTTTCTATCCTGTTCCATTGATCTATATTTCTGTTTTTGTGCCAGTACCATATTGTCTTGATTACCGTAGCTTTGTAGTATAGTCTGAAGTCAGGGAGCCTCTTCCTCTAGCTCCATTTTGTTCCCTCAAGACCACTTTGGCTATTCGGAGTCTTTTGTGTCTCCATACAAATTTTAAGATTTTTTGTTCTAGTTCTGTAAAAAATGTCATTGGTAATTTGATAGAGATTGCATTGAATCTGTAGATTGCTTTGGGTAGTATAGTCATTTTCACAATATTGATTCTTCCAATCCAAGAAGATGGTATATCTCTCCAACTGTTTGTATCATCTTTGATTTCTTTCATCAGTGTCTTATAGTTTTCTGCATACAGGTCTTTTGTCTCCCTAGGTAGGTTTATTCCTAGGTATTTTGTTCTTTTTGTTGCAATGGTAAATGGGAGTGTTTCCTTAATTTCTCTTTCAGATTTTTCATCATTAGTGTATAGGAATGCAAGAGATTTCTGTGCATTAATTTTGTATCCTGCAACTTTACCAAATTCATTGATTAGCTCTAGTAGTTTCCTTGTGGAATCTTTAGGATTCTCTATGTATAGTATCATGTCATCTGCAAACAGTGACAGTTTTACTTCTTCTTTTCCAATTTCTATTCCTTTTATTTCTTTTTCTTCTCTGATTGCCGTGGCTAGGACTTCCAAAACTATGTTGAATAAAAGCAGTGAGAATGGACATCCTTGTCTTGTTCCTAATCTTAGAGGAAATGCTTTCAGTTTTTCACCACAGAGAAAGATGTTTACTGTGTGTTTGTTGTATATGGCCTCTATTATGTTGAGGTAGGTTTCCTCTTTACCTACTTTCTGGAGAGTTTTTTATCATAAGTGGGTGTTGAATTTTGTCAAAAGGTTTTTCTGCATCTATTGAGATGATCATATGGTTTTTATTCTTATGGTGTATCACATTGATTGATTTCAGTATATTGAAGAATCCTTGAATCCCTGGGATAAATCCCACTTGATCATGGTGTATGATCCTTTTAATGTACTGTTGATTCTGTCTGCTGGTATTCTGTTGAGGAGTTTTGCATCTATATTCATGAGTAATATTGGTCTGTAATTTTTTTTTATTGTAGTATCTTTGCCTGGTTTTGGTATCAGGGTGATGGTGGCCTCACAGAATGAGTTTGGGAGTGTTCCTTCCTCTGCTATATTTTTGAAGAGTTTGAGAAGAATGGGTGTTAGCTCTTCTCTAAATGTTTGATAGAATTCACCTGTGAAGCCATCTGGTCCTGGACTTTTGTTTGTTGGAAGATTTTTAATCACAGTTTCAATTTCATTACTTGTGATTGGTCAGTTCATATTTTCTGTTTCTTCCTGGTTCAGTCTTGGAAGGTTATACATTTCTAAGAATTTGTCCATTTCTTCCAGGTTGTCCATTTTATTGGCATAGAGTTGCTTGTAGTAGTCTCTTAGGATGTTTTGTATTTCTCCAGTGCGTGTTGTAACTTCTCCTTTTTCATTTCTAATTTTATTGATTTGAGTCCTCTCCCTCTTTTTCTTGATGAGTCTAGCTAATGGTTTATAAATTTTGTTTATCTTCTCAAAGAACCATCTTTTTGTTTTATTGATCTTTGCAACTGTTTTGTTTCCATTTCATTTATTTCTGCTCTGATCTTTATGATTTCTTTCCTTCTACTAACTTTGGGTTTTGTTTGTTCTTTTTTCTCTAGTTCCTTTAGGTGTAAAGTTAGATTGCTTATTTGACATGTTTGTTGTTTCTGGAGGTAGGACTGTATTGCTATAAACTTCCCTCTTAGAACTGCTTTTGCTGTATCCCTTAGGTTTTGGATCATCATGTTTCCATTGTCATTTGTCTCTAGGTATGTTTTGATTTCCTCAGTGATCTCTTGGTTATTTAGTAACGTATTGTTTAGCCACCATATGTTTGTGCTTTTTACTTTTCCCTGTAATTCATTTCTAATCTCATAGGGTTGTGTTCAGAACAGATGCTTGATATGATTTCAGTTTTCTTAAATTTACTGAGGCTTGATTTGGGATCCAAGATGTGATCTATCCTGGAGAATGTTCTGAGCACACTTTAGAAGAAAGTGTAATCTGCTGGTTTTGGATGGAATGTTCTGTAAATATCAATTAAGTCTATCTGGTCTATTGTGTCATTTAAAGCTTGTGTTTCCTTATTAATTTTCTGTTTGGATGATCTGTCCATTGGTGTAAGTGAGGTGTTAAAGTCCCCCACTATTATTATTTTACTGTCATTTCCTCTTTTATAGCTGTTAGCAGTCACCTTATGTATTGATGTGCTCCTACCTTGGGTGCATATATATTTATAATTGTTACATCTTCTTCTTGAATTGATCCTTTGATCATTATGTAGTGTCCTTCCTTGTCTCTTGTAATAGTCTTTATTTTAAAGTCTATTTTATCTGATATGAGTATTGCTACTCCAGCTTTCTTTTGATTTCCATTTGCATGGAATATCTTTTTCCATCCCCTCACTTTCAGTCTGTATGTGTTCCTAAGTCTGAAATGGGTCTCCTGTAGACAGCATATATATGGGTCTTGCTTTTGTATCCATTCAGCGAGCCTGTGTCTTTTGGTTGGAGCATTTAATCCATTCACATTTAAACTAGATATTGATATGTATGTTCCTATTACCATTTTCTTAATTGTTTTGTGTTTGTTTTTGTAGGTGCTTTTCTTCTTTTGTGTTTCCCACTTAGAGAAGTTCCTTTAGCATTTGTTTTAGATCTGGTTTGGTGGTGCTGAATTCTCTTAGCTTTTGCTTGTCTGTAAAGCTTTTGATTTCTCCATCGCATCTGAATGAGATCCTTGCCGGGTAGAGTAATCTTGGTTGTAGGTTCTTCCCTTTCATCACTTTAAATATATCATGCCTCTCCCTTCTGGCTTGTAGAGTTTCTGCTGAGAAATCAGCTGTTAACCTTATGGGAGTTCCCTTGTATGGTATTTGTTGTTTTTCCCTTGCTGCTTTCAATAATTTTTCTTTTTCTTTAATTTTTGCCAATTTGATTACTATGTGTCTCGATGTGTTTCTCCTTGGGTTTATCCTGCCTGGGACTCTCTGCACTTCCTGGACGTGGGTGGCTATTTCCTTTCCCAGGTTAGGGAAGTTTTTGACTATAATCTCTTCAAATATTTTCTCCGGTCCTTTCTCTCTCCCTTCTCCTTCTGGGACCCCTATAATGTGAATGTTTTTGCATTTAATGTTGTCCCAGGGGTCTCTTAGGCTCTCTTCATTTCTTTTCATTCTTTTTTCTTTATTCTGTTCCACAGCAGTGAATTCCACCATTCTGTGTTCCAGGTCACTTACCCGTTCTTCTGCCTCAGTTATTCTGCTATTGATTCCTTCTAGTGTATTTTTCATTTCAGTTATTGTATTGTTCATCTCTGTTTGTTTGTTCTTTAACTCTTCCAGGTGTTTGTTAAACACTTCTTGCATCTTCTCGATCTTTGCCTCCATTCTTTTTCTGAGGTCCTGCATCATCTTCACTATCATTATTCTGAATTCTTTTTTTGGAAGGTTGCCTATCTCCACTTCATTTAGTTGCTTTTCTGGGGTGTTATCTTGTTCCTTCATCTGGTACATAGCCCTCTGCCTTTTCATCTTGTCTATCTTTCTGTGAATGTGGTTTTTGTTCCACAGGCTGCAGGATTGTAGTTCTTCTTGCTTTTGAAAGAAGGTATTTTCAATTCAATGCATATGGAGTTTCTGCTAGTGATGGAGGGTCTCCTGCAGAGGTGGGGGACAGCTGTGGCTCACTGTGGGGACAAGGACACTGGCAGTAGAAGCTCTGGGAAGTACTCCATGGTGTGATCCCTCCCAGAGTCTGCCATTAGCCCCACCAAAGGGCCTGTAGTCTTCTCATTTTCTTTATTCAGCTAATTTCAGCTAGCTCTTTGAAAATTTTCTATTGATAATTTTTTTTATTCTTCCAGGAAATTGCTTCTCTCACGTTTTTATAGTTCTGCAAATTGTTCATCACTAGTTTAACTTGTTATAAAGTACTAGGCATGATTTTGAAATAGGATGCTATTTAGAAAATGTTCTGATAGGATTATTTTGTGAATCTTTCAGTTGTTTTTGAAGTTAGCATCCAAATATGCTTTTGAAACAATGAAACAGTATTCAAAAAGTTCTGAAGTATCAAGACAGGGCAGAATAAACTCAAGAATTCTGAATGATAGAAGGACTGAGACGTTCTAACAAACAGAGTTGCCATATATATCATACTATATTAATGTAACCACCCTTCAAAGAATTAGAATACATAAAATACTCCATCCAGTATGAGAAATTCTAAGTTATTATATTTTTGTTTCCAGAAACATGGAGATGGTCAGTTTAAAAAAAAATTTTTTTAATTGCATCATGGTCAAAGAATTTGGTCTGTATGATAACTTGAGACTTACTTTATGGACCTAAGCAAAATCTGTAAGTGTTCCATACAGTTGAAAAGAATGAGAATACTCCAGTTTGGGAGCGTTGCTGGTTAATTACATTGTCCGCATCTTCTCTAGTCTTATGAACTTTTTCCTTAATGTGTTTTTAAGAGAAATATGTAATGGCAGATTTGTCAACTTCTTGTAATTCTGACTGGCATTTTAAATTTTTATATATTTAATGCACAAAAGTGTGTTAGGTTGAAAATGTCAATATTTTCCTAGTAATTTTAGTCTCATTAATATGTAGAGACTCACTGTAGTGATGCTTTTTGCCTTAGTCTATTTCATTTGATATTAAAATAGTTACAGCAGCTTTCTTTTAATTAGTATTAGTCTAGTATATATGATTACTTCTATTCTTTTTCTTTCAACCCTTCTGTGTCTTCATGGTACTATCTCTAGTAAAGAGCACAGAGCAAGATTTTATTTTGTTATCTAATCTGATGATCTTTGTCTTTTAAATGGATAACGCAAGAGGGAAAAGACATGGGAACATATGTATATTTATAACTGATTCACTTTGTTATAAAGCAGAAACTAACACACCATTGTAATGCAGTTATACTCCAATAAAGATGTTAAAAAAAAAAAACCCGACACACACAAAAAGCCAATTTACATTGATTGCCTTTACAAATATACTTGGATTCACTTCTACCAACTTATTTTAAGCTTTCTACTTCTCTACTTTTCTGATTCTTTATGTTCTGCTTCCATCCTTGTTGCTTCTTAGATTAAGGTTTCTGTTCCCACTCATTTCATTTTCTCCCCATTAAAAGTAGGGAGGTTATACACTGCTTTATTATCTTATTGATTTCCCTAGAAAATTTATCATGTGTATTTAACTTAACAGAGTCCTATGTTAATTAGTCTCTTTATTCACATACTAAATAATACAAGAACCTCAGCACACTCTAACTCAAATCACTCTTCCTGAGTTAAGTACCTTAGTTGTCTGGAATTCTGATTCTATCTTCATTTTTTGTTGCATTTCAGATAATTTTTTTGGGGGGGGTTCACTTTCCTTCTTTGTGGAGAACACCCTTTAGAAACTCCTTTTAGTGAGGGTCTTTTGGTAGTAAACCCTCTCACTTCATGTTTGCTTAAAATGCCTTTTTTCCCCATTTTTAAAACAGGTTTTTTGGTTGTTTTTTTTTTTCCTGGATATAAACCTGTAAGTTAACAATATTTTTTCTGAAAAATATCATTCCAACAGCTTTGGGATTTGATTGTTCCTGAGGAAAGACAGCTTTCAGTCTATTGTTCCTTTATAGGTAATCTCTTTTTTTCTCTCTGCTTTTAATCTTTTCTTTGTCTTCAGTGTTCTTAGGTATCATTATGAAGTTTTCTTGTTAATTATCCTGTTTGGGATTCCTTGAGATTCCTGAATATAAGACTTCATATCTTTCACCAATTTTGAAAATTTTTAATTCATTATGTCTTTAAATATTGACTATACTCCATTCTCTTTCTTTTCTCCTGCTAGAATTCCAATTAGCCATATGTTGGATTTTCTTAATCTCTATGTCTTTTAATTCTCACTTTCCACTCCATTGTCTTTCTAATACTGCATTCTGGGTAATTTCTTCAATTCCATCTTCCAGCTCATCAATTCCTTCTTCAGCTGTGTCTAATCCATTGAGGTTTCTAATTTCATTATTCTATTTTTTCCCCATTTCTAGAAGTTCTATTTAGTTCTCTCATATCTGCCTGTCCAATTTTGATAGTTGCTTGTTCTTTTATCATCCTTTCTATAGCCTTAAAACTTTTATTTTGACATATTAAATATATTTTCTATTCCATAACTGATCAATTGCTAATATCCATAGCATTTGTGGGATGAATCTGCAGTTTATTGTTTTGGTTGATGCTGCCCATGGTGGCTTCCTTTCATGTGTTTGTTGATTTCTGATTTTGAGCTCATTTGTCTTGGAATTTTATCTCTGGGAATTTTTTGTGGCCTGGGTTTAAAGTTCATTCCTTTCAAGAGGCATGTGTTCCCTTCTGCCTTGGGGAACACTAATAACTTGGAACAACTTTTAACTATATTTTCAGCTTGGGGCATTTAAAGCCACATAAGTGCTGTGAATCCTAGTCCTAAAATCTGTGTGAGTACAGACATTTGATGATAAGGAATTATCAGTGCAGACTTCTTCTTTGTCTTGTCCCTTTCATATCCAAGGCTGAGATAGACATTTATCCTTACTGCCCCTCTCTGTGGGACAAGATTGTTTTAGTTTACCCACTGAAAGTGTTACCCTTCAGAGACACTGGCTCTATACAGGGGTCTCTGATTCAATTCCCCTTCCTTTCAGACTTCAGGCTTTGTGTCTTGGCCCTGTAAGTGTGAACCATTAAACCTCAGGCTAATTAGGCCATTAGAAATTAACACTTATTTTACTGGATTTACACTTCTTTGTTGTTTTTGGCATCAGTAGGATTTCCTTCCCTTACAGCTTACCCATGCAATACAAAAATATATTTTTTCAGGCTTATCCAGATTTTTAAACTATGCAGACCAAGAGGATTTGCTTGAACATTTAGTCAGCCATAATGCTCAACCTGAAAATCTATTTCCTTATCTTACGACATTAGCTTGTATATCCAAAACACTTATAATTGTGATGATAGCCATCATCTCTGATTTGTTCCTAATACCATGTCTTTGATATTTCACTATGTAATGTGTTCACTGTTAGGTTTTGTATAAATTGTCTTTATCTTATTTAGGTGGTTTCCTTTTCTTCCTATTTTACTTGGGATAGCTGTTGAAATGTATGAAGTATTATTTGACATCCACCGATAGATTCAGTTTTGCTACTGAAATTTACATATGTACTCTACCATTTTTTTTATAAAATTGAGAATATACAAACATGGAAAAAGTTCAAGCTGTGAGAATTAAGTCCCCTCTTCCCATTGCAGTCCCAAGTTCCCTAGTTCCACACCATAGAGAGTTTATTGTGACTTACCAGAGATATTCTTTATATACTCAATTGTTAGATGTGTCTCTTAATGCACACGCACAGTGACATATATATACACACAGTACTGTACCATACTTTACTTAGTAACACACTCTAGAGCTTCTCTACTACTTATAAATAAAAGAATAAGAATAAAAAGAATTTCATCCAGCTTTTGAGTTTTTCAGAGACCAGAAAATGTCTCGTCCAGCTTAAGAATACCAGTATACATTATCTTCAATTATCTTAGAAACAGTGACTATCATAGCAGTACCTAGGGCAGTGCTGTCCAAAACAACTTTCTGCTATGATGGAAATGCTCATTTCTGCACTATTCAATATGGTGGCCACTAGACACATTTGGCTAGGGAGCATTTGAAATGTAGCTGGTGTGACTAAGTAAAGGAATTTTTAATTTTAATTACTTTTAATGGCTACATGTGGTTAGTGAGTGCTGTACTGAACCACTCAGCTGTACAGTTGCTCAGGCCATCTTCCTGGTTTTACAGAAGAGTGACCTGAGCTGCAGAGAAATGTTTTAGTGGCAGAACCAGGATTGGAACTCAGATCTCCTATCTTTCTCTTCATTCCTCTTTCAATTTTAGCATAGCTGCTACTTCAGCCTAAGTACTTTTTTGGGTGTAGGGAAGCAACTCTCAAAACCAATATGACCAAACCCTTCAAGATGCTGCTCTTCCAGGGACTCATGGAATCATCCCTGTTTAACATCCATCACTTAGGGTCAGCCTGGTTTACTTCAGCTGCTCATTCCCTACATTACTAGGTTCTCTTAAAGCTTCTCCCCATCTATACTGCCACTCCTCTAGTTCGACACCCTTATTATCTTATAAAAGGATGCTTTGCTGGAGTTTCCTCTACTGCCTCTGAGCAACCCTCCTGCTGCTCCTATTTCTGATCATGGTGTTTTGCTCACAAGCCATCAGCAGTTACCACTGGGCACTGCATATAGTCTAAAATTTTTACTGCAAGGTCCTCTATAATGTAAGCTCATCTTATTTCTTTAAACAAATTTCTTGTTTTAGAATGGTTTTTAGATTTATAGAAAAGCTGAAATGGCAGTTCAGATAGTTCCTACATATCCTAAATCCAGGTTCACCTATTGTTAACCTCTTACATTACTACAGTACATCTGTCACAACTAATGAACTGACATTAGTACATGACTATTAACTAAACTCCATATTTATTTGGGTTTCACTAGTTTTTCCTTAACATCCTTTTTCCGTTCACACCTATTCATCATTACCTGCCTCATGTCCTCTGTTCTAGGATCATTTTTTCAGAGATGTCTGGTTTTTCAAGACCTTGACAGTTTTGAAGAGTACTGGGTTTTTCCTATATTTTTCTCATGGTTAGACTGGGGATTTTGGAGAGAAAGACCACAGAGGTGAAGTGCCCTTTTCATTGCATCCTATCAAGGGCACATGCTATCAACGTGACTTATCAACGGTGATGCTAACTTTGATTTGGCCAAAGTAGTGTCTGTACGAGGTTCCTCCACTCCATACACTAATCATTGGAAGCCAGTCACTAGATCCAGTCCACATCAGGGATGGGGAGTTAACTTCTACTTCCTTGAAGGAGTTATAAATCAATAACTTATTTGAAATTACTCTGTAAAGAAGATTTGTCTCTTCTCCCTCATTTATTTATTCAGCTATTTATTGATAACAATATGGACTTAAGGATATTTATTTTAGACTTTGGGTTATAATCCAACATTATTGTTACTCATCTTCTGGCTCAAATTTCCACCTCTAGCCATTGGGAGCTCTCTCAGATGGGCCCTGAACACTTTCAACATGCTGCCCCGCAGATATACTTTCTTCCCCTAGTGCCTCTTTTTGGCACTGCAAGATGCTCCAGGCTCATCTGTATGCCCTGGTTTCTATTACTGGAGACTGGAGTTAGAAACCAAGGTCTGGGTGCTGGTTCCCATCTTCTTTGTTAGCCCCACTCCCCACTCAACCAATGCTGATGGTCACCTACCCATGTGCTCCTGTCTCTATAACACTCTCCACTCACACCGAAATCCACAGGTGCTTACCAGCAACATTTTTTACTAGAATGTTCTTCTCCTCCTTCATCTGGCTGAAATTCTGCTCCTTCCAGAAGGCCTGATTCAAAATGCCGCCTCTTTCATGATGCCTTTCCAAATCTTCAACTTGACAGCCCACAGCCCTTCATAGTACAGGTTGTGAGTTACCTAAAGGCGGCGCTGTGATGTATTTACGTCCGTATCCCTAAACTCAGCAGTAGGACATAGCAAATTAAATGGCTATTGCTTGACGAATATTAATTGATTAGATTAAGGTCAGTGTAAGATGTACTCTTTAGGGTCTACCAGCGAAAAAGAAACACACACACATACCCAACACAAAACAAAAAACCCTCCTGCAGAACCTTTATGTCCAAGGGACCCTTCCTAGTCTCATGCCCGAAGAAGACACCCTGTTTCAGTCATATGTTATTGCAAAAACCAGAAGGGAGAGCCTTATGACTTCCATCCCTCAGAAAAGGCCTTTTCTGTTCCCAGTTACACACACATGTTCAAAGATTAGGATCAGGGGAATCTAACATGCCATAAGGCAAATTGCAGAGCTGTCCCAAGTCAGGAAACCTCAATAGGAAACAGGCAGCAGCCCATGGTCAAATGAAATGATGACCCGGGATAGGCATTTCCCTAGAATCCCCTGCCTCCTGCCTTTCTCACTTAGTCACATCTACCGCCTAGGGGATGTGATGTTGGCGATGCAAATACAGCAAGGTGACCATGGATGCACCTGTAAGCTGAGACGCTGGGAAATGTGTCCCAACTTCGAACCATTCTGGGACTTTTACCCCACTTATTGGTGCACTGGGCTAAAAGAATACCCGGGGGAAGTGAGGATATTGCATCTATCAGTCGCCCTGAGAAGAGGCTAATCCTGGGATAAAAGATGAGATGAATTTCTGTCAGGGGCTAGGGAGAAACTTCCTCTTCATTCTTGGGGGTGGGGAGTTTGTGTTCTGAGGTGTGGAAAGGGCTGGAACCATTGTCATGAGAGGATGGGGGTGGGCACCATAAAGAGGCAGGCCAAAGTGGCCAGCATCTGACTTTTCCCAGGCGGTGACACCAATGGTACAGAGAAATGGCCAGTGTTGGGAGGAGCAGTCCTTAAAGTAGGAGTTGCACCCTCTGGTCTTCCTGGATGACGCTGACGCCCCTTCCCTGAGCTCCCAGCATTCACCTGCCACGGCAGACAGCTATCTCCGGCCCTGAAGCGCTCGCCTTCTCTAGCAGGAGTACAGTCCAGGGGTTCTTAATTCCTACACAACCCTCAAGCACACAGTGATGGGAGCCATAGGATAAACGTCCCTGCTCCCTGTCCTGAGTAGGGGGATTTTGAGGGGTGGTGTCACCTGGTTTCTCAGCCCTGGGCCCTGGTTGCAAACAGAGCTGTCATCCTCATGAATGCATCCTTAATGGTGTCTCTCTCTTCCTCTCTTCCATTCCCCACTTGACCACCTGTACTTTCTAAGATCACCCGTCACATAAACTTCCTCCACGCAAGTCCTTGTTTCAGCATCTGCTTTCAGGAAAACCTCAACTCAGATATGCTGCCCGCGCAAGAGGGAAGATGCAGAGAACAGAGGCCGCAGTGGGCAGCTGGGCTAGGCAGCTCAGAAAGGAGGACCTGGGGGAGGCTGCACCAGAAGAACTTCCCAGACTTGCCTAGGGACTCAGAAGGGCAAGTAGACCGGGCACTGATGCTGAGCAAGTAGCATCTGGCCACACAGAGGAGCAGCAGGTATGACGCTGCCCTCTCAGAGCTCAAGATCAGAGAGCACCCAGCCAGACAGTCCACCTGTCATCTCAGGGATGCTCAACTATTCAGAATTTCACCATAACAATAACACGCACACACCTCTGGCCCAGAGATCCCTGCCTTGGCATCTTGCTCATTTCTGGGTTGAGTCCTTGTGCCATGATGTCATCAGCGTGGCTTCCCGGATTCCAGGTCCATATCCTGCTCCCAAGATGTGACTCGGCATATCTGGACTCCTGAAGGTCGCTATGCCATTTTAATTTTTTTCTAAATGCCAGTATTTCATAGTTAGTTTACTAATCCCAAACTCAGCCCCCTCCTACTCTCCATGCCCAGCCCCAGTACAATTTGAAGCTGAATTTCTGGAAATGATCATGCCTGCTTCATCTTAGTACCACCAGGTAATAGTACTGTACCTACACATGGATGTTTATCTGTGTGACAGGTAGCCAGTTAAAAACACCAAGTAATATGCCCAGATACTGATTTCTAAACACCATTCTCTAATAAAAGAAACTGGGGCTCCTTGAAGAAGTAGTTGATTCTAGGGCTAGAGTAAAAGTGAAATATAAGATAAGCCTGGAGCATCTTATGATATGAGAAAGTAAAGAAGTGCTAGGAAAAAAAAATATGGGGCAGCACATCCAGGAAGTGCCCAGGAGCCAACCTGAAAGAGCTCCTAGTGGTCAAAGGGGGAAGTATATAAGCAAAACATGAATAATGATAACATTGATGATAAACTAAAGTATAATAAGTATCTTTGTATCCATACTGATGTAAATAAATAAGTAAATGGGGGACAAGGGACAACTTTTCCTTACAGAAGACTTCCAGTTAATAAATGTGGAAGGAATAGGAAACTAGAAAAATAGAAAACCTCCACTAGGCCACCACAGTAGTAACTGGCAGACATGCTCCACCAATTACAATTAGTGGAAGGAGTGGAAGGAGAAGCAAGATATTTGCAAAGTCTTAAAGTATCTCCCCACAAATAAATTAATAACAAAGAGAAAAATAGCAACTTTACAGTGAAGGAATCTGGCGGACATCACCTTAACCGAGTGGTCAATGTTAACATCAGCAGTGATAAGACATGTTAACATTGTGTCTGCCCTGATATGATGCCCTGAGGACACATCAGCTCCGTGGGGTCCTTCCCCAAAACATATCACCTTGGAAGCCCAAGGTTAATTTCTTAGTTTTGATGCTTGCCCTATGGTTGGTAAGATGCTAACATTAGAGGAAGCTGAGTAAGGGGAGACAGGAACTCTCTGGACTGTCTCTGCAGCTCTACTATAAGTCTAAAATTAGTTCAAGGGGCTTCCCTGGTGGCACAGTGGTTAAGAATCCGCCTGCCAATACAGCGGACACAGGTTCGAGCCCTGGTCCGGGAAGATCTCACATGCCGCGGAGCAGCTAAGCCCATGTGCCACAACTACTGAGCCTGCGCTCTAGAGATCATGAGCCACGACTACTGAGCCCATGTGTCACAACTACTGAAGCCCGCATGCCTAGAGCCCGTGCTCCACAACAAGAGAAGCTCCGCAGTGAGAAACCTGTGCACCGCAACGAAGATTAGCCCCTGCTCACAGGTACTAGAGAAAGCCCACACACAGCAAAGAAGACCCAACGCAGCCAAAAATAAATAACATTTAAAAAAATAATAAATAAAAATAAATAAATAAAATTAGTTCAAAATAAAAAAGTTTTAAAGAAACATTGACAAATGGGCTATGGGTTTAAGTGTTAAGACAACTAGTGAAATATAAAGACGATCTGGGAGAACTTCAGAGTGCTACCAAGGCAGGAAACAGCTGAATGTGAGAAAAGGATTTTGGAGCCAGAGAAGTTAAGACAAATGATGAGGTTCTGAGCTAAGGAGGAAGCAGTGGGGCTGGAAAAGTTTTTGAAAGCCAACCCTGACCTAGCACACAGTGAGCCAGGCACTTTTCCAAGTGCTGCACGTGTACTAACTGATTAAGAAATGGGACGGTTTGACACACACACACACACACACATATGGGAACACAGTTGTCAGAACTGTGACTAACAGAATATGAAGGAAGAAGAAAGAGCTATCCACGATGACCCCCAGGTTTGTCATCTGTGGTCATAATAGCATTCGTCAAGGTGGAAAACAGATTGGGCTTGGGGAGGAGGAAGATAAGCTCAGTTTGGGGCAGGCTGGTTACAGGTGCCTGTGTGACAGCCAGGTGGGCAGGTACAAGATAACCTTACTTACAGCTTCAAAGTGAAAGCCGTTCCAGAGATAGAGACCTGAGAATGGTGATCATATAGCTGATGGCTGGAACTATAGGTGTGGATGAAATCACCCAGGAAGAGGGTATGAAACAACAAGAGAAGGGGGCCAAGGATGGAAGGTGGAGGAACCCAACCATTACAGAAAGAAGAACAGACGAGGAGGACTGAGAAGTGGGTGTCAGAGGCGGAAGAGGACCCGTCACAGAAACCGTCAGGCTGGGGTGGGGGGGTGAGGTGTTCAGTAGTGTCAAATGCCACCACGTAAGAAGAGCTCTCAATTGACACTGGTGACCTGGGAAGGAAAAGTTGATGGGTAGGTGGTGGCACCCAGCCTGTACCTAAGGAGTGAATACTTAGTGGTGGGAAAGCAGAACAGGGAGTGCCAAACATTATCCTGAGAAACCTGGCTGGGAACGAAGAAAGAAAAATAGCCAGAGGGGAACTCGAGGTCAGAGGGGTCACCCAAAACCCTGTCTCCAGACTGATTCCTCCCAGGAGCTCCTGACACATATTTTCAACCGCAAACTAGTTCTCTCCACTGGGTGCTCTGCCTGTAGCTTTTGAGTGTGTACGTCTAGCCTTAGACCTACAACGGTTCTACACGTAAGTTGACAAAAGAGGCATCACCTCCGCTGTGAATCGCATTTGCAACATGAACACTGAGATCTGAGATGATCTAACCTGACTGTACTTGATGCCTGACTTGGGGCGGCACGGATGATGCTGGACAGTTTTGTAACCATTCCCGGAGGTGAGATTGCTCATGACCACGTTCCATCACTGCACAGCCATGTTCCACCCCTGCTTTCAAAGCCCAGCGTAGAACACTTCCAGACAGTTTCAGATCCCAACTAGAAATTTGCTAGTGGGGTTAAAAGCTACAGTCACTAGGAGAGATGCTCAGTGAGGCTCACGGCTTTTTCACATCCGCATGTGCCAAAGATGTTTCATTCCTCTCCATGTTCAGCTGCGTTTACAAGCCTTTAGATATGAACACTCATTAATATTGACGTTTGAGTACTGAATCGGCTTAGCTTCCTAGAAATTACTAGATTTTATATTATTCATTCATTCATTCAATATACATTGATTAAGTGCTGGGCAACATGTTAGTACTGGAGAAGACTGGATAAATAAATGCGAAAAGGTTCCTTTCCTTGAGAAGCCCACATACACTTACATAAACAGCTACAAACAACATGGAATATCCTATAATAATAAAGCCATGTATATTATGTATATATGTCTGTGTGTGTCTATATAATAAAGCATTATGTTATGTATACGTCTGTGTATCTATATAACAAAGGCACGTATGTTATGTATATGTCTATGTGTATCTATATAATAAAGGCACGTATGTTATGTACACGCGTGTGTGTCCATGTAATAAAGACCTGCATGTTATGTATACATGTGTGTGTATCTATTTCTGAGGGAACACAGACGACAGCATGACTGTCCCTTCCAGATGTGACTGGGTTGTGAGGGGTATTAGAGGGAGGCGTGCTCAGTTGACTGTAGAGATTGGAAAGATGAGCAATAATGGTTTGCCTCGGTAGATAAAGGAGGAAGAAAGGCCCTAGAGGCAGAAGGAACAGCAAGTGCAAAAGTAGAGAGGCGTGAATATGCTCGACGTATGTCATAACGTGGTGATGGTGTTCACAAACGTAACAAAACCAGCAATGAAATGACGAAAGACACTGCCTGGGCACTCACTGGGCATCAGGTGCTACTCTAAGCACTTTCCATGGCATGAGCCACGTGTGTGAGTGGCCAGAGGTGAGGCTGACAAGACAGCTGGGGATCGGAGGATGAAATGTTTTGAATGTTGTACTAATAGGCCTGGACTTTGTCCCACAGGTAGGGGAGAGTGAGTACTGGCAAGATGAGACTTGCAATTAAAAAAGATTCTTCAGCTAGCTGTGTGGGGAACGGGTTGGAGGAGGTGAGATGGGAAGCAAAGAGGTGAGTTGGGAAATTGTTTCAACAGTTCAGACAAGTGAAAAATGCAGGGAGGAGGAATGCGGGAGAGAATTCTGAGTAAGAAACGGGACTTGGAGACCCCCCCCGCCCCGCCCCACAGCCATGGGGGGGCAAGGAAGAGGGGACGGGGTTCTAGTCACTCGGAGGGACAGGAACATCTTCAGGAAAGTGGATGAGCTCAGCTGAGGTGCACGCAGGTGGAGGTGCCGAGTGGAGTGGGCAGCTAAGAATGAAAGTCTAGAACTTGGGGCAGTGGTTAGGATGAGAGAAAGTGGGGCGCAGAGAGGGGAAGTCCAAATCTAGTCAAGTTGAATCTGTCCTTTCATCACCAACCTCACCCTGAAGTCTCCCGTCCCCGCCTCCTCCACACTTTCACACGACAGGTATGAATGGATACAGGGACACATACCCTTCCAGATGCAAGTTACCTGGAGACACACAGGGGCCAAGCATCATAAAGCACATACTTCCGCATACTTGCATCAACCTAGAGAGAGATACGCAGAGGAACACACACGCACGCGCGCGCACACACACACACACACACACACACACACGGGGCCAGAGATCACAGAGGTACACATACACACACAAACACACAGGTCCATAGGAGAGAGGTACACGAAAACATACATGCATCGCCACACACACACACACACACACACACATACACACACACACACAGGTCCATAGGAGAGAGGTACACGAAAACATACATGCATCTCCACACACATGTAAATAGACCTACAGAGGTCACAGGAGCACAATTTTCTGGAGAGGGCGAGGCATGTATTCCAGTGTACAGCGGAGTCTTTCCATGCTGATGACTCTCGTCTGTGAGGGGGAGTAGCCCCATCTGGTCACAAAGACTCCCTGTGCAATGCATTCATGTAAAACATTCCAAGAGGACATCTAACTGATCTGTTATCCCACACAGGACCCATTCCTACTCCATTCCAGGTGGACTGCTGTGAACGGAGAACAACTCTAAACTAGGAGATTAAAGACATCCACTGCAATATTCAACTCTCCTCTTACCAAAAAGCTTCTGCAGGACTTGGCCATCGTATAAATCTTCAGCCAGGTCTTTCACAATGATTCTTTCTCCAACCAAAACATCATTAATCCAGTCAATTAATACCTACACAGAGAAAGAGAGAATAAGAGAAGAGTCATGGGGTATTTTCTTATAGAACAGCTTTCTCATCCTGGACAGTTAAAATTTAAATGAACTTCAGATTTTGAAAGGAACAAAACTATCCAAATGGCCCAGTATGTGGACAAGTAGCTGTAAGTAGGAGCCGCAGCGGCCCTGTTAACTTTCAGGTATGAGCTCTTCTAGTGCTGATGGTACCAGTGTCTCTGCTAATACCTCTGGCCGCTACCATTCCTTCCCCGAATGGCAAGCAACGTTTGCACAGTGCTTGGCTGTGTGGTTTTGTACCGGCAAGAGTATGGGCTTTCGAGTTATGCAAACTGAGGTTGAAAACCCCACTTGACCTACTAATTAATTTGCGCATCTCTGGGATCTATGGACATCTGTGTGTGTGTGTGTGTGTGTGTGTGTGTGTGTACCTCTGTCATCCATGGACCTCTGCGTGTGTACCTCTGTGACCTATGAATCTAAGGCAAGCTAGTTATCTGCTCTGAGCCTCGGATTCCCCACCTCTATAACTGAGGTTGAAGACACCTCCCACACTAAGTGGTAGAAAAGAATTACAGGAATTCCCTGGTGGTCCAGTGGTTCGGACTCTGCGCTTCCACTGCAGGGGGCATGGGTTCGATCCCTGGTCAGGGAACTAAGATCCCGCATGCCGTGCAGAGTAGCCAAAAAAAAAAAAAAAAAAAAAATTACATGCGGCAAGGACCGAACGGTCAGTAAGGGCAGATTTTATTCATAAATAAAGCACTCTCCCGTTGTGACATCTGGCCAGGTGGTTACTGTGTTCAGGAGGGGAAATCAAACACAGAAGTAAACATATCTGCCCAAGGACAGAGCTAACCGTGAGCGGAGACAGGAATTGGACTCTTGTCCACCTCACTCCAAAGCACATGTTCTCCTCCCTGCACCAGGCTCCCTCTCAGTGGGGCTGTGCAGTCTCCTGCCTTGTCTGTAACTTAGCCCCCGTCATTCCCTGAGAGTCCTTCGTGCACCAGGCATCCAGCAGAGGCATTCCAGGTGATGTCTCACCCAATTAATCCACACAACACCCGAGGGGCAGGTAGCATCAGGTAAGGAAACTGAAGTTTGCACAAGGCCATTGCCTTTTTAATTTTAACCTCTTATTTTGCTTATGAAGATATTATTTATATAAAATAAAATTAATTTTAAGTACACAGTTTGATGAGTTTTGGTCACTGTACACGGTTGTGTAACCACCACCACAATCAAGACACAGAACAGTTCCCTAGCCCTAAGAAGGTTCCTTTGGTTTCTTTGTGCTCCGTCCCCTCGCCTGATCACAGGCCTCAGGCAACCACTACCGTTTTGCCTTTTCAACTGTTTCACCTATAAGGAACATCATCTTTTGTGTTTGACTTCTTTGACTTGGCAGAAGTAGTTGCCTTTACAACACAGGTGGGAGCTGGGCTAGGTTTCCATCCCTGGCTGTAGGCCTGTGCCTTCAAAGCACATTGTTCTACTGTCCTAAGGTAGGAGCTTCCTTTTTCCCTTCCTCCCTCCTTCCCTCCCCTCTCTTCCCCTTCCCCTACCTTCCTTCCCACTCCCTCCCTCTCTCCCTCAACCATCCATGCATGCATGCATACATCCATCACATCCAACATCTATCCACCCAGCATTTATTAATACCCGCTGTATGTCATACTCTGCTGGATCCTGGGAGTACCATGATGAAAAAAAGAGACAATCTTTAACCCCAAGCAGCTCACCATTTAGTGAAGGAGACAGAGAAGTACATGAGTAGTTGTAACGCCATGTGGTGACTACAGTGACAGAACTAAATGCGTGAACCAGCACACAGAGGGGCTAAGCGACAGCCCTGGGGTTTAGAGAAAGCTTCCTGGAGGACGTGACCCAACTTTGGCTTCAGGTGAAGAGCAGGTAGAGCCCCTGGGGGCAGGGGCTGCATGATCGAAGGCCTGGTGGTGGCAGTGCCGAAGCGAGCACGGTGAGCAGGTGTGTGCGGGGAGTCAAGCCGAACAGATCTGGTGTCCTTGTGTTGTCAGGCAGGGATGATCTGAGGTTAAAGAGGCAGCTAGACATGGAGGCTTCAAACACCACCCCCAGGACTGTGGGCTTCAACGTGCACTTCTTAGGAAACTACATACAGGTTTTGAACAGGAAAATGGTGTATTCAGATTTGCATTATGAACCAATCTCTGGCACCCAGTGCCGTTTTGTTCTAAGTGCAGCTTGAAGAAGCTGAAGAAGACAGACACGGGACAAGGAATCAGAAGGGGGATGAAATGAACATTTTTTGAGGGTGACCATGTGTCAGCCACTGTGCCAAGTACATTACGCACAGTATTTCATTTCATCTCATTCATTTCTGTTTGAACCTCATCTCCTCCACTCAGCTGCGACCATAAACAAACCATCTGGCTTTTCTGAGTCTCAGTTTCCTCATATGTAAAATGGGGATGTTACTAGATCTTACTTCACAGGGTGCTTCTGAGGGACCTTGAGAAGAGTGGCGAAAGGACTGTGTGAGCTCTAGGATCCTGGCAAATGGGAACTGATTTGAGCTAACTTCTCCAGTGCTTATGGTCAACACCATTCGTTGGGCACTTGTCATGTCCCACTTCTGTTACCTTGTAGATGTCCACCGACTGGACCACGAGCTGCCTGTGGGCAGGGACTGCCATGCCTTTCTGTTCTCTCCGCAGTGGCTCATGTGGCGCCTGCACAGCGTGGGTGGTCTAAAAACACCTGTTGAGTCTGGGAGGCACCTGAAGCCCCTTCTAACTTCCTCTTACCTTTATCAGTTCTTGAAGTTTGGGGTCGCTGCGTGAGTTGGGATCCACCATTGTTCGCACTTCGTTCTCCTCTTTAAAAAGAAAAGACAGTCAGCGGGGTGGTCCCACCTGAAGGCATTAGGCTAACCCAGAGAACAAGAGACCCCGTTACCCAGCATTGTGTCCTCAGGGTCCAGCTCGAAGGGGATGGGGCTGAGGGGCAGGTTGATGGCGTTCATGCCCTCCTCCTGAAGCTCTGACACTGCAAGAAGGAAGCACAGAGTCACACTGTAGCCCACAGACAACAAGGGGTGGGGCTCGTAACAGTCATGTTCCGTATCAATGTGGATCGAGAAATAAAAGCACCAAGGTGAGCCTATAGCTGTGACTCAGCCTGCATCCGATTCCTGCCTCTCCTTGCTAAAAGGACCAAACCGTCCCCTTCATCTCACCTCTTCTGACCATCACCTCACTTGCTTTCCTGGAGAAATAGGGCACAGAAATCTGCCTCCTTTCAGAAATGATCTTGGGATAAACAGAAGGGAGGTGGGCACTGCAGTTTTCCTTAAGTCTCTGCCGTTGCCTCCTGCCTGTGCCTCCTTCCAGGGCTTGCCATCTGGTGCAGGTGCACCTGACAACTCTTTGTTGACTGGATGAACGAGGTCCCCACGTTGAGGCTACATTTATGTTGTAGATCATTTCCATCCTCCGTTCAACCCTCCTTTGACTTCTCTCCCGATTCTGCTTCCCTGAGTATTTTTCTGATTATCCCGCCTCCCTCCTTCACCTGGTCCCAGCTGCTGCTTAAGAGTACCTCATTCTGGCCTCTCCCTGGGCTCTGGACCTGTCCCTTCAGCTGTAAGGAATCATGGGCCCTGTGGCCAGGCACCTCACCTCTCCAGGCCCGTTCCCTCAGCTGAACATGAAGACCTGAACAGGATGACCAGTAAGTTCTTTCTTACTTCCCAAATCTTAGAAATCTATGATTCCACTGTTCTCAAGAAAAATAACAAGAGGTCCATGACCACTAAAGACTTCCAGCCTGCTCCCTCCATGCACTGAACCCTCACATGAAGCCTTAGTAAAAAATAAAAATCCCTACCACAAAACCAGTTGTGTGATGGACCCTTGCTGAGCACTTACCTTGGATTTTTACCTCTCCTAAAAGCAGCGGCTCAAATCCCCTCACCTCTACTCAATTCCAGTTTGAGTAATTACTTTGCACCAATTAAGCACAGAATGACCATTTTCTCTGAAAGCATTGATCACCAAAGGGTTCTCAAAGAGCTGGTATGGCAGCTGCGATCCACCTTTAGTAAAAGCAATGTCCCATCTTTCCATTTTATTTATGTGTATTGACTATGGCCTCACGGATCGCCAGCATATACTTGCAAGAACTCTTAAGCACAAGGCAGTTGCTTACAAAGAGTTCTTTCATATTAGCAAACTCACTGATTGTTGCAGCTGGACAGGGAACGAGATTGCCTAAGAAAGGGAGTGAAACCCACTCTGCCCTAAAGGACACAACTCGCATTATGAAGCTGGTATTTAGTCCTGTTGCTGTGGGATCTTGACATTCGTATGGGATATCAGCCAGTGACCACCTTGAATCTCCAAATCCACAGACACCCACCGCTCTATATAATTCCCCCACCCCCATAAAACATAACTGAAAAGTGTAAGTGACACCTTCAAGGCTTAAGTGATTCTACAGGTATAGGATTGCACGTGCTTTCCAGAGAAGAACAACTGCTTCCTGTTAGACTCTATAATGTCTCCTAGCGCTCCTCCTAGGACTAGCAGTTTGCTTTCTTTTCCAGGCTGTTTCTTACAAAGAAGCCAGATTTCCACTACTTAACAAGCACTGCGACACAAGCAACGGGCAGTGGAAATAAAGTCACGTTTCAGTGTGGGTGTGAGACTGGGTTTACTGGCCATTGAAGAGACTAGCTCTCGCTGCCATCTATGACTCCTTCCCGTGTCCGCCCCCCGTCACCACCCCCGGCCAGGTCTGTGCTGTCCAATACAGTAGCCATTAACCACATGTGGCTACTGACGTTTAAATGAATTAAAAATTCCGTTTCTTAGTTGCGCCTGTCACATTTCAAGCGCTCGATGGCCCACATGGGGCAAGTGGTACCACACTGGACGGTGAGAATGTAGACTTCCTCACGGGAGATTCAGCTGGACGGTGCTGTCCTAGGTAATCCCACAGACCCAAATGCTGATGATGCCCGTGTTTAAATCTCCAGCCTGATGTATGCTTTATCATATATTTTTTAAATTAATAAGATGTAATTATCTAAAGCTGAATTCAAGGCAACAGAATCAGGGATAGGATAAAAATGAAGCATCTTCCTGATATTTTTCATGTACAAAAGCAACCAGGCTTTGACCTCATTTATTCTCTATTGGTTTTATTTTACCCAGCATCACTGGGTTGTGAAAACAGAAGTCAAGCTGTTATTAAAACAAAACCCAGAAACAAACAAACAAAACCAAACAGAACCTCCAGCCTAGGCCTGACCCTGAGCTCTGGACTCAATGTCTCCTCTTACGTCTATGGGTGGAGATCTCAAAGTTACACGTCCAAAACAGAACTCGTGAATTTCAGCATCCTCACCCCCACCACAGCAACACTATATCAAGACCTGTTCGTCCCCTACTCTTATCCTCCTCGGTAAACGGCACTACCATTTGCATAAGGGTTCAAGCCAGAATCTGAGGAATCACCCTTCACTTCTTTTCCTCACCGTTTGCAGCCAATACATCGGCAAGTTTTGTGGGCTCCACCTCCAAAACAGGACCCTAGACCCTATTCCAACCACTTCTCACCAGCCTCCCCACCATCGTCCTGGCGCAGGTCCCCATTATCTTTCACCTAAATAACCAGAACCACCTTCTAACCAGCCCACTGCTTTCTGATGCACTGTCCCCGCCCCCGTCTACTTCCTATAGCACAATCAGAATGATCTATAAAGATGTAAACAGCTTTCTCCAGCTTTAAGCCTTCCTGTGGCTTCCCATCAAACTCAGAATAAAACCCTAACTCCTTCCTAAGACCTACAGGACCCTCTGATTAGCCCCCTGCCTCCCTCTTGTATTGTATTTTCTCCACAGCACTCATCATGATCTGAAATAACTATCATTTCTACGTTTGTTAGCTATCCCCCCCTTAACAGAATGTAAGCCGTGGGAAGACTGGCACTTTTTCTCTTTTGTTTGTTATGAGTCTCCGAAGAGGAGCCAGACTGCCTAGAGTCAAATCCAGGCTCTATCACTTACTAGCTATGTGACCTTGGGCAAGTTCATCAACCTCTTATACCTCAGTTTCCTTATCTGCAAATGGGGACGATAATAATATTGCCTACCTCCTAGGGTTGTTGAGAAGATTAAATGAGTTAGTATATGTAAAGCACTTAGAAGAGCGTCTGGGGCCTGGTAAGAGCTATGTAATTATTTGCTATTATTACTTAAAATGGTAGGCACTCAAGAACCATTTGTTGAATAAATGAAAAAAACTGTGAAGACCACCCTTCCACTGCACAGGTTGTAAGCTAAAGCACAATTTAGCAAAGCCGTGTATAGGATGTAAAGAAGGATTTCAGCCTGTCCTTCGGGGAAAAAATTATATTTGGGCCTGACCCTGTGTGTGCGTGTGTGGGCACATTTCTAGGGCAGCATTTCCAGCATACATTTTCTTTTTTTTCTGTGGTATGCGGGCCTCTCCCTGTCGCGGCCTCTGCCGTTGCGGAGCACAGGCTCCGGACGCGCAGGCTCAGCGGCCATGGCTCACGGGCCCAGCCGCTCCGCGGCATGTGGGATCTTCCCGGACCGGGGTACGAACCCGCGTCCCCTGCATCGGCAGGCGGACTCTCAAACACTGCGCCACCGGGGAAGCCCTCCGGCATACATTTTGTAAAGAGACAAAAGCTGCCTCTGTCCCAAGACTGTTGTACAGCCAGAGCCAATTTGTGAATATAGAGATATTTACACCTCTAACATGTGACTAGAAATGCAATATTTGCAGCCAAATATAAAGGTGGGTCTGCACAGGATCTCTTTTTCTGTGTAGATCATTGTTAAAAATGTTTTCAGATGAAAAATTCCCAGTCAGAAACACTCCCCTCTGCCCTGCCTCTTTAATTCACTCACAGAGACAAAACAAACCCAAGAAGAAAGGCTGAGATATGTTTGCAATTGGAAATGTTTTTTTTTTTTTTCAGGAAATGATTTGGTACAGGAACATCATTCCCATCCCATTAACTGCTGAATCGGAGCCAACTGTTTGTAAAAGTGAATATGCAAACTGCCCGGTTCAGGCCTGGCCCCCGCCCCATGGGGCTGCATTAGTGGCCACATTCCCAAAACAGCCCGCGTGCTTTGGAGGTTTCATTTCTATTAAACCAAAGCAGGACCCAGCAGAAGCCCCTCGCCATCCTTGTGCTCTGAAAGAGAAAGGGCTGCAATTGAATTTCCTCGGCATAGAATATGAATATGATGTTTATCCCTCGAACCTCCTCTAACAATCTAAAACTAGGTCTGAATGTGCAGCCCTCAGTGTCTCGTGGCGCCATTAGTCATAACTTAATAAACAGATTAAATGCCCAGCTGAAGGCCGGGCTTGGGAGAGCAGGGCGATTGCCTCAACTCCTGAAGTGCTCACCATGAGAGAGGGGGCATGGCTTTTCTGGGAAACACAGTCTGACTCCGCACCCAGCTGTGCAGCAGAAAAAGTACACGGATGGGCTTTGGAGTCTGAAAGAGCTAGATTTGAATCCTACTTCTATTTTTATCAGCCATGGGACCTTATGTTAGTGACTTAACCTCTCTGAAGTTCGGTATTAAAACAATTCTGTATAAAACAAGAGTATAGGGACTTCCCTGGCAGTCCAGTGGTTAAGACTTTGTCTTCCAATGCAGGGGGTGTGGGTTTGATCCCTGGTCGGGGAGCTAAGATCCCACAGGCCTTGCGGCCAAAAAACCGAAACATAAAAAAAACAAAACATAAAACCAGAAACAATATTGTAACAAATTCAATAAAGACCTTAAAAATGGTCCACATCAAAAAAAAAAACAACAACACGAAAACAAACAAAGAAACAAAAAAAACCCAAGGGTATAGCTGACACTATTGATTTCCTCTCCAATACTGATTTTGTTTTTTCTCTGCTGAAAGAACCCTCATTTTGTTCCAGTATACACTCTGCCTCCTGTGCCTCTAGGTACCTAACTAGTACATGGAACACCAGGATTATAAAGTTGATGGATACGATGAATAGTAATTTCCCTTTCCTTTTTTTCCATGAGAAACAGAAGAGCTGCAGGCATCTCTTACACTCCAGAATATATATACAGGTGCTCAGCGAACACCAGGCAGAAAACAAGTATGGTGAGAAGAATGGAGAGAGGTTTCTAAGAGTACAAAAGGGTCTATTTATGGAAGGCCAGTAATTTCATTCCTTCAACCAATAAACATTACCAGGCACCTCCTCTGAAGCAGACCTTGTGTCAGCACTGGGGATAAGGGTTTGGGGATCTGACATGAGTTTGCCTCAATCTGTTCACAGGTGGTGGGAGAGGTAGGCACAGAAAAACACAATGGGCAGTATGTTGCACTCAGGGGTGAGAGACATGTAACTTAGAGGGCTGTGGGAGCTCGGGGGGAACAAGGATAACTTTGGATGTGGAAGACTGGGAAGGATTCCCAGAAAGGGGGACAGGTGAGCTGGACTTTGAAAAACTTAAATTTTCACCCAACACAGGTGCCCCACAAAAAGCACATCTTGTGTATAAACAGCAAAGTGTGGACCAACAGGGCAGGTGTTGAGAGAGTCGTGATTATGCCTGAGCACCAGGAATGCAGGGCGCACACAGGGGAAATGCGGGGAAGAACAAGGGGCAAATAATTAGGTGAGGTCCAGAGTGTCAAGGGCTGTGAATTCATCTGTTCCCCAGCATGCCCTGGACCATGCTCCCCGTGTCTACAGATGAAAACCCCAAACAACATACTGAGGGAGGGCAAGAAGATAAGCAAGATGTTTTCTCTTTCAGTGCAAGTGGGCCCCAGTGAGATACGTAGGCTGCTCTAGATGCTTATCAGGACTCCAATGATTAATTTCTGGCCCTCGTAGAAGATACTCAAGCTCCCTTAATTTCTAAATGGCTCCAGGGCCACCCCCCAGAAGTTCTTGCAGCTAGAGACAACTACACTGTCTGGTCGGCAAATCCCAACAATTTTTCTCTATATGAAAAATCAACCTGAAAGAACATCTACCAAAAAACTATAGCTAACATACTTAATGGTGAGAAACTGGAATACTTATACCCTAAGATTGGGAACAAGGCAAAGATGTCTCTTCTCACCACACCTATTCAAAATCATACTAAAGGGCTTCCCTGGTGGCGCAGTGGTTGAGAGTCCGCCTGCTGATGCAGGAGACAACGGGTTCGTGCCCCGGTCTGGGAAGATCCCACATGCCGTGGAGCGGCTGGGCCCGTGAGCCATGGCTGCTGAGCCTGCGTGTCCAGAGCCTGTGCTCCTCAACGGGAGAGGCCACAACAGTGAGAGGCCCGCGTACCGCAAAAAAACAAAAACAAAACAAAACAAAAAAATCATACTAAAAATTCTAGCTACTACAATAATACAGGAGACAGAAATAAAAGGTATACAAATTGGGAAGGAAGAAATAAAACCATCTTTGTTTGTAGATACCATGATTAACTATGTAGAAAATCCCAAAGAATTGACCAAAACAAAATGAAACAGAAAAAATCCATACTCTTAGGACCAGTTAGTAATTATGACAAGGTGGCAGGATAGAAGGTTAATATACACAAGTCAATTATTTTCCTATACACTGGCAATAACTGATTAAAATTAGAAATTAAAAACACAATATCATTTATAGTAGCACCCAAAAAAGCAACACTAAGATATAAATCTAACAGAATGTACACAGGGTTGATATACAGAAAATTACAAAACTCTGATGAAAGAAATCAAAGAAGATCTAGATAAATGGAGAGATAGTCAGTGTTCATGGATTATAAGACATAGTATTAAGATGTTAATTCTTTCCAAGTTCACCTATAGATTCAAGGTAATCCTAGTCAGAGTCACAGCAAGCTGTTTTGTGGATATCGACAAACCGATTCTAAAGTTTACACAGAAAGGCAAAGACCCAGAGTGGACAACACAATATTAAATATTACACAGGAAGGCAAAGACCCAGAGTGGACAACACAATATTAAAGAAGAACAAAGTTGGAGGACTGACACTACCAGACTTCAAGACTTACCATGATGCTACAGTAATCAAGACAGCGTGATACTGGCAAAAGAGTAGACACATAGATCAATGGAACAGAATAAAGAACCCAGAAACAAACCCACACAAATACAGTCAACTGATCTTTGACAAAGGAGCAAAGGCAATTCAATGCAGAAAGGATAGTTGTACTAACAAATGGTGCTAGAACTGGACGTCCATCTGCAAAAGTTAATCTAGATACAGACCATACACTTTTCATTTTCTTAACAATATCTTTCACTGAGTAGAAATTTTAATGAGGTCCAACATCAACTTTTCTTTCATGGATTGTCCTTTTGCTGTCATATGTAAAAACTCATTGCCAAACCCCTAAATCACATACGTTTGCTATGTTTTCTTCTGTAAATTTTATACATTATGTTCTATACTTAGGTCTGTGATCATTTTGAGTTAAATTTTGTGAAAAGGTCATTAAAAACAAGGAAAGTCTGAGAAAATGTAACAGCCAAGAGGAGCCTAAGAAGATGTGATGGCTAAGGGTGATAACGGTATCCTGGAACAGAAGAAGGACATTAGGTAAAAACTGAAGAAATCTGAATAAACTATGGACTTTAGTTAATAATAATATATCAATATAGGTTCCTGAATTATAATGAATGTACCATACTAATGTAAGATGTTAATAAGAGGGGAAACTGGCCATAGGCATATGGGAACTCTCTGTACTACCTTTGCATTTTTCCTGTAAATCCAAAAGTATTATAAAAACAGTCTATTAAAAAAATCAACCCAAATTTGCTATTTTTCCAACCACATAGAGTGTTCACTGGGGGGAAATCCATGATTTTAAGAGACATATGTTTCTTCCCATCACCAAGGAGAGAGTGGTAATTTATCCAACATTAGCTGAGCCCTATAGAAGCATTTGCACGGGAGGCAAAGCACAGAGACCATTTCAAAGCCCTACAGTGCAAGCTGTACTCATTCCCAAGTGAGAACTTGTTTCCAGGAAGAAAGTGCCTGGTTTTTTGCTTTGTTTCCAGGGCTGAGATGAGAAGACAGAGCTTCCTCATAACTTAAGGATGCTGGGCAAGGTCATTTCTGCTTTCCCAAGAAGAGGTCTGTCCCGCGAGCATAACCGTCACTGAAGGTGTCTTTAATGCTTTCTCCGGAACTGCTCTGGAAACTCTATCTATCCATTGTCCCTGATGGGGCCTTTACATCATGGGCTCTGGTATTAGTTTTCTATTGCTGTAGTAACAAATCACCACACACTTGGTGGCTGAAAACAACACAGATTTATTATCCTGATGGTTTGGTAGGTTAGAAGTCCAACATGGGTCTCACTGGGCTAAAATCAAGGCATTGGCAGGGCATGTTCTTTTCTGGAGGCTCTGGGGGAGAATCCATTTTCTTGCCTTTTCTGGCTTCTGGAGGCCACCTGCATTCCTTGGCTTGTGGCCCCCTTCCTCCATCTTCAAAGCCAGCAATGGGGGGTGAAAATCCTTTTCACATTGCACTACTCTGACCTCTTCTTCTGCCTTTCTCTTCCACTTTTAAGTACACTATGACTACACTGGGCCACTTGGATAATCCAGGACAACCTCCCTATTTTAGAGTCAGCGGATGAGCAGCCATAATTCTACCTGCAACCTTCATTTCCCTTTGCCATGTAAGCTAACATATTCACAGATTCCAGGGATTGGGATATGGATTTCTTTGGGAGGCCATTATCCTGCCTATAACAGGTTTCTCAGTTAAGGGACCCTTGGTTAAGGGGTTCTGTTCTCAATACTCACCCCTGCCTACCACATGTGGGTTCACGTTTCTTCTAGGTGAGATTGTCCAAAGGAAATGCAAAATCCCAACCCCCACCATCCCAGCCCTTAAACCAGAGGAGTTTTACTGCTTTTAACTAAAAGGATACTTATTTCAGCAGCCTTAACATAAAGCATCAGGTAAACATGGGAGCCAGCTCGTAGTGGCCTCAGCAGACTGTCAGGGTCTCCCCACGCTCCCCTCTACTTGACACAGCTCTTAGTCACCAGAGTCTGACATCCAGGACTTGGAGTACAGCCAGAAAAGGGAACTTAGAGGCTGGTGTTGTGATGGGAGCTGACAGGGGGATCTAGAGTCCTGAGTCTTAGAGTTTCCACCAGCATCTTGGTTTTGGTCAGTTTTATAATCTCTGCAGAGTTGGAAGGCTGCCAGGCAAATGGCCCCTGGACATTAATTCGTTGTTCAGCCAACCACATGATTCAGTTGTCCTCCAATTACAAGTAAGCACGGAGGGAGATGGATGGACTATTGGCTAGCTCTGGGGAGTTGAAACTGTCTGAATTGAAACACTGGTGAGGTCTCAAGTAAGTCATGGGAATTTAAAACAGTGCACAGGCACAGAGGGCCCAGCATCAAATACATCACCATTCTTTCTCTTTTGCCAAGCCATGTCCATTATCTCTTTAGATCTAGAACCAGAACCATTTTCTTGATTTTAAAGGTCTGCTCTTACTTCAGCAGACAGTGGTGTGGGTATGCCATCCTGGGAGTTTATAATGGAAAACACCAAGCTGTTGTGCACGTGTGTGCATCTGTGTGCATCCACATGCCCTAAGCACTGGTAACAGCCTTGGGGAGACTATAGACATTGACCTGGTATGTTGGCTAATTACATGTGAAGTGTGGGTACAATGAGCGACCCAGGACAGCTAGGGTGGAACTGGCACTGCTTATCTCTTTCATTCATAAGCATGTGTGGGCATCTCTGGTGCCAGGGGCTGGGCCAGGAGTTGTGAATACAATGACAAACAAGTACTTCCCTTCTGGGGTCGGTAGATCCCTGAAGAGCAGCTACCTGTGGTGGCCACGAGAGACCAGTACAGTGCCAGGCACCTGCTACACACTCAGTAAGTGCTCAGAGGATGCTTTAGTTGGGGGAGGAGGGGGAAGATGTACACACAAACTGCAATGCAATATGATAAGGTCCTCCATGCAGTCCTGAACCAAGTCCTGAGAGCAGAGCATCCTTCTAAGTTGGAGGGAGCAACAGAGGAACACATGGGATATGCAGAGGCCATGGGAAGGCCAGTAGGGCTCCAGGCACCCAGGGCAGCCTCTGCACCTCACTTGCTTTTATCTCTGTGTATCACTGGAGTCAAGTTTCTTCATTTCGTTCTCTGTGGCTCTTTGACCTTCATATCTACATCCTTCTTATTTATTAATCCTGAAGAAGCCAGTCCTTTATTTTTGCAGTGGCCCAACGCTGCTTAATAAGTGCCACATCAAGTACCAGTCCACTGGAATTCCCAAGTGGCCTCCGTTGAAACAAGGGCTCTGGGTAGGGGTGTGGCCAGTGAGAGCCCATGGCATTGCTGTGTCTGGTTTGGATCAGTTCACTGGTGGGCTAATTCTGGATTTGTCTGAAGGTCAGTCAGTGGTTTATCCTGAAGGAGCACTGTTGGGGGAAACTCTCTCTTGAATGGACGATGATGATGATGTCTGTGAGAGAACTCATACTTGTGCTGCACTTCCTTTGTACCACGCATGTAGATGTAGCACCTTTTTTAAAAAACATATATCAACTCATTTAATCTTCCCAACAATCCAGTGAGCAGGTACTATGATTATCCCCATTTTACAGATGAGGGGCCCAGAGAGGTTATGTAACTTGAGCAAGGCCACACAGCTAGAAAGTGGAAACCTGATTTGATACTAGGCCAGCTGGCTCCAGAGTTCATATCCTTAACACTACACTGTATGTTGTCCCAGTTTTATGTAACAATGCTTTTTTTTTAAATACGAAAACGTCTAAAACATGGTCACTTCTACATTCCCATGTAAAACCAGGAGAAAGTTCCATGGGGAATAATCTTGTGTATGCTGAGCCCTACAGGTTGTCTGGTCACTCTATGGAGGCTCAGTTTCTATGAGGACAGATTAAAAGGGAAGTGACATTTGAGGAGTGTTTTTGTTTTAAATAACAGGTTGACTTATTTCTGGCTAGAAAAGAAAAACATGCTCATTTAAGAGAACTTTGAAAATATTAAAAAACTGAGAAAATAATCCTACTGCTTAGAGATAGTGTTATATTTTCTTAAGCTTTTCTATGTTTTACACACACACACACACACACACACACACACACACAGACACACACACACACACATATTGGGTACACAGTACCAGGTAGTTCTATGGCCTGCTTTTATAGTATCAGATAATCTCATTATATTTCCTCATGCCATCAAAAATATCCCTTTAACTGGCTTTCTCAATCTGTGCTGAAGGTACGCACTTATGTTTACTTAACCATTCCATAACTATTGGACATTTAGGTGGTTTCCAGTCCTGGGGGGAGGCAGCTGAGTCTGGAGGGTTGAGTCATTCGCAAGCTTTGCAGGGCGGAGGGGGAGGGGCGCTCAGGCACCGGGACCAGCAAATGCAGAATGTGGGGTCTCTGGGGAACCAGATGACAGCCCGACGCGAGGGTCAGGCCACAGGCTATTTGCTCTCTTTCATGGATGAGGAAGCTAAAGTTCAGAAAGTTTAGGAGATTTCCCTGAAAAGTTCCCTAGAAGATGATTCTACCGGTTAGCCGTCTCCTGTCCCCAGTGTCTTAGTTTGAAGTCATTTGCAAGTGGGAAGAAATCCCAGGGAAAGGAGTGAGGGGTGAGGAGAGAGATGCAGAGACATAGAGGAGCCAGTACAGGGGGCGCACGTTACTGAGCCTGTGACCTGTGGGCAACTGAGCCGCAACCCCCATGGGGCTGAGGAACCGTACACAGTGTCCCCAGGACACTTCCCTATTACTGAGGTGACGCCTGGGTGCTACTCTCAGCACTTCCAGGCCACGCTGGGTGTGGACTGAGGGGGCTTCTGAAGCTAGAGCCCTGGGACAGAAAAGTGGAGGTGCCAGATTAAGGGGGGAGCCCTCTGTGTGCCCCAAACCGTCTACCAGGCTGGGCTGAAACAGGAGGTGACTGGGGCTTCTGTGTTCAGTGCAAAAGCATCTGCCGCGCTCACCCAGGGATTTGGGGGCCAGGATCTGCCACCCCTTCCCCTAGGAGACAATTCTTAGGAGACTGGGATGGAGTTAAGAGGGTACATTTTTGGCAACATATCTGGGAGGGGAACACATTCTTGTTCTCCAAGGAAGAAGCAAACCAGAATGGATGGGCTGCAGAATTCCATTCTTCTTATTATGACACTAGACCAGTGCCATTCAAAATAAACATTCCCTTAGTCCCGACTGTGACATGCCCACACTGGAGATTCAGACTGAGCTGGAAGCGAGCTCTGCCCCTGACCCGGCTCAGGTCTGCCCTGAGAGGAGGCCGGTACTGCTGCTGGGCAGGTTGCTTCCATCAGAGCACGAGGCCATCCCAAGGAAACTTCTAGGGGGCAGGGGAAAGGATGTACCCTGTGCTGAAATGCTACACAGGCCATGTGCTGAAGGTTTCCATTCATTATTCATCCTCTCCACCCTTTCTGGAGGAGAGATGCCCTCTTTTCGGGACGGAGCTGAAGTTTTGGAACTAGTTCATCGTCACACCATTATGATCATGGTGCTGAGGGAAGTCTATGACGCTTTTATCTGATGGAATGGGGCCCTGTAAAATGTGCTCATGCCCTTCCTCCCAGTCTTAAGTACTGATTGAGCACCT
This sequence comes from Lagenorhynchus albirostris, assembly GCF_949774975.1. Classification (NCBI taxonomy): domain Eukaryota; kingdom Metazoa; phylum Chordata; class Mammalia; order Artiodactyla; family Delphinidae; genus Lagenorhynchus; species Lagenorhynchus albirostris. The sequence goes on from NC_083103.1 coordinate 43,096,330, forward strand.
GCTGTATGCCACACGCTATTCTAGAGAAGAACGAACCCTTGCCCTAGCAGCATGCAGTCACATACACCAGAGTCTTCATGGGCTGAGGGCCAGCACAGGCCTGGCTCCAGGCGATGAGGGAGACCAGGCGAGGCTTGCACTGCCAGAAGGGACCAAGGAGGGCTTCATGGAGAAGGCGGCACCAGACTCTTCCATGGACGGATCTCTGCTCTTCTCTCCATCTCACTTAGCACGGTTTATAATTACCCATCCGTGCGCGTATCTGAAGAACCCCGGTCTCCTCCACTATTTCGAATATGCCAAGAGGACTAAGCCTTGCCCACCGCTGCACGGCCAGCACACGCCACACCATGGGTGCTTCACGCGTATTTCTGGAGTGAATGCACAGTGCGGCCACGCTGGGTCCCGAGCAGCGCCCCCTTCCAGCAGAGTCCCACAGCCAAATGACAGCTCCACCTTCTATGTCACAGCCAGACAGGAATCTTGGGTGGGTCTGGGCTTTAAGAAGAGAAGGATAAGGAACTGGAGGCAGCAAAGGAGGGAGCAGAGAAGGCCAGCGGGTCCGAGACCTTCAGGTAGAAGCATTTTTGCTTATCATCTAGGCCTCCTCAGCATTATGACTAAGTCCTATCCCAGAGCAGAAATCTATGACCATTGCCCTGGAAGCAGCGGCAAAATGCTGTGGGTAGCTGTGCATCACAAGAGTTATTGCAGCTCCCTGTTGTTTTTTTCCCTAAACCAACAATCCACGTTGACAGCAATTCTGTATAGAGAACCTATTAAAAGAAATTATAGTAAATCAGAGATGCTTAAGCTCTCTGTCTGGTGTTGTGATTGCCTGCCCGACACTTCCACTGTAACTTCTTTTTGTACAACCTTCCATTTGATTCAATTCCACGGATAATTACTGAGTCTTGACTGCGTGCAAGGTGATGCACTGGGAGCCTCATGCCCATTGCATCTTCCAGGCCCAGAGCATAATTTAACTTATGGACAAAAATAAACATGTTCAACGGAAGCAGAGAGTGACAGAGGCCACAAGAAACCATACAGACCATTTCCAAGAAGATAGCATTTTATCCACGTAAGCATAGGATAGCTGGTTCCACACATTCATTCATTTGTTTAAGTATACATTGAACAGTATTGCTGAGCAACTTCCCTGGGCCAGGCACTGTGCTGGGTCTGGGGTCAAAGGGATGAATAAGACCCAGACGCAGAGTCCGGCACAGTCCCTTAGGGGAGCCAAAACAGCATCACTTAACCCATCTGGAGGTGGAAGTCAGGGAGGGCTTCTCAAAGGAGATGCTTCAATTGTTTCTTTCTTTCTTTCTTTTTTTTTTTTTTGCGGTACACGGGCCTCTCACTATTGTGGCCTCTCCCGTTGCGGAGCACAGGCTCCGGACGCACAGGCCTAGCAGCCATGGCTCACAGGCCCAGCCGCTCCGCGGCACGTGGGATCTTCCCAGACCGGGGCACGAACCCGTGTCCCCTGCATCGGCAGGCGGACTCTCAACCACTGCGCCACCAGGGAAGCCCTCAATTGTTTCTTAAACAAGAAGTAGGAGTTCACCAGGTGAAAAGGAAGCAAGACATTTAAAAGAGCTGGAGACATGAGGACAGGCACATTTTCAGGAAGACTGCTGGACAGGAATGAGTCTGTGAGGTGTTAGAGATTTAATCCAAGAGCCAGAACATACAAAGTGTGAATTTATTCCTGAAAGCAATGGGGAACCACTGTAGGATAAGCAAAGCAGAGTTCTGCAAGTTTGCAGAAGGGCTTGGGAAAGATTCCTTAGTGAATCCGTCCAAGTAGAAGTCCGCCTGGGATATACCACCATGACAAGGCAATTTGAGCTGGCCTGGGCTCTGGAGAAAGGTAGACCTTGAGTAAATCCCAGCTCTGCCTCTTATTTAACTTTTCTTCCCCTCTGAAATGGGAATCATAATTCTTAGCTCACGGGTTTACAATGAATATTAGACGACATAACACATATGAAATGCCCAGCATAGTAGGACATGCCTCAGTGAGCATTCAGTAACTGTTAGCCCACCCTTCCCCACCTTTCCCAGTGTGTGCCTAGTGACATGTATAAGCCCTGGGAGAGAAAGGGACTGCTCAGAGATGATCTCGTGAAACAAGCATGACTTTGGCAAGCCAGTAGAGCTCAAGAACAAAGTTGGAGGAGACTTTTAAGAAATTATGATCTGTCCCCTTGTCTTGGGCTGATAAAGAGAGACAGGATTGTGAAAGAGGTAGTAGAAAAAGGCCCACCAAATGCTTCACAATGCAGAAGGATGTTTGGGGTCAAGTGGCATGGTGAGAGCACCCAGGCAGGTTAGAGAGGGAATATTTTGTGGGTGTTATAGAGCCTGGGAGGTGGCCTGGAGGCAAGGTGAAGGCCGGATGGAGATGGCAGAGGGGGTGACAGCCGTCGTGGCTTTAATGAGTTGTGGTGTTGCTGGTTAGTGGTGACTGTGGTTTGGATGGAGTTTCAGAGGTGGAAAAAAAATGGTGTTCAACACCTAAAGCACCTGGATTGTGGCCTGTAGATAATAATACCATTACCTATAAAATGAATCAGGGTGCCTTGGAGAAATGGCCGATTCTAGCGCTGAGGCAGGAAACATATAAGATGAGCCTGGAACATCTTATTGCTAGAAATCAGTTAGGTATGAATTTCTACTAGAGTAGGATCACATCAAAGAGGCTTCCAATGGCCAAAGGCGGAAACATTTGAGCATCAATAAAGATAAAAATTGCAATGGGTTCAAATGCATTAAGTATAGTGAAATCCTTGAGTTAATAATGATACAGAAAAACAAAACAAAACGCCTCTCTAGCCACCTCTGGAGGATGCGAGGAAACCCATTCATTTTTAAAACTGGTAAATAAAGTGAAAATATCTGATGTTTATCCTATCTTTCTAAATCAGACTGTACCTGTGTCGATCAAATACTTAATGGGGCAATGTTTATAAAGCATTTCAGCTAATAAATGATGATGGAATAAATGAATTAGCACATAACCATTTGGAAACCCCTAATGAATGAAGGTTTCTAGGTATGATCACCAACGGTTCCTGACAAATGAGTGACAACCAGATGTAATGCCTCTCCTTCCCCCCACCCCCAAAAAGACATATCACCATCAGTTCTAGATCTACCTCCCAATTTTCAGGAGATGCAGGGGACAGAGGAACATGTTAGCTGACACCATCAAGATACAATTAGCAAAATCTACACTGTGGGAACTCAATCGGTTTCTTCAACAAATTTTTTTCAAGGAATAAAAGAGATCTGGGATCATATCCATCAACTGCAATGCATGGGGCTTATTTTGACCTTGATTCCAACAAACTGTAAAAATAATAAATGAAATGTTAGAAATTTTGAGATTGAATAGCTGAAGATGTTAAGGAATTATTGCATTTTTATCTACATGTAATATAATTATCGTGGTTTCTTTAAAATCCTTCTCCTTAAGAGCGATAACTGAAATACACATACTGAAATGATATATCTGGGATCATCTTCCGGCAGGGGCTGAGGGTCAGATGGGAGGTATACATGAAACAAGATCGGCTGTGGATTAACCCTTGCTGAAGTGGGTGATGCGTTCATGGGTGTGTACCACACTATTCTTTCTACTTTTATATATGTTAGAAGTTTTCTATAGTGAGAAGTTCTTGTTTTCCTTTTTTTTATTTTTATGGTACTTAAGAAGTAGAAGGAAACCACAGGCTTGTTGCATAAAATAAGGAGGCAGATCAGGGCAAGCAACTAAGAATAAGGTCAACCTGGAAACAAAAAATGGAACTAATATGGCAAAAGCATAAATTAACATTCTTAATGTATAACGACTTCATTATAAAAATCCATAATAACAGTCTATCAAAGCCCCTACGGAAATTTAATAAAATACATTTCATGGCAATTTATATAAAGAAAAAAATATATAATTATCTAGTAAATATAGGGGAAGATAATCCTCTGCATTGGTCTACGCAAGTAAGTGAAACAACAACGAAACGCCTCTCAGTGTCATCCTGGACCTTCTCTCTCCGTCTCATCCTTCCCCCCTTGTCTGCTCCACCCACTGCTCCAACCCATCAAAGGGAAACACCAGCTCTGCTCTGGCGCATCCCCGGGTCAGCGGAAACTTCAGGATCCCTCAGTCTCCTGCTTTCCCCTCAGAGTTGCTGGCTGGGACCTTTAACACAAGTGCTTTCCCAGAGGGTGTGCAAATGAGTGACCTTGGGGTTCCCTGATTCATCAATCAGCTGTGAATCTGTGATACAAGCACCGTGGGCCCCGGGAAGAAGCCAGGTCCTCCCTACACATCTTCAGGGGAGCCAAGGAAACTGACTTACCACAGCCATCCCTCAGGCTCCCACGTGACTAAAAGTTGCTCACAGCCACCCTTTTTACTCCTTTATTAGTTGTGGTCCTTTCAGAAGCTGGATCAAAGAGCCCAAATTGATGTAACCTTTAACCTGTCAAAAGCTATGGGGTGGCATTTCAGCCCAGACATAAACCCAAACGTGAATTTTCAAGCCATGTTTAATCTGGGTGGAAACCGAGTGGAAAGTCTTGCTGCGAACTTGCATGCACGTCAATCAAACCCATTTCAGTTCTTGCCTTTATCTCTATTCCAAACTGTTGGGGGGAATTGCAAAGGCCCATTTAGGCATTACTGATTATGAGCTCTTAAAGTAAGAAATGTGTCCAGTTCCTATCACTGTCACTAATGAGAACTACAACACCCTCTCTGCTCCAGCTACGGAGCAGAGCTGGCTGTTAGGTCTCAGGAAAAGCATTCAGCAGGTTAATAGCTCACGGAAGCCAACAGCTTCTCGCTACACTTTCAGAATGCAGGCTTAGATTTACCTTTACCTAGGAGAAGAGGACAGCAAGCAGTAAAATGAGGTCGATCTGTTCTTTCGAAAGTCCTTTATTTCTGTGTTCATCCTCATCTCCTCCCCCCCCACCCCTAAACATCACACGCACGCACACGCACACACGCACACGCACACGCACACACCCATCCCTCCAGAGCTATCTCTAACAACAGAGCTAGGCTAATGCAGGCCAGGTTGACACTAAAAACCTTCAGAGGCAGGAGGAGGGGCACCTACCATCTCAGAAGCCCAAACACGGGAGATGTACCAGGAACTGACCAGGGCACCCCCAACAGAGAACCTCCCCTACCACAGCACGTCCAACTTTGTCCAGGCTCTGACCCACCTTTAGGGCAAAACGCCCCGCAGCCCATGGTCTAGGATTTCAGCCACAATCATGGTATCTTCTGCCCAGAGCTGAGCCCTCCCTGTGGTGGCCCACAACCCTCTGCTTTCAGGCCAATTTTCAGAGGTCCGGAGGTCTACGGAGCTACTGGATCTTTTCAACCATTTCCCGAGGAGAAGGCTGACTGCTCAACACAACTCTCAGCTCAGCACAGCAGTTGAGAACAAGTGGCTGCCTATATAATTTAATATGATGCCACATGGGACTCGCAGACCTGCTGCAAAGCAAATAGGATTCTAGCGCTTGCCTCTTGGCAACTGGAAATCTGGAGTGGCTGCTTGTTTCTGTTCAGGCTGGGTATACTCCTCAGGCAGAGATGGGCAGGGTGTTTTCAGGGGTTGATGCTGGGGCCGCTGAGAAGTGAGTCTCATCTGGCGGATCGAAAATTTCTTACTCTGCCACAGACTCAAAGTCATAAGCATCTCCTTAAGCAGAGGCAAGGTGTGAGTACAGCTGACCCCAAGCAGCCCTGGACACAGCCTGAGGGCCATGCTGTGCCTTGAAGCCTTGTCTCAGCTGTGGGGAGGGAGCCCATCCTTTCAGGAAAAATAACCTAAACCCAGTTAGGTAATAAAATGGGAAGTTATCTGCATGTACATTTCCAGGCATGAACTTATCAGCTTAGGCATCTGTTAAGCCCAAGAAGAAAGGTTTCTTGTATTTGAATATTAGTCACCATGGCCCATTGGGTTTGTTGGCTGGTTGGTTTAAGGCAAAGCCCTGGTGGGGAGCGGCGGGGAAGCTCTGGTACTGTGCACCTGTTGCACTCATGAATGAAGCGGGGAGGTGACCCAGCACTGGCACCTCCTCAGAGGCTGGGACCAGTTCATCTGTGCCCTGGTGGACTACAGAGAGACTCAGGACTGGTTCCCAAAATGCCGGAGCGTGGGGCATCAGCAGGGATGCCCACCACTGTGATCAGTCGTCCAGAACTCTGTGCCCAAATCGTCCTGCCCCAGGGGTGGGGAGAGACTTAGCAAGCGGACAAAGATGGCTTCACTGAGAGTCAGTCCTGCGGAAAATCTCTGGGCTGAAAGGAGGGACCATGGCCAATTAAGCGGGAGATTCTTACTTCCTGTTCTCTCTGACCCCAAAGACCGAGGAGTGGATTGTGCTGGGAGACAGGGCTGCAGAGGTGTCCAAGGATGCTCGAAAGCCCAGGAGCATCAGACACCTGGAAATGGCTACAGGTGCATTTTTCAGGGCAACATGCTTTGTGCACCCAAATGAAGCAGGGGGGTGGGGTCGGCCCCAGGAGCTGATCCAGACCCTCCTTTTTAGTCCTCTGTAGAAGGCTAGCAGCTCCAGGTGACGAATGAGTTCCTGCTGTTGTTGTTGTTTTGGGGGTGAGGTAGCAGGAGGCTATCTGGGGTACTTTTTCCTTTTGGAAAAGGGTAATACTCCAAGGTCCAACTGACCACCTAAAAACCCCAGAAGGAGAAATCCTGGGATGTAATTACTACGCTACCCATGATCATTTGAAAACGGAGCCTTTTCATAAACATCAGCTTTACGTTTATCATCCAAGAAGCACCATATTCTTCAAATAGCGAACACCCAAAAGGCACAAAGTATGCAAATTTGACTAACATTTTTGATTAATAATTGTTACGTGGCTGGCATTAAGTCAACCGTGCACACATTATCTCATTTAATCTACGGGATGCAGAATTCATAAAAGTGAGTTTATGTCATACCTGATGCCTAACGCATCAGAATATGTAAAAGAGAAGTCCAGAAATAGCACTGCAGGACTGGACTAAAAGGTTTGGATTCACAGCAAAGGAAATTTAATTAAAACATGTAATGTCCATTACTGTCATTCGTAATCATATTATACCTCCGAGAAATAATACAGATATAAAAGTCTAGAGTTACCTGCATGTTTGATGTAAATAGGATAAAATTATCTAAGTTCTGAAAATATCCAGATATCAGAAGGAAAAAGAAGTATCTCTACCTAGTGTCATGTGTCATCAAATTTCATTAGGTAGGGACATGAGTATCTAGCCACAAGAAAGCCCATCTCTCCTCTGAGAGCAGGTTGTAAAAACTTCCAAAGGTGCCTGAGAATCTTGGGTTTAACACAGTCATGATTTTTTTTTTTTTTTTTTTTAGCTCCTATAAACAATCAGACGCTCCTGCTTGTTTTGACAAGGCTCAGGAGAGCCCAGACAGTGGATACTCTCAGCCCATCCCCAATACTTTTTGGACTCTATATGGTGATAAGGACCAGATCCTCTCACAGGGCAGCTTTGAGGTCCAGTGGAGGGAAAGAATCACGGGAAAGCTCCAGGGAAGAGAAAACATGGCACAGTTGCCAAGCCACAGCTAGGTCTCAACAGGTCCATCTATGGGCATCGAACACTCTGCCACTTCATTCCCTTGTCCCTTAATCTCTTTTGGAGTGCGCACTATTGCCAGACCTAAAGCTGAACGGTGGAACCACCCGGGGAGCAAGGGAGCAGTAAGATCCTTGCATTCTTAGGATTACAGTATAGTGGGGGAGATGAACACTCATTTTAAAAACATACACATTCATAAAAACAAGGCAAGTTCCACCGAGAGAGTTTCCGCAAATCTGAAATGCATCTTATAAGATTTCTATTCCATGAGGTCCTGGCAAAGATGAAATAAAATATACAAAGCCCTTGGCTCAATAAAAATTAATAAAAATTCTGCTGCTACTAGGATTACTATTTTTACTACTAGTGAGTGGCTTCACCAGCTACTCGCTTTGTGATCTTGGGTAAGTTACTTAATTTTCTCATGTTTCAGGTCTCCCATTTGTAAAACGGGATAACAATAATTCCCAACAAAAAAGATTAAATGAGCTAATATGTAGGAAGTGTTTGGAACAATGCCTGGCACACAGTAAGAAATTGATAAATGTTAGCTGCTAGTGGTGATCATTATTTTGCCAGAATCGAAGACACCACGTCAGCTCATAACATGCTTACACTCTAGCCCAGGGTTTCTCACCAGAGGCACTATTGATGTTTCAGACTGGATAAGTCTTTGCTGTGGGGCTGTCCCGTGCATTGTAGGGTGCTCCATAGAATCTTGGCCGTAATCTACCCAGGATGCCAAGAGCATCCGCCCCCGCCCCCGCCCCCAGTCCTGACAACCAAAAATGTCTCCAGACATTGCCTAATGTCCCCTGGCAGGAAAAATCGCCCCATAAAAAAAACCACTGGTCTAGCTGGAAAGTATAATGCACCGAGAGGAAGGGAGACAATGCAGAGCTAGCATCTGTGGTCATGAGGAAAACAGCAAGGGCAAGTCCACGAGGGAGCCTTTCAACAGAAAGTCAGGGAGGGCTGCTTCCAAAAGGGGGCTGTAAATGGCGCCTCACGGCCATCTTGAATCTGTGTCCCTTCTGCTAAACATAAAATTTGCTTTAGCGAGATTTCAGATTTCAAAACGAATTAAACATCATGACTAAACCCAAATTAAAGCAACTATAATACACTGAAGATAACTTTCCATTACCTACAGTTCCCTCCTCTCACCAAAATCCTGATAGAGCTTCTTGGCTAAATGTTACCCACATGGATTTAGATAAGCTGGGGAGAGAAAAAAAGGGAAAGGAACAGGGAAAGGGAACCTTCTAGGTCACCCCCAGAGAACTCGGGAGCAATGTCCACTGACATCTGTGGAGATGAGCCCAAAGTTTAACCAAGTGGCAGCAAGTGAGTCCGCTTTCAAGAAGAACAGTGTTTGACCCACACTGGCTCCCAGCTGCTGCATCCCATCCCATCCCCATGACTCAGATCAACTGACCCTCATCTGTAACTCAGTCCTGCCCCAGTTTCTAGGATTCCACCTTGACCTGAGACTGTCCTGGGCTCAAGAGCATTATCATCTGACCCCAGAACAGTGCTTCTTTCCAGTACCGGATGGAGTTCCTTATCTAGACCCTTAGCAAAGTTCTTACTATTGACCTTCTGCTTTGGTCCCTGTTGATGAATCCCTGTCCAAGAATCTGCCTGGCACCCCATCCCAGAGCCCTGCCCAAGTACCCCTACCTAGTGTCTGGGGCTAAAAGTGTCCCAAGGCTACCATCTGCTTTTCTACACATCTGAGCGTCGTTCCCCCAAGTTCCTGTTGCTGTGCTCCGTCTACCCATTGGGACATCCTACTACTTCGTTTTGGGCACTTCTTTGTTGCTGTTGATTTGGGGGGACGGTGATCAGAGATTACTGTATCCCATGCTGGACAGACTGCATCTTCACTGCTAGCATGTGGACCAGTAATCTGAGTGCAATCCTTTCCCCGAGGAAGAGTCAGATCCAAGTCCCATCCCTTTCTGCCTTCCTCCTTCTTTTTTGGTACCTGGCCATGCCCCAATATGACCAAGGGAGAGCACATTCTCTGTGTTTGGTTATCTCTGTTGTGTGGTAAGTGAATCAGGCTGTCGCTCTGTACATGTGACTCCATTACAATGTATATACACGATAAACCAAGTACCTCCTGTATGCAGGGTACCCTATCGGGTGAGAGAAGGGGAAGAGAACCAATGCTTATGGAAGGTTTATTTTGTACCATACATTCATTTACATGCTTTACAAGATTATTTAACTTTAACTCACAGCCACTCCAAGAGGTAGATACCATCATTAACAGTTTCTGTATCAGGAAGAGAGGCAACGAGGCATCAGTTAGGATCAGAACAGTGGTCCAGCTGACTTCAAAACTTATGCTCATTCCTTGAAAACCAGGAGTGGTCTTTTTTGTGTGTATGTGGTACGCGGGCCTCTCACTGTTGTGGCCTCTCCTGTTGCGGAGCACAGGCTCCGGCCGCGCAGGCTCAGCGGCCATGGCTCACGGGCCCAGCCGCTCCACAGCATGTGGGATCTTCCCGGACCGGGGCACGAACCCATGTCCCCTGCATCGGCAGGCAGACTCTCAACCACTGCGCCACCAGGGAAGCCCCAGGAGTGGTCTTTTTGATGGGTAACTGGAACCCTATGGGGTTTCTACCCTTTCTTCCTTTTTTTTTTTCTTTTTGGCCTTTTATAAATTTTCATAATATATATGGCATCTACTTTGGGGATTAGTGACTGAACTCACAGCACTCACACAAACTGTCCTTGGACTCCTCTCTCAGGTTTTTTCTGCTATGAGAATTCAGGTTTCAAGTGCTTTCCTCGAGGTTACACAGAAAATGAAATGTGGAATTTCCATGAACACTCTCAAGGGGTCTGCGTACAAGAACTTATTACACATTTATGGGAGCCACTGTCTTATTGAGCAAGGTGCCAGTGGGACCTGGGTTTCCCAGAGGAAGTCAACTCACCAAAGCAGACTGGGACACCACCTACAGGGTTCAGGGTTCAGCAGTGTGCCTTGGTCCCTCTCTCCCTGTTCCCAGAGATCGAGGAGTCGGCTACACATTGGCTGCAGGTTTATAGGAGGAACATGGGGATTGGCATTTGTAAGTGTCACATTTGCATAATGAACTCCCCACCCTGCTCCCCTTTTTTTTTTTTTTTTTTTTTTTTGCGGTACGCAGGCCTCTCACTCCTGTGGCCTCTCCCGTTGCGGAGCACAAGCTCCGGACGCACAGGCTCAGCGGCCATGGCTCACGGGCCTAGCCGCTCCACGGCATGTGGGATCTTCCCGGACCGGGGCACGAACCCGTGTCCCCTGCATCGGCAGGCGGACTCGCAACCACTGCGCCACCAGGGAAGCCCCTCCCCTTTTTAAAAAAAATTTTATTTTATTTCTTTTTTTATACAGCAGGTCCTTATTAGTTATCCATTTTATACATATTAGTGTATATATGTCAATCCCAATTTCCCAGTTCATCCCACCCACACCCCCATGCCACTTTCCCCCCTTGGTGTCCATACGTTTATTCTCTACATCTGTGTCTCTACCCGCTCCCTTATTTTTTTTAACAGATTAGCATTTAAGGCTTTAAAAATACCACAAAAATATACACTAGAGATTGACTTGCTTTTTTTCCTGCAGTGGGGGGTAGTAACTAGATTGATCTTTATATGGATAAACCTGAAGCGACTTCATGGTTGAGTTTAAATAGTTATGTTTGAGGATTTGACTACCACATAGAAGGAATCTCATCACCTGTCAGAACCAGGTGTGTGGGTATTCATGGGTCATATTCAGGAGGGAGAGAAAAGAGACAGAGAGCAGAGGGTTCCACAGCCGAGGAATACAATGCTAGATAGGAAGCAGCTTCCCCTTCTGTACAGAGATCCATTCAAAGAAGCAGCCAGCATCACCCCCGACACTTAATCTACAACCTATAGGAGTCAGACCGTGTTCTTACTTTTCTCATTATTTTTATGGTACACCGGGCTACATTCAGAATGTCTAAAACCAGCAATAATGAACAATGAGCCAGAAACCACAGAATACACTTTTACCTTAGAAAACTGATGAACTGCACATTTTAGATTCCTAGCTGATCCTTACAATTGGACAAAACTAGCTTTCACATGGCTACATCATTACTGCCAGAGTTTCACTGTACTTCTTTGAAGCTTATCATTTTTAAATATATCTTCCCTCATGTTTACAAAGTGAACATATTTGGTATTTTAATAGTATAATACTTATTTATCCTAGACTATTATAGTTAAATCATCACACAATTGTTGGTAAATTGGGTTGTCTCCGTGTAGGTAAAACTATATACGTGTATGTATGTGTGTGTGTGTAGATATACAGTTGACCCTTGAACAACATGGCAATTAGAGGTATCCACCCTCCACTTAGTCAAAAATTGAATATAACTTTACAGTCAGCCCTTGGTATTTGCAGTTTTGCATCTGTGGATTCTACCTACTGCAGTGTAGTTCTGCAGTACATATTTATTGAAAAAAATCTGGATATGAGTGAACCCATGCAGTTCAAACCCATGTTGTTCAAGGGTATATATATAGTACACTTTTTTTTTTCTAACGTTATTTCCTTGGGATATATTTCCAAAGGTGGAATTGTTGCGTCAGAGTCAAGGGTTGCTTTTGTGATCTATTTTACATAGCATCATACTGTTCTCTAGGAAGAGAAAAAAAAAAGATAATTTTTAATGCCTTCTGCAAAGAATATGTTCCCACAAAGCCCTGTTCATGTTACATTTTATAGCTTTTATTTATTTTTGATCATGTAAATAGGTGTGATATGGTAACTCGTAGTTGTTTTAACTTGAATATGTTAAATTACCTCCCTGGGATGTGTTTACAGTGAATGTTTCTCTTGTGTGAATCATCTACTCGTATCCTGTGACCATCTGTTCAATGAAGTCCTGACTGTGCCCTTGAAGATTTATATAAAACTCCCCAAAGTGTCTGGATGGTAAGTTTTAGCTGTTATGTTTATTGTGACTACTTCCCCAATCTGTTGCTTCTCTTTTTACCTTTTAGTTTTGTTGATTTTCTTTGCACAAAAAAAGGCGATTTTTTAAAAATGTAATTGGAGCCCTCAAACTTGTCACTGATAATTTCTTCAATGGCTTCAATAGTCAGAAAATTGTCTTTTCTCAACAATTGGGATAAGTATACCATTAAAAAAATTAGCTCTTTAAACCATCTGGCATTTGTTGTGGTATAGGGATACAGTGACCATATTTTCTGAATCAAAAATTGGAACATGCGATCTGACAAGTGCCAGTATTCTTCTGGGCAAAATGGGACAGAATATTTGAAATTGAGACTGTCTTGGAAAATTGAGGACATATGGCCCCCGTATGTATGGAGCAAGCTGTTATTTTAAAGGTACAGTGCCAGACCCTCTTTTCTCAGCTCCTGTCAACTCTAAACAACAGAGATTTTTAGCCTGAGGCTCACCTCACCTGAATCCTGAGCCTCGCTTTCCTAGGGCAGATAGGATATTGGTAGTGCCACTCCCCTCAGAAGGAAGGATCCAGAGTTGGTTATGCTGCAAAAGCTTACTGTTGGCCCCTCCAGATCCATCATTCCCCACCCTCTCCCTGCCCAGGAATGGCTGCATTAGTGGGCACACCTGCCTTCTGCCTTCTGCCTTCAGCTTAAGTTAGACCAATGGGAAGTGGCCCAGGAATGCCAGGAGAGAGAGGGGAGCTGGGGTTATTTATTTCCTGATTCCCTTGCGGTGGCGTCGCCATCGCCTGTCTGTTGGGTGGCCCTCCTCGCACCACTTTTTCTATCTCTGAAATTCGGTAATCACTCAGGCCCAGGAGTGGTAACAGCTCCCTATGATTACTAGCCCCAGGAGGGAGTATACTTAGCTCACTTCTTTTAGATAAACGCTTTATTAAACTGTACTTGAGTTACACAATTTGAGTGTGCAGGGACCTTAACTGAGACACTGAGTATCCAGGGGGCCTCGGTGAATAAGTACATGCAACTGCAGTAAGTTTTCCCCAGACCCCATCACTAAGTTAAACCACCACGATGTTTAGCTCCCTTCTTGAAGCACGCCCCTCCCCTAGCCCACAGCCTATTTGACCACTCTGCCAGTCCCTTCCTTGGAGGACAGGACCTCTCACCGCCACTCACACTGCAGGACTGCTCCATCCTAGACAGGCCACCAGGCACTACTCCAGTCACTCACATGATCTTGAAATCCTGAACTTCCTGTCCTGGTTCTACCTCATCCCAGCTGCTTTCTCTTCCCCCAGGCCAGGGCTAGCGGTCAGAATGCCTCAAGGTTCACCTAGGTGGCAACAGCCAGTGGCTTCTTTCTTCAACCAGAAAGCCAGAGACTGTAAAATACCTTTAAGACACATGGGCCAGTGCCATTATACATAAAAATCGGTTGAGTCATTGCAAGCACAGGGTGATAATCATCTGAGCTGCCCGTTCCTGGTCCCCCGCACCTTTGTTAGTGGGGGCCTGTCTCTTCTTGGCCCTTGAACTGTGGCTCATGGTGCTGTCTGGAGGACCCTGCTATGACTCCACGCCTCACCCACAGCTGTTCCCATTGACAATGTGAATTCCACTTCTGCCAAGTACATACCACTTGGGGGCAACACCGACATGCCCCACTCTGTGGGGAAACTATGAGCAGAGAGAAGTCGGGGGCAGGAAATTCAAAACACACAGTGCCGTAAGTGACGACCTCTAGGCTCGGCGTGGGGGTGGAGGGGGCTTCAACAAGCCCCCGCCAAGCCAGGCTCAGGACTATCAAACCACGCTGAAAGGAGGAGGCAAGCAGGAGTGAGCTCACATGACAGGAAACTCGGGGCACAGACAACAAGCAAGTGGTGATCCACATGCTGGAGAAGATCTGGCAGTGCTTTGGAGGAGAAGCAGGGCTCAAGCTAGAGCTTGAAGGTAGAGGAGGGGAAGAAAGTCCGGAAGCAAGGTCTTAGGGACAGAAATCAGCAGCAATGGTCCCTATATGAAATCACTGTTGGCTGAGGGCACGGGGAGGGGAATCAAAAATTATGCCACACCTGCTTCCATCCAAGTACCTATGTGCTCCTATCTGATACCCACTAGGCTGCATCTCTGATTCTCCAGGTCTGGAACAGGGTTGAACAAGAGCAGGCATCATAGATGCTCGTTGAATAAAGGAATGAATGAATATACTTGACCCTGTTATTGCCAAAAGCCAAGAGTTCAGCTTTCTATCTTTGAATCCTACATCTATCTGCAGGGGAAAAGCGTCACCCAAGAGAAAAAGCAGATTGTGACGGATGCTTTTAAGAAGATAAGTCCACAAGAATCACAAAACACCTGGATAATTTCCCAAGGGCTATGGAAACTGCCTTTATTTCATTCAGGGGCTGTGGCAGCCCTCTGCCTTCTACCTCATGAAGCTTTGGGGCAGGCTCTTGTCCCCTCAGGTTCTCAGACTCAAGCTTGGCATCTGGTTTCTCAGGGAGCCTGGTGGGTAGCTTGTTAGAGCTCTGCTCTTAGGATGCACTCCCGGGAGCTCGACCTGGGTTTCTGTCTAGGGCCTGAGGCTTCTGTCCTGCACAACGGTTGTCCCTTCCTCCCTTTTTAAAGCAGCTTCAAGCTCCTAGAGTTAGATTTATTGGCCTTGAAAACACAATGTCTCTCCCTGCATTTCCTGTACCTGTCTTGGGCTCCGCGTTCCTCTTCTTTAGGTCATCCACCATCCTAGGTGGGAACCTCAATGTCTTCCTATTAATAGCGCTCCTATCATACAATCACTTACATTTGCTTAATGCTTTACAAAGCTGACACGTGCATCTTATTTGATTCTGTAACAATCCTGCTAACTAGGCATCACGATCTCTAATCAACACTGAGGCTCAAAAGTGCCAGGTCCCCCAGCAGCACCAGGCACTACCCAAGATCTAGGATTCCTTATCTTCATTCATAGCTGCTGCCTTCTTTCCTCTTCTCACTCCTTGGTATGACTCCTCTTTCTACTGACCCACGTCAGTAGGATCCAGCAGAGCTGATGACCTCCTGTCTCCACGCTGCTGAGTTGGTCCATGCATCAAAGAAGGCTTGGACTAGGCTACGAGGGGTGAGGATTCTTCTGACTCTGAGCCTCTCTGATTCTATAATCTCACGATTGTTCAACCTGCCAGCAATTTGCCACAAAGTATGCTTTCTCCCTCAAATCCCCCCAATTTACTACGTCTTGACACTCAGCTCTGACGATACATTTTTTTGAAGCCAGGCAGTGAGTGAACTGGATAGCAATTCCATATCTCCGATTTCCTGGAAAATTGTGTTACATTGGGCAAATGACGAGCTAACAGCGGCAGGGAGAAAAAAAGAAGTCATAAAAATGTAGCCGTTTTTGTTTTAGCCTGCCTCCCTCAGCAGATTTGGTCGGTGACCTCTCTCTGAGTCACGAAAGGCTATAAAACTTGCTCTGATTTACATTTGCAGGAAACAGAGTTTACATCTTGCATTTTTCTTAAAAAAATTTTTTTTATTACCAAACCATAGTTTATTCCCTTCTCTGTGGAATTTCTTGATAATACCTCAAGACGAAAATATACGTACAGGACTTCCCTGGTGGTGCAGTGGTTAAGAATCCGCCTGCCAATGCAGGGGACACAGGTTCGATCACTGGTCGAGGAAGATTCCACACGCTGGGGAGCAACTAAGCCCATGCACCACAACTACTGAGCCTCCGCTCTAGAGTCCGTGAGCCACAACTACTGAGCCTGCGTGCCACAACTACTGAAGCCTGCGTGCCTAGAGCCCGTGCTCCGCAACAAAGAGTTGTGGCCACCGCAATGAGACGCCCACGCACTGCAACAAAGAGTAGCCCCCGCTCGCCGCAACTAGAGAAAGCCTGTGCTCAGCAACGAAGACCCAACACAGCCAAAAATAAATAAATAGATTTATTTTTAAAAAGAAAATATACGTACATAATACTTCCCGGCTTCATGGTGTGCTTTAACCAAAACCACTCATTTCAACAAGAGCCTGTAGGCTTTAAGCCAATTACCCCCAATGTATTCTGTAAGCTATAACTGGACGGTCCTCTCCTCATCAATTAAGTCATGGGAAAAAGCTCAGGATCACCAATGATCTCACGTAGAGAGCGATCCTCAAGGAAAGGCATTAAAAAAAAAAAAAAAGTTTTCTACCCGAGAGTTTAGAGGCAAGGGGCTATTTTCATTACTTTTGGCATCTGAAGTATGGCAGATGGTCTAATCTTTCACATCTCTACACTGAACTCTATTCCAGAGGAAAAATAAAGAACCACAATTTAGCAGAGGTTAAGAAGACAAAGTTTATAACTGCAAGCCATCCCCTTGCCCACAAAAGCCTAGGCCATTTGGATTATGGCCATTGGTCTTTAGTTGCAAGAAACAGACCCCTCTTCCACCATTCCCTCAAGCTAACGAATTAAAGGAAATTAATAAAATAAATACCGTGGTAGTCGGAATCCTAAAATGGGCCCTCAAGATTTTCTGTCCTAAAGCTAGGACTGTGAATAGGATGAGATATCATGTCCTGATAATCTCAGGTTACGAGGCAAAAGGGATTTTGCAGAGGTAATTAAGGGTACTGGTTAGTTGATTGTGACTTAATCAATAGATTATCTGGGTGAGCCTCACCTAATCACATGAGTGCTTTAAAAGCAGAGTTTTCTCCTGCTGGTAGAAGAGGAATTCAGAGAGCTTGTGGGGGGCTCTCTGTTGCTGACATGGAGAGGCCACATGGCAAGGAACTGGGAGTAGCTTCTGGGAGCTAAGAGCAGTCCCTGCCAAAAGCCAGCAAGGAAATACAACTCAGTAACTCAGTCCTACAACTGCAAGGAATTGAAGATTGCCAACAAGCTGAATGAGCTTGGAAGTGAAATCTTCCCCGGGCCTCCAGATAAGGGGCCAGTCCTGCCAATTCCTTGATTTCAGTCTGAGACCCTGAGCAAAGAAGCCAGCCCACCCAGACTTCTGACCTATAGAACTGTGAGATAATAAATGGGGGCTGCTTTAAGCTGCTAACTTTTTGATAATTCATTATGCAGTCAGAGAAAACTAATACAGATACCCAGACAAGTCCATTGGACAAAACAAACACAAACCCCAATACAAATACAGTCAGGCCACAGTGGGAAAGAGAATCCCCCAGGCAGTGAAACCTTCTCTGACACCTGGACTCTCTCTCTCCCTAGCTTCTCTTTTGATCTTGACCAACTTCCCAGGCTTACATGGGACGAGCATGGCTGTCAGCCCAAGCCTGACCGACCCACGGGGCCAGAACCTCTCTCCAACCAAGAAAGTCACTGTGTCCTTAGTTCAGATCCTGAGAGAGAAGCTCATCACTTTCATTCATCCGGCAAATATTAATTGAGCACATGCAATTGTTAAGAATTGTTCTAGGTTTCTAGGTGCTGCGAGGACACAGCAATGAACAAGACAAACTCCTGCTCAAGGAGGTTTAAGTTCTATGAAGGGGAGAGACAAGAAAAGGCAAGCATATATGTTAGGGCAGCAAAGATAGGTTGTAAGGGAGCACTGAGCAGGGCAATGGGATAAAGGGAAACCGGAAGTGCTATTTTTAAATCGGTGGTCATGGCCCTGGGCGGGAGGGGAGCATTCTAACAGAGATTTGAGTGACCGTGAAGGAGCCGGATATACAAACACATGGCGGGAGGAACATTCAGGAAGAGGAAACAGAAAGTTAAAAGGCTTTGGGATGGAAATTTACTTGTCCTGTAAAGGGAACAAGGAAGTCAGTAGAGCTGGAACAGAGAAAGCAAGGGGAGGATGCCAGGAAATGAGGTGGGAGTTGTAGCCTAGGCCAACACAAGTAGAGAGGACGGGCCACGGTATGGACTTCAGAAAACCTTTAGAGTTGACTGCAAAGCACTGACATGGATTGGCTGGTCTTAGGTCAGAGATCCAAACAAGGTCTAAAATATGGCCTCACAGGCCTGTCCCTTCAGCTGGGCCTCCGGTGCTGTCATTTCCAAAGAAGGGGGATGGGTGAGTTAGACTAGACACCTACTTCGTGTCCCCATTAGAGCAAGAACCAAAGTTGGTTAATTCAATCACGTTTCTACCACCTCTTAGAGGAGAAGCCTGAGGACTAAATCAGAAGAGTAAAGTCCGTAGGCAGGAATGGGTCATTGGTAAACTCAGTGAGGGTCTGTACCAAAGGCTCCTCCCTACAGAGACAGCTGGACCTCCTTCCACTCACGCCATGTGGTTTTGGAGGAGAATCAGCAGAATCATTGGCCAAGAAATGGTCGCATACCCCATTCATCCTCATGTCTTGAGAGAGAAGAGGGCATGAGGACACCTTCAGGTCAGAAATCAGGAGAGGGGCTCCAGAAGGTTACCGTTCATTAAGTGCCCCAGGGTCAGCACTAGCAGAGTCTCCTCTGCCGCATCCCCAAACCTGTCCACTCTCCATCCTAAACACACTCTTACTTACAGCCTCTCTTTTCCTGGGTCGTCAGTCATTCTAGGCTCCATGGTGCCTACCCTCACCCCATTCTTTCTCAATCTTCCCCTAAACCGGATGAGCCAATCCCTAACCCTGAACTGCCTCTTCTTTCCTCTTTCTTCCCATGTTGGTCCAAAGTTTTCTGGAATTGATCCAACAAACACTTATTGGGCACCAGCCTCATGACCTTATGCAAGGCAGGAGGGATTAAAGCCCTGGGTTCAAAATCTGATCTGCCACTGATTAGCTGCCTTGATTTGGGCAAATAACTCAACCTCCTGAGCTTCTCCTGTGACATGGAGACAATAATATCTACCTTGAAAGGGTGTTCAGGGGTTAGGGTTATTAAGCAAAGTTTGTAGCACAAAGCTGGACACAAAGTAGGCCCCTGGTGGGTGTTTGTTGAATAAATGAATAAATGAGTGACAAGGGTTGAAGTATATCTGATGATTGGATACTGATGAAACTGTGATGAAGGCTTCAGCAGAAGTACAAGGTCAAAGCGTGAATGGGAAGAAGTGCGCTGCCGTCTTTTCCTCTTCCTCTCTCTGCCTCCCCAGCACATTCCCCACACAGGCTGCCCAACTCCATTTCTGTGCTTCAGCTTCGGTGTCTTCCCCACACGTCTTCTTCAGATGAACGGCCTCCTCCTTCTCAAAGGAGACTTGGTACCAAGGATGGCCTTGATGCTCTTTCTTTTTCACCCCACATGTCATCATCTCTATATCCACCCTCAGGTCTGCTCTCTAAATTCAATTTAATTTAATTCTGGTGAACAAACCTTCACTGAGCACCTACTGTGTGCAGGGCAATGTGGACATAGAGATGAAAAGGCCACGGTCTCCGTGCAGAGCTCATATTCTAGCAGGACGACCACCAAGATGGCCAGTCTACACAGTAACACGACGGCCAGTCCACGGGACAGCAGCCACGTGCAGGCTGATTAACCTCTGGTGAGCTCTGGGAGTTTGTGGGGAGGTTGGGAAGAGAAGGTTTCTCAGACGAAGGGACCCAGGAGTTGAGCTTCGAGAATGAATAGGACCTTGCCCGGCAGAGGAGGGCAGAGCTTCCAATAGCTCACCTCCTCCTTCCCAGGGACTCTATACCTTTTTTTTTAAAATTAATTCTTATGGAGTATAGTTGATTTACAATGTTGTGTTAGTTTCTGCTATACAGCAAAGTGAATCAGTTATACATATACAGATACCCACTCTTTTCTAGATTCTATTCCCATATAGGTCATTACAGAGTACTGAGTTTCCTATGCTCTACAGTAGGTCCTATTCTATATATCGTAGTGTGCATAGGTCAATCCCAGTTTATCCCCCCCACCCCCCACCCACACATTTATCATTCCTTTAGGAGAGTGTTTCTCAAGCAATCTGAAGAAAAGCACCAGTTTCTTTTTTTTTAAATTTTCAAATCATTGCAGACTGATAACTTTGCAATATATGATAAAATAAATGACTAGAAAATGTTGAAATAACAGAACATACAAAATGCAAGCACAGTGATCACATGCTCAGATGGTGCACGGATATCAAATTGCTGTAAAAGTTTCTCCTCTTGTGGTGGTGGTAGCACAACAGTGTGAATGTTCTTAATGCCACTGAACTGTGCACTTTAAAAATGGTGAAAATGGCTCAAATTTCTGTTATGTATATTTTACCATATACAAAAGTTTCTCCTTCATTTTCATAATACCCCCTGTAGGAGTTTTGGAAAAGTTGAAGTTACTTTTAAGTCATTTTGTACTTCCATCTCTGTGATACTATGATTTACAAAAGGAAATATATATTTGGTCTTCATCCCCACTTCTGGTACAGAGCTCTTAAAACGCTTGGAACTTCCTGATAAAAGCAATACAGGTTTTATATCATAACAAGCCTCTTTCGATCACACCTGAATTTATGCTAATGGGGTGAGTTTATGTTAATGAGGATAGGGGCTGGTTGTCAGGGGAACCTACTACTAGATTAGAGGGTTGGAATTTATCCTCACCCCCTGACCTCATGGGAGGCGAGAGGGGCTGGGGATTAAGTTCAATCACCAATGGCCAGTGATTTAATCAATCAAGCCTATGTAATGAAGCCTCCATAAAAACCTGAAAAAGGATGGGGTTCAGAGAGCTTCCATTCTGTAAACATGTGCAGGTACTGGGAGAGTGGAACACCCAGTGAGGGTGTGGACGCTCTGCACCCCTTCTCACACGCCTTGCCCTAAGCATCTCTTCCATCTGGCTGTCCCCGGGCTGTACTCTTAATAAATGGGTAATCTAGTAAGCAAACCATTTTCCTGAGTACTGTGAGTCACTCTAGCAAATTACTTGAACCTGAGGAGGGGTTTGTGGGAGCCTTCAGTCTATAGTGGGTCAGAGACACAGGTAACAACCTGGACTTGAAATTGGCATCTAAAATGAGGGTGGGGGAGGGGGGACAGTCTTGTAAAACTGAGACCTTAACCTGTGAGGCTACCTCCAGGCAGACAGTATTAGAATAGTTGAATTGTAGGACATCCATCTGGTCAGTGGCCACTGAGAATTGGATTATTGCTTGACAGTGTTGGAAAACACACACTGGAATCACCAATATGAAAACTGTCACTAATGCTTTTCATAGTTTTTTTTGAAATAGTTTGCACTCCCATCCTTTCCTTCCCAACCTAAGCCTGTACTTCCTCAGATCAGGGTCTGTCTCTGCAACCATCTGTCTAATGTCCTCCCTGGCCCCATCCTCCCAATCAAAAATGTCTTGGGGCTTCCCTGGTGGCGCAGTGGTTGAGAGTCCGCCTGCCAGTGCAGGGGACATGGGTTCGTGCCCTGGTCCGGGAGGATCCCACATGCCGCAGAGCGGCTGGGCCCGTGAGCCATGTCCGGAGCCTGTGCTCCGCAACGGGAGAGGCCACAACGGTGAGAGGCCCGCGTATGTCTTATACATGAGGAAGCTAAACTCATCTTCCTAAAACATAGTTTGCATGTTCTCACTCAAAAATATTTAGTGACTCTCTGGGGCCTTTGGCATCAATTTTAATTCCCTCATCTAACTTTAACAGAAGCCTATGACTATCACTCATTACTTGCTTTATACTAACAGGACATTCTATTCCAGGCAGCCGAAGGTTCTCCCAGGCCACTAGTCCCATCTACTCCATCCCACACTGATCTATCTCCAGAACTCCTGCTCCCCAACCTCAATGAAACCTGGATCAGATATCATGACTGAAATGGCTCTAACGGCACGGTACGTGGTTTCAACCAGTCTGAGAACAGGGACCAGTTCTGCTCACTCTCTCCTCGACTCTTGATGCTAGCGCCTAAAAGGAGAATTATTCAGTAATTTGGAGTGAGCTGTCAGCTTAATAGTGACCTAAGAGAACACCACTATATCAGTTCAATCATCCTACTGAATTAAGGCTAGCAAATCATAACATCTTCCTAAGATGTGCTTTATCCCTAATCCTGGGTAGAAGATAATGTCATCTATTTTGCAAATGAAAACACTGAGATACAGCCAGGAGAGAACTCAGTTGCCCAAGGTCACATAACTGGTAAGAGGAAAAAAGGTTTTGAAATATAATGTCTAACTCTAAACCTAGTACCATTTCCACTGTACACGCCAGCTTTTAAATGGCAGCTCTTCTCCGAGTTCTAGGAACTGCCCATTCATCGTCCCTGATGGCCTATGAGAATTTCACACCCAACATGGTAGTGCAAACCCTACGCGGATGCCATGGGGCTTTGCCCATCCAGAGCCCACAGGCACCAGCACTTGCTATTGCCACCAAAACGAGCACTTTTCAGCCCTGAGACCCATGCCGTCATCTTAGAAGCAGACCGACCGTTAAGCACCACTGGTCACCTAGCGTGTTTCCCTTCCCATCCGAGTCGAATGGGAAGGATGTTTTCAGAAGTGGCCTTTGATAAGATCAACCCTGTTTGTTTTTTCCTATGTTGTGGGATCAGGGTCATGGCTAGAAGTGAGGAGAGAGGGGGCAGAGGATGGGAACTCAGGGAATAATAATTTTTAAGAACCAAGGAAAAGGGATAGTCCGTGGGGAAAACGGATGAAGTGTTAGGAGAAGGGGGAGCCCTGAGAGATGCCTGTCACAGACAAGGAAGAGGAGTACTCCAAGAGGCTGACAGCTGAAGAGAGATCATGTGAAATGAAAAGAGAAAATTTGGAAGTTGGGAGGTCACGGGTAACCTCTGCTGGAACGATTTCAATGGGAGCAGAAGCCAGACTGCAGTTTGATACATGATTAGAAACTGCGAAAACACAGTGCTGTAGATGGATTTTCAAGACATTTGCTGAATAAGGGGGAAAAAGGAGCTGACTGAGGAGAAAGGATTGGGGTGGCACTGAGGGCTGGGGTAATGTTAGAGTCAGGGGTTTGTCCCAAGTCATTTACGCAGATTATGTGATTATCTCCAGCAGCTCTTAGCAGGCCTGTGGCAGGCTCAGCAAAAAAGGCCTTGGGAGTGGATTCAGGCTGGGGATTGCACAGCTGGGACAGTGAAAGAACAAAAGGAGTTGGGGTGGAGGTGGGGAAAACTGAGGATGCTGGAGAATGTGGCTGAAATAATCTACAATTGACCGGGCTGGGGTGTGGAGGACTGAGGGTCTGGGAGAATAGAGGGTCAGGAGCTAGAGGCTGGCGAGCACGTCTTCCTGGGAATTAAGAGATGGTGACGTGGAAGGTTGTGGGCAGGGAGGGGACGCTCAGAGGGCAAGCGTTCGGGAATCCAGACGTGGGAGCGAAATCACATGGTGGAGTGGATGGAGCAGCTGTGGACGCAGAGAGGACAGAGGAGGTACACGGCTGGTGGCCAGGTCAGTAAGGAGGCTGCTGCGTTCATGGGGAGGAGGGGCGTGTGTGACAACCCCAAGAGCTAAAGTCCTCGGTGAACAAGAAGCTTCCAGGGGCTCGTGACAGATGGGAGTGGGCTGATCAGCCTAAAAGGAGGCGAGGTTTCAAAGGAGTCATGGAGGACAGTGAGCTACAAGTGTGCACGGAAAACCAGGGAAGCGTGGGAAGAAAGCCGTGTCCCAGAGACAGGCCCGGGTTTCTGGGAAAGTGCATGAGGAACGGGTTCAGGATGTCTGATGTTGGAGAGTTTCCTGACTGCAGAGCCAGGGCTCCAGACAGAGAGCCTGGTGGAAGGAGTGAGTGGAGCTGAAATGGATGGGAATGAGAAGACAGAGAATACAAGTGAGCAGAGGAGTGGGGCCCCACCTCGTGTTGGCCCCTCGTAAAGGGAGGGCAACCCAGTCTTCTGCTCCGAGGATCGGCAATCATTTTACAGAGGCCTGGAGCAGACGGCGGTGCCCTGAGTGCGGGGACCCTCTTGGCCCTCCCTGCCTCGAGCTGACCTGCAAGCAGAAGTCCCATCACCCGATGGTGGTCATAGCCACAGGCAAAGGCAGCGAGTGGCACAGAGAAGGATGAGAGGTGAAAGCCAGCGTGGCCTTGGCAATGGAGTGCCGGACGGAGGAAGATGGAGAAAACAAAGGGACTTCATAAAACCTAGTTTATGACTTTGGTGGGAGAATATCCCTCTGAGGGTTTAAAAAGGCATAAATGCCTGTCTAATCCTAAAAAGCATGCCGTAAAGGAAAGCACAGGCCTGTCTCAACAAGCTCCTTCCTAGCTGGGCCCGTTCTGGGTAGTCAACTCTTCTGTCAGGCTCAGAAATACATTCTCAGGAATAATGAGGGCCTAGTTCTAATTAATTGGGCCCAGCTTGCAGCGGAGATAGCAATCAAAGCAATGGGAATGCAGAATTGACCCGCGCAGAAGGCTGCAAAATGCCACTCACTGCTCTCCTTTGGGGAACCGAGGGCTCCAAAACTGCTCCCCGTCAGTATGTTAGACTTGCCCACCCCGCCTTTCCAAACAGGATGGAAAAACTGCTTATGTGGTATGATATTTTAACTGGAGGGCACTTGGAAACTCAAGAGTGTGAGGGTAGCCTGCACAGGAGTCTTGAGGCCAACCGTGGATTTATGGAAATGTCCGGCAAAGGGCTCACGGTGGCTCAGACCCGAGCCACGAGGTAAGGCAAGTTATGGCTCTGCCTGCCTCCCATCTCTCTCTTTATTTTTATCTTCGGGATCAGGCGTGTTGGAGAGAAAAGAGGAGGCCTGGTAACAACAGCTTCCCCGTCATTCTTGGTTACTTACATCTGTGGTCAATTTTCCACACTTTATTCCATAAAAGGTAAACGGGGCACGGTACTTGCAAGAGGATAATCTAAACAATATGAACCATGTTGCTGTTAAAGACCATCTGGTTGATCACACTCAGCCCCAGACTTTTAACTCCTTGAGGTAAGAAAGATGCCAAACCCAGAGAGGCCGGGCCCTCCTTTGGTCTTTTACTCCAGAATCTTTCCCTCCCTCCTCAAGTTCATTAAAACAAGGACCTCGAAGGTCTCTGCCAGCCCTAATATTCTAGGCTGGCTGCTGGTGAAACTCGGCGAGTTTTGTGAATGAGCAACTTGCAAAATGCTTCTACCAAATGACTCTTCTCTTCTTTCTCTTTAAAAGGAAACATTAAAAGCTTAAAAAAAAAAAGCAAAGCAAAGCAAAAAAAAAAAAAGAGCCCTATGCACAACCCAAACTAAAATACTCAAGTGCTGGAGTTGTTTCCTTCATAGCTGATCTGCTTCAAGCCAAGGGATCATTTACATAATTTTAATTTGAAAAAGCAACTGACACTCGTGAAGACACAATGAAGACCGTGCTTTGCTTTTATTTGGGCTTACACATTTTCTGGCCATCTGTTAGTCAAGAAAGTTGCAAACTCCAATAAGAGATGGGAAAATGGTGTTTTTCAGATGGTGTTTTTCATCCTTTGGGTGGGGAGCTGATGATAAGGGATTCCGGGAAAGTTTCAAATGGGTAAGGCCACTGTAAAAATGAGAGTTGGCCTTCCCTGTAAGGTGCAGCGTTTCCACCTGCAGGAGGAATTCAGCATTTGACCTAGAGGTTCAAGTGCATTTTATTCTTCCAGTCAGTCATTAAGAACTCTAGCTTTCCCCCAGCAACCTCTAAGGGTATTTGAACCATCAAAACAATTCAAGTTAATACACCTTTTAATATTTTAAGCCATGTGGTACTGCAGTATTCCATCAGGGAAGCATCTTCCAATATCAAGGCCACAACAGAACCCTCATTTCTAGCCAAGATCTCCTTTGTGTGTAACCACAGATTAGATCTAAGCAGTCAGTTTTCTGGAAAGAGGTTTTCCGAGGTCAAGGCAGAAAATGAGCTCAAATACTATGGCTCTGCCAGGCGTCAACAATAATGTCTAAAACCAACAGTGCTAGAGCTACTACTAATTCCCCCTTTTAAAAGCATTCTGGAAAATCTCGATGACATAAACAGAAGACATCAAAACCCAAGGGAAGGCCACTTGGCATCACACACACATGAGAGAATGTGGCTCTCAGTCTGTCAAGGCACTTTAAATTCCACAGGCCCAGATGAAGCAATGGCTTTGCTGTTGTTGTTATTTAGCTCTGTTGACCTGACAGACAAACTGCTGCATCCTTCCTTCTCCCCACATCCATCCTGCGAGTTGCCTCTGCAGGTTACACAAAGACGGAGTACTGAGTTGAAGGAGTACTGAGTTGAAGGAGTACTGAGTTGAAGGAGTTAATGGTCACCAGGAGAGCCCCTGGGAGATGAAGCTTCATATCCCATGATCATAAATCTCTTTCAAGGCAAGTTTGAACCAGGACTCAATTCTGCTACAGCTCCCCAAGCTCAGCATTCATCTTCAATTAGATAAAGTGACTTTCACATCTATTTATACTCTCTTCATTTCCCAACACATTTATCTCATGAAATGACAACTGGAAAACACTCCTGTCCTAAACACGCATGTTATTTTGAAAGAGTTACTGAACCAGGCTGAATAATGTAATTAATAGGCTTTTACTGGAATTCACTTTTAATATATGTTCTTAAACATCTGTGAACAATGTTTTTCAAGCAACAGGAAAGAAAGAAAATGAGAAAAAAAACCCCCATGATTTAATCATTCCTCAATCGTAGTAGTAATTTCACAATTCAAAGCATAGTAGGAAAAAGTTCATGTTAATTGAAAAAATGAGTTTACTATGATTCTATGACTGGACATCAATCGCATTACAGCTCCTTTTGAAAAGCCCTTTCCCTCTGGAGAAGTAGGTTCCATCTCTTTTTTGGTTTTGGTCAAATGGACAGGAGACCCCAATGTAACTTAGAACGTTTTATCTCTATGAAGACCAGAGCTGTGGTCAGAACAGGGAAAGCTGGGAATTTCCCACAGCTGCTGGGTTCGGATTAGCGCTCAGGTTTGGACCCATGGCAGAAGATGAGGAAAAAGTCCCCAAGGGCAAGTGAGGCACTGTGACTAAGTGTTGACGGCACAAGGAGAGTAACAAGAGGCAGGGAAGTCGGTGGAGAGTGAGATGAGGCTCCAGGTGGCATCAGCCTCAGGGTCCTCTGGACACAAGCTGATAAAGCCCAGCCCATTGGGCAGAGGGTCTGCATTTGGAAGGTCTAATAGTAGATGGTAAGGCTCTAGCGTGGAATGGGGGTGGGGCTGTCAGGCAGGTGAGAGCTCAGAGGGCTTTAAAGGAGCTAAGATGTTGGGGATAAATGAGTGAAGCCACTTGGGAACCAGCCAAGGATGGGACAGGCAGGGCAGACACATCAGAGAAGGGGCCTGGACTCGGAAGACCCTCTCCTGATTCTTAGCTGCTAAGCTCTCTATTAAAACCACGATGGGACGGCACAGCCCCGAGACGGGCCTGAGCCTTTTGGCTTGGATCTGGAGGTGAGGGCTGAGCACACAGGGTGTTTTGTGCCTCAAAACCTGGGATCGAGAGGATGCAGGACGGGTGATGGTCAAAATACTGAACAATGGGCAACATCCGGGCACTGTCCGGTCAGTGTGGGAAGATGTAGGGGTGCCTGCTGGTTTTGGACTGTGGGAGGGGCTGGCCGGGCCGAGGGAGGGGCAAGCTTGCCCTCGGAGGGTGGGGGTACTGGTGGAAATGGGGGAGCAGCTATTTACCAACCAATGCAAAAATAAACTGCCATGAGTCAGCCTGGGGAGAGGGGTGGGCAGGTTATTCCCACACCCCACTTGGCAGTTTTTTCACATCTGTGTGAAAGGGATATTGCTTAAGAAAGGAAAATATGGCCAAGGGTGGAGCCAGGGGAGCCTGTTTTGGTCAAATTTCTCAATAAAAGTTTGCTTTGCTGATAAAAATTTGTGCCTTTAATGTTAGGAATCGTGTCTTTTTGTTCTTGTGGCAGAAAAAAAGGTAGAAAACTTCCCTAACCCATCAGGCAGGTTTGGGTCTCTTTCGGGAAGCAGGACAGGAGGGGGCTGTGAACACCACAGGGCAACTAACTGGACGGCTTGCCCCACTGCTCTGTTTATCACCATCCTCTGAGATCCTTCTTCCTCACGTTTATCTTTAAAGAAAGAGATCACGGAAACAAGTGTGCACTGTGAAGTTGTTAGGGACTGCATCAAACGTCAGGATCAGGGTGAGTAATGGGCTTGGGCAAGATCCACGTTAAACCCTCCACAGCACGCCTGGTATCAAGTTCTGGAAAGAAATGAGCCTCTGTGTGAGTTTTCCTGCTAGAGGCAGCATGAGCAACTACGACCTGTATGTCTGGGAGGGGGAAGGCAAAGAGAAGTACAGAGTTCCTCCCCAGAGAGGAGACCTCCCCGCTCATCAGGAGTGGGGTCAGTTGGGGTGTTGGAGCAGCTCCGACCCGCTCTCAGGTATTATGTTTTCAGGAACTCATGGAGCCGGTTGTTAAAAACAGCCATTATTAAAATTTAAATCATACACTTGTAATTAAATAAATTATGCTGAAAAACAAGGGTAATAAATACTCAAAACTCATCACTTATTTTGTTATCTATGCTCTTGGGATTTTGTACATTTATAAGATCTATGTGGTAGAAATACTACATAATGATGTGTTAAATCGTGTATCTCTTCCCAAGTCCATGTTCAAGGATATCACAAAATTGGCCACGACAGGGGTGGTATTTATACACACAAGTATATAAATAGCAAACACTGCAAGTCAGAGCTTGGTTTCTTGCTCTGTTGATTATCTAGAGTTAAGAAAGTGATGGAAGAAATGTCAATAATGCAGATTAAACTTAAAAGTGAGTCATGTCCACCTAGAGGGGTGGGATAGGGAGCGTGGGAGGGAGACGCAAGAGGGAGGAGGTATGGGGATATATGTATGGTTGACTCACTTTGTTATAAAGCAGAAACTAACACACCACTGTGAAGCAATTATGCTCCAATAAAGATGTTTCAAAAAACAACAACAAGAAAAAGCTCCACCCAAAATTGAGCCTGTGAAGAGGAAAACAGAATCATGGAGCTCAGACAGCCCAGAATTGGGTAACTAGACTGTGAATAACTGCAAGTTAGTGTTCGCTGAGGCTTGAAGAATACAAAATAAATCTTTTCAATCCAAGAAAAAAAAAAATGAGTCATGTCTGTAGTCATTACATTGTGAATAGTATTAAAAAAAAAAAAAGAGGAAAATACTCTCCCAGTATTTGAAAACGATTATCTGATTCGGCAAAGAAGGTGTTGAGCTTGGTGGTGAATGAGTAAGCTCTGATAAATGTAATGCTTAAGCTGAAAGAGGTTTCAGTTGAATGAATATAACACAGATCATCCTTGACTTTCGATGAAGTTACATCCCGATAAACCCACTGTTAAGTCTAAAATAGCGGATGTCGAAAATGCATTTAATACACTTAAGCTGCCAGACATCGTAGCTTAGCCTAGCCTACCTTACACATGCTCAGAACACTTACATCAACCTACAGTTGGGCAAACTCATCTCACAAAAAGCCTACTTTAAAATGAAATGTGGGATGTCTCATGTAATTGATTGTATTGAAAGTGAAAAACAGACTGGTTGTATGAGTACAGAATGTTTGTAAGGGTATCGGTTGTTTATCTTCATAGTGGCGTGGCTGACTGGGAGCTGTGTCTGCTGCCGCTGCCCAGCATCACAAGAGAGTATCATACCGCCCATCGCCAGCCCGGGGAAAGATCAAAATTCAAAAATCGAAGTACAGCTTCTATTGAATGTACATAGTTTTCTCACCATTGTAAAGTTGAAAAATCGTAAGCCGAACCACTGCGCAAGAGTAAGAAATAGTTTAGCAGATCACATATCAGATTTAATGACAGTAAATGAATTGGGAGTTAGTGGACTGGGATGAAATTCCACTAGTCAAATCATGGTTGAACTGCGACCATAGGTCAGCTATGGATAACACGACACAAAAATCAACAAAAACATTCAGTGAGGATCAACTGGCTCGTGGAATTTACAAGAAAGAGGATTAGACATTTTATTATTACTTATGAATTGTGCGCTACAGATCCTTCATATCAATAAGACTTATATGTACTTATGCATTCACACACATACCTTTTTTTTCTGGAGAACTGGTTGTTGAATATTTACCAGCACACAACAGAATGAGAGGGTCTGTAATCTCATGCCTTGGGGGAGAGTTTTTTCTTCCCCATTCCCACTGCCAAAGAGTTAAAGGGTCAGCGCTTCTTTTAAGACTCTGAACCTGGGACTTCCCTGGTGGCACAGTGGTTAAGACTCCGAGCTCCCAATGTCAGAGGGGAGCCCGGGTTTCTAGATCCCTGGTCAGGGAACTAGATCCCACATGCATGCCACAACTAAGAATTTGCATGCCACAACTAAGGAGCTGGCAAGCCATAACTAAGGAGCCCACCTGCCGCAACTAAGACCCGGTGCAACCAAATTAAAAAAAATAAAAAAACAAGACTCTGAACTTGATTAAATTCTGGATTAAGACATGTCACACTCTCCCTACCAATCCACAGAATTTAGTCCTCCCCCAAATTCCTGAAGCTCCTTCTGTTTCTGTTCACTCGGCACTTAGCAAATGCTACCCGTATATTGACTTTTCAATTTACAGCATTTTAAATTTATGCCCCATCTCGTTTTAGGACAAAGGTCAGTCTCAGAAGCTTTCTCCATGCCTTTTAAAGGTGGCAGCGTGGAGTAGGTGCTCAAAAATGTCTTCATTCAGTTGGTCAATAGGTCAATGTAATATTCACGGAGTCTGATGTCTACACTAGACACTTTGCCAACCCAGAAGTTCCAAGATTTAAGAACAACCTGTCTTGTCCTCGAGGATCTCACAGCTTTGTAACGATGATAGTGATGGTGATGTGATGACAGTCAGGGTTTGCCAAGTACCAAATATGTGCCAGATGCTATGCCAGGGACTTTGCATATAACATCTAGACATACCAGTATCTGTGAACATGTGGCTGACCATCCAAAGGAGATACCTCAAGATGGTACCTTGGTCATCTCAGGAGCCCACTCTGCCCTGGCTTAGTAATGTCAAATGCATGCAAGAGTGCATGAATGAATAACTGAACGGCCTAGTGTTAGCATCTAGTTATCCATCCTCTCTGCTGCTTCTCTTCTTCCCTCTGCTTACCTTACTTTCCTTCCTTCCTTTCACATGAGGGACTCTATATGGAAAAGGAAACTCGAGTGGCCTGAACTTGATATATGAAAGCGAAACTGCTTTCGATTATGATGCAGACATCGTAATCTGGCAATGCCTAATGCACGCGGCTTGAGACTCCATTTTTGACCAACTTCTCTATTCATCTTCCGCCATTGTTCTGCAAGTTTCCCAACCCCCCTTCATAGAGAGCAATTGGTCCATGGAGAAGAGCTGCTGGCTCTCTAAGGGAGGTCCCATAGGCTGGTAGTGAGCCCCGTCCCAGGTGTGAAGTTTTCCACAGCTGGGGAGACTTCCCCCAGGAGGAGGAAGCTTTGGAGTAGACGGACATGAGGTGGGACCTGGCAGCCACTCCCAGGGGTTCTTCCTCCCTCTCCTGCTCTGTCAGTAGAGGAGCTTCTGGGCACACACCTAGAAAGACACAGTCCTGCTCGCTGGAAACTGGAAACAGGTTTCCTCACATCTCAGTTGGAGAACCTGATGGTAATTTACTTCTCACCATTGTCATTCACCTTTTCTCAAGAGAATAAAAGTGAGCAGCACAGCAGCTATAACTTGACGTTTTTACCTAAACATTTATAACCTAAATTCGCCCTTAGATGCTTCCTTCTAATTTTATTCAGCCCACTCAGTAATCCATATGATAAACGTTTCTAGATAATTTTTATGGTACAGAACTTGCTTTTTTAAAAAATATGTCTGTTGTGGTAGAAAGCATTTCTAAAGCAGATGAAACCCATCTTTGCTCTCTTCAACAGAAAAGGCTGAACATAACGTAACCTTTGCTTGTACTACGGCAAGGCTGTCTCTACTGATGGTAATTGCTGATTTGGGCTAAAATAATCATGTATACACGTTGATGGTTTCATTTTTCTATTTTAGGAAGGGATTTGAACAGGATCGTGAAGACTGGTCAGACTTCAACAGACAGGGAAAGAAGAGGGGGAAAAAGAAAAAGAATGGGCCCCACGGAGGGCATAGATCTCATATCAGATCTCATGACAATAAAGTGTTGACCAATTTCATTATCTCACTCGACTTAAGTTATCTTTTCAGCTTGGTTAGCTAATTTAGCAAGGAGTTATAAATGATATTCCATACAAATGGCCCACTTCTTTTATAATAATTATATTTCCTTTTTCACTTATTTTCTTCTTTTCCACTGTACCAGTTTAAAAAAAAACAAAAAATCTTACTTTATTAGTCTGATTTGTACTGCATTTCTGATCCTAATTTTCATGCTATCCTTTTGCTGGTTAGTTTGTTTCTTTTCTAAATTCTAAATTCTTTAAAATGAGATTTCAAAGCCTTTTTTAAGAAGTCTAAGTAAAGCATATTTATTTATTCCCTTATATCATATTTCCCTTTCTCTCCTCTTGCCCTGACTCCAAAATACTGATTTCTCCCCCAATTACACAGCATCCCCTGGTCCAAGCTCTGGCCTCTCACCTGGACTGCTGAAGGAGCCCCCTAATTTATCTGCCTGCTCCTACACCACGCAACTCCGTCAGCCACCCAGCGGTCAGAACTTGGGCTCTGGAGGCTCAAGACAACCTGGTTATATATTGACCCCTTCACCAACATTCTGTGTGACCCCTAGGCTAGTTGCTTCACACCTCTGAGCTTTGTTTTCCTCCATTGGAAAATGGGCATAATAAAAGTACCTACATAATATGGATGTTCTCAGTATTAAATAAGATAATATATATGTATATTGCTTGCAGCAGTAGTGGGCACATACACTGGCTTAGAAAAATCTCTAACGTGTACATCCAGATGGCCTAAAACCCAAGTACTTTGGGATCTGGATCTGCCTCAACCATGTCAATTTCCCCTTTATTCACCATGCTCCAGTCACACACTGACCTTTGACTGTGTCTCAAACCCACTAAGCTCTTTCATGCTTCAGAGCCTTTGAACATGCTGTTCCCTCTGTCTAGCTTCTTTACTTGGCTTCACTTGGCTAATGAACAGTCCTTCAGCTCTCAGCTTAAATGTCACTTCCTAATCTGACCGAGGCCCTGCTCGACCACCCAGGCTAACATTAACTGTCCATAACCTTCTCTTTCCTTTATAGCACTGAGTACGATTTGGAATTATGTATTTGTTGGTTTCCTGGTTTAATACCAATCTCTCCTGCTAGACTGTGAATACCATGAAGCCAGGGACCATGTTGATTTTGTTCAACACTGTATCTCCCACATCTAGCACATAGGAGGTACTCAAGAGTTATCTGTTGAGTGAAGGGGAAACAGTGGCTGAATTAACAAACTTGGAAGATGAGTACGGTCCTTTATGGAATTTCCTTTGCCTTTTTCTCCTAATAGGTTATACTAGTTTACTAAAGCTAATAAAACCTGCCCTTGGCCACAGATTTTACTGTTTTTACCTGGTAATGAAGTGAGATTCCTTAATTTATCAAAATACTTATTCAACAAGTATCTCTTAATACCTGCCACATACTCAGCTCTATATCCTGGACTCTGTTCGCTAAACAAAAGAAATAGAAGACCTGAAATCTCCCTCCACGCCCACCCCTACAGGGATATTAGACATAGGACATGTACATAATGACACAGAAGATAATTAGATAATATGACAAGGATGTGAATAGTTATTTGCCAAAAAGAATGACACACTCAAGGAATACATTAAGATGAGAGCAGAGAGAAATCACTCAGGGAAAATCGCAAAGACAGGAACTTTGGGTGGGTCCTCAGGGTGAATGAGAGGTGAAGAGGAAAAGGGCATTCTCTGCACAAGAACCTTGGAGTTGGGAAGAGGTAATGAGGTCCAGGGATGGGGGTGGGGAGATGAGAAGACTGACCTGGTGACTCATGTTGGGAAGTCCAGTGGGGCAGGGGGGTTGAAAGGTAGGGGGAAGCCTTGAAGAATCCAAGAAGAGGGAACGTGAAAATCCTCCTTCTTTTTGATTGCCAATGTCACATTCATGTTGTCATCCAGCACTTTGCCTAGTGTTTTACCAGAAGTTTAGATTCAATGGTGCTTGCTGAACTAATTATGTTGAATAAAAAATGACAAACATGAAGAGACTCATATCAGAGGATCTGTTAGGGAAAATTTTGTTCCCACCATACATTTCTAAAAGAAGCCCCTAATAGATTCTCAGGAGAACATCACCAAATTTTCACATACCAGTTACATAAACTGTTTTAAAATATAGACAAGATATGTTCTAGAACTCATATTAGGAAGGAAATAAGATCTTGATTGAACACTAATGAGGATGACACTGTGGGCAGTGGGGGTGTTTTGGAATTACAGGACTGTCTTACTCAAGAATGTAGTTTCATAAATCACAAATAATATCCTACAGACAGAAAGGGGAAACGTTTCAAAAACAAACAATATGAGCTATCCTACGAAGTTAGAATTAGCACTACATGGGGAAATTATTAGGATGGTTCAACACTTTGATAGAAAAAACATTATTTTTAAATCTAAGAATTATTTTGGTGGATGCTGAGCAGACCATCATTAACATTCAACATTAGCTCTTTATAAGAACCCTTTGAAATAGGAAGAGGGGGTGTATTCCTTGAGATAAAAAAGATTGGAGATTTAAATCAGAGTTTCAATATTATTATTTTGTGTGTGTGTGTGTGTGGTACGCGGGTCTCTCACTGTTGTGGCCTCTCCCGTTGCGGAGCACAGGCTCAGCGGCCATGGCTCACGGACCTAGCCACTCCGCGGCATGTGGGATCTTCCCGGACCGGGGCATGAACCCGCGTCCCCTGCGTCGGCAGGCGGATTCTCAACCACTGCGCCACCAGGGAAGCCCCTTCAATATTATTTTTAGTGTGGAGATCCTAGATGACAGCTGTCCATTCACATTTTCTGCAATGATGGAAACCTTTATTCCTGCACTGTCCGGTATAGCAGTAACTTGTCACATGTGCCATATCGCATACTTAAATGTGGCTAATGTGACTGAAAAACCGATTTTTAAATTTTACGTAATTTTTAGTTTATTTGAATTTAAATATCCACCAGTGGCTAGTAGCTGCTAACTGTAGTGGATAGCACAGTCCTGGGGACTGGACTTTGCAAACACAGGCAGAGGTCTAAGATGCTCCTCTCAGCACCTCTACTGGAGGTCATAGTAAAAAAGATTGCAGGACAAGATGAACAAGAAATAGAGAATAAGTATAGGAAAGGCAGAAATAGAAATACCACTTTTTTGCAGATGATACAATAGTGTAATTAGAAAATGCAAGAACAATCCAATGCACACCAATGATGTAGAGCTAGAAAAGGCAGTGAAAAATGCTACTATCCCCAATACTGAAAAA
Source organism: Lagenorhynchus albirostris (assembly GCF_949774975.1). NCBI lineage: Eukaryota > Metazoa > Chordata > Mammalia > Artiodactyla > Delphinidae > Lagenorhynchus > Lagenorhynchus albirostris. Next base: position 43,132,358 of record NC_083103.1, read on the forward strand.
AAAATAAAATACTTGAGAACCTACAAATCTAGATGAATAAGATATGTGGTGAAGTAAAAATGATAAAACCATAATGGGAAGAAAAATAAAGAAATACCTAAATAAACAAACTTACAGCCATTGCTCCTGATTTAGAAAATTTAGAGTAATATCGCTAACATTAGTCTATAAAACAAAAAACAGATTAACATAAGAACAATTAAATTCCTGCGAGCCTGCTCTAGTATGTGATTAATCACTAGCAAAATTAATAAGGAAAACTAAATACACAATAATACCAAAGAAGATTGGAGGATGTAATAATCAAATTTAAGTATATATTATAAAGTGATCTTCATCAAAACTGAATTTTGTTGGATCAAAGCCAGGACAAAGACTCCAATAAAATAGTGATTCCAGAGATGAATTTAAGCACATATAAGCTCTTAGGATACAGCAAACAAACAAACAACTAAGAATCACAATAAATGGATGACAGAATCACCATTTAATAAATGCTGGTGGAACAATCTGGTATCAATAGTATCAATAAGAAGGAAAGTAGATTATATCCATAACTTACCAAACATGACAATACTTTCCAAATTGGTCATTTTAAAAAAAGGGTATTTATCCCAGCTATAGCTGAGAGATGACTTCATGACTATTGACAGACTAAATAGTATTATAAGGCAGGAGGGAGGTAGATTCAAATATTTTGAAGTCTATTTAAAGTCTCCTAAAAATTCTCAACAAAATATTAGCAGACTGAATCCAACAACACATAAAAAAGATCATACACCACAACCAAGTGGGATTCATCCCAAGTTCACATGGATGGTTCAACATATACAAATCAGTCAATATGATACACCACATAAACAAAAGAAAAGACAAAAACCACAGGGATCATCTCAATAGATGCAGAAAAAGCATGTGACAAAATTCAACATCCATTTTATTCATGATAAAAACTCTTACCAAAGTGGGTATAAAGGGAACATAACTCAAGATAATAAAAGCTATTTATGACAAACCCACAGCTAATATAGTACTCAATGGGGAAAAGCTGAAAGCCTTCCCACTAAAATCTGGAACAAGACAAGGACGCCCACTCTCACCTCTTCTGTTCAACACAGTATTGGAAGTCCTAGCCACAGCAATTAGACAAGAAAAAGAAATAAAATATATCCAAATTGAAAGGGAAGAGGTAAAATTGTCATTATATGCAGATGATATGATACTATATATAGAAAACCCTAAAAACTCCACACAAAACTACTAGAACTGATAAACGGATTCAGCAAAGTAGCAGGATACAAGATTAACATACAGAAGTTGGTTGCATTTCTTTACACCAACAATGAAGTATCAGAAAGGGAACGTAAAAAAAAAAAAACCTTTTAAAATCACACCCCCCAAAATAAAATGCATAGGAATAAACCTGACAAAGGAGGTGAAAGACTTGTATTCTGAGAACTATAAAACATTAATAAAGGAAATTAAGGAAATGGAAAGATATCCCATGCTCTTGGATTGGAAGAATCAACATTGTTAAAATGGCCATATTACCCAAAGCAATCTACAGATTTAATGCAATCCCTATCAAATTACCCATGAAATTTTTCAAAGAACTAGAACAAATAATCCTAAAATTTATACAGTACCATAAAAGACCCAGAATTAATAAAGCAATCCTGAGGAAAAAGAACAAAGCAGGAGGCATAACTCTCCCAGACTTCAGACAATACTACAAAGCTACAGTAATCAAAACAGTGTGGTATTGGAACAAAAACAGACATATGGATCAATGGAACAGAATAGAAAGCCCAGAAGTAAACCCACACACCTATGGTCAATTAATCTTCAACAAAGGAGGCAAGAATATACAATGGGTAAAAGACAGTCTTCAGCAAGTGGTGTTGGGAAAGTTGGACAACTGCATGTAAATCAATGAAGTCAGAACATACCCTCTCACCATATACAAAAATAAACTCAAAATGGCTTAAAGAATTGAACATAACACCATAAAACTCCTAGAAGAGAATACAGGCAAAACATTCTCTAACATAAATCATACAAATGTTTTCTTATGTCAGTCTCCCAAGGCAATAGAAATAAAAACAAAAATAAACAAATGGGACTTAATCAGACTTACAAGCTTTTGCACAGCAAAGGAAACCATAAACAAAATGAAAAGAAAACTTACAGAGTGGCAGAAAATATTTGCAAATGATGCGACCGACAAGGGCTTAATTTCCAAAATATACAAACAGCTCATACAACTCAACAACAAAAAAACCAAACAATCCTATCAAAAAAATGGGCAGAAGACCTAGACATTTCTCCAAAGAAGATATATAGATGGCCAATAGGCACACAAAAGGATTCTCAACATCACTAATAATTAGAGAAATGCAAATCAAAACTACAATGAGGTACCACCTCACACCAGTCAGAATAGCCATCATCAAAAAATCTACAAACAATAAATGCTGGAGAGGGTGTGGAGAAAAGGGAACCCTCCTACACTGTTGGTGGGAATGTAAGTTGGTGCAGCCACTGTGGAAAACAGTATGGAGGTTCCTCAGGGAACTGAAAACAGAATCACCATATGATCCAGTAATCCCAATCCTGGGCATATATCTGGATAAAACTATAATTAAAGAAGATACATGCACCCCTATGTTCAGAGCAGCACTATTCACAATAGCCAAGACATGGAAACAACCTAAATGTCCATTGACAGATGAATGGATAAAGAAGATGTGGTACATATATACAGTGGAATACTACTCAGCCATAAAAAATAACAAAATAATGCCATTTGCAGCAACATGGATTCAATTAGAGATTATCACACTAAGTGAAGTAAGAATGAGAAATACAAATGCCATATGATACCATTTATATGTGGAACCTAAAATATGACACAAATGAACCTATCTATGAAACAGAAACAGAATCACAGACATAGAGAACAGACTGGTGGTTGCCAAGGGGGAGGGGAGTGGGAGAAGGATGGAGTGGGAGGTTGGGGTTAGCAGATGTAAGCTGTTATATATAGAATGGATAAACAACAAGGTCCTACTATACAGCATAGAGAACTATATTCAATATCCTATGATAAACCATAATGGAAAAGAACATAAAAAAAGAATGTATATATATAAGAGAAACACTTTGCTGTGCAGTGGTAATTAACACAACATTGTAAATCAACTATACTTCAATTAAAAAAGTAAAGTCTCCTTAATAAAAACTAACAAAACAAATATAAAGGGAGCAAAAGAAAGTTTTAAATTATGATAGATATAATGGATAAATATTTACGATCCAAAATAGGAATGAAATCTTATATTGTGATATAAACATACTGTCATCAGTAATGACACCCTATTTGACCAATGACTAATGAGGGAAAGGGAAGAGAGGGAGAGAGAAAGAACATTATTAAGTGGTAACCTGCGCCAGCCACTTTATACACACATTCTGTTCCCTGGAAATGTACCTGATAAACCAACCCATGGGAAAATGTTCCACCTCACTAATAATTTAAGAAATATGAATCAAAATAACTGTATACCTACTTAAAAACAGCATAAGAGACAATGATAGAACAATACTGGCAGAGCTGTCGGGAACAAGCGTGCTCAACCATCGCTGGGGGCACTGTGAATGACTCCAGTGTTTCTGCAGGCTGTCTGACGCTATGGAACAAGAGCTATAAATAAAACCTCTGATCCTTCATTCTTCTTTGGGACTATATTCCCAAGGAAATACTCAAAAGGAAAAGAGAGACAGAAAGGAAGAAAGTAAACCACGCGAACAAAGTTTCTAACAGCATATTAATAAAAACCAAAATCGAATCGGTTTAAATGTCCAATTCAGGGGAACATTAAGTAAATTCAGTATAGCAATCCAACAGGATTCCATGAAGTTATTAAAAACTATAAGTGATCACATAAACAGCTCTACGGATATAAGTGTAAATATGGAACAATTTTTAAGTTAAAAAGAAGTGTAAGAATCCTACATGGGAGCACAGTGTAAAATATTTCAAATTATACACAGACGATGATGATTGTGAGTGGAAGCCCTTACCTGGCTGGGGCACTCTCCAAATGCAGGGAAAAGTCAAGTTAAAGCAGCAGCATCTGGCTTGCACAGCCCCCTGGCAAGACTTTGAATTCTATCAATGGATCCTGAACTACTCAATGCAGAATACTCCAGGCCTGACCTGTTCCCATATTTCTAGAGCTTAGATAGTTAAACTCCAAAAGAACATAATCAGAAAAAGATGTGATCAGCCCCAATACTTTGGGAATGCATCCTTCTGGTTTGTCCTTTTATTTTGTGGATTAAGGAATGGAGTGTACAAACTATATTTGTACAATTCCAGTTGAAGAACTTAAGCCATTTTTTCCCACAGAAATACGTAACTGACTAAAAGCACTACACCTAGATCATTGCCAACAAGTGCTTGATTTCTAACTGCCCTTGCAATCGTCACCAGCCTGTCTATAAAGCATGGCCTGGGCAGTTAGGTATTAAGAGGTGGGCAGTGAGATATGCCCTGGTGGATATCCTAAGACCACGTGAAGTCCATTTCAGCAAAACTATTCTGCAATCATTACAAAAATAGGAAAAAAAAGGCAAATTTAAAAAATATATCTATTGTTGGGATTCATGTGGTATTTAGACTTGCAGAGCAAGAATCTGATAAATGTAGTCAGAGTCACCACATTGTACACTCTCCTTAGGAAAGTTCATTCATTCTTGTGGCTTAATGGCCACCACCACCACCCTCATCCTCAATTCTAGTCCCACATCTTTGCCTAGATTTCCCAATAGGGCTGAGACGTTTGTAATCCTTCTGTTACCATGCTTGGATACCTTGGTCCGTGCCATTCTTTGTAGTGAATCAGATCCTCAGTCACCTCCCTGACCATCCCATGTCAAGCAATTCATAACGGGAAACACCTGAGTCCATCAAGATGTAACACACAGTAAATTCAGGATAGGACCACCCCTCAGAGCTGGTACAGACTGCAAAATACCCCCCCAAAAAGTCCTAAACAGGTGGATAAGAATAGACAGTTGACCGCTGTTTGGGTGACCATTGAGGGAAACAGGAATTGAGGACCTCTACCAGCCCACTCCTTCCATCCTTGCTGGGAGCGGTGGGGTGGTAAGCAGAGCACAGGCTCTGGAGTTTACTGCCTGGACCTGAACGCTGGTTATGACACTTACTAGCTGTGTGACCATGGGAAACTAATTCACTGGGCCTCAGCTTTTTCCAACTGGGGATAATGATGGTTCTTGCCCCATAAGGTTGGTAAGAAGATGAAGTGACTTAAGACCTATAATGTGCTTAGAACAGTGCCTGGCACAGAGTAGGCACTCAATAAATGTCAGCTGCTATAATCATCTTCATCATCCACTAAGAACAAGTTTGGGCTCAGGATCAGAGCCCACAGAACAATCCTTACTTCAAGCAGAAGCAAAGATGGAGAGAAAAGATCCAGAGAGGAGGGTCAGGAAGCCATCGGTAGCAAGAGAACAGAACAGAGTCATGTTAGTGGCAGGACACCAGACTGACAGTCCAGAAACTTCTACCAGTGAGGCCTCTCCTGCTGCCTTAGGTTCTGAGCACCCTTCATGCTCCTCCTCCTTAAGGTCCAGCTCTCCTGTGATGTCTGCTCAGCCTCTGGTCTGCCTTGTCTATTTTTTCAGACTTCTTGTCCACGTACATCCTTAAACTAAACCCCCATCACTTGAGATCATCTGAATAAGACTCTTTGCCTCTCTGAAACTACGATCAGCTAGCTGTGGCCTTTGTTTTCTAGACGAAGATGTGAGGCATCAACGAAACAGAGTGAATTCTCGGCCAAGCTGGGCTGCACCAGGCCTCTCAACTCCCAGCACAGTGCTCTTTCCAGCTGAACCGTCTCCTGGCTTGTGGAGTTGTCTCCTGGCCAGGCTGCTGCTGTTTGAAGTTTGCTTGCCTCAGACCCTGAAGGCTTCCCCCACCTTTCAGGGGTCTGTGGCAGCAAGCGTGGCCAGGGTTTTTCCTGCCGCGGTACAGTTCTTGCCATTTTTAAAATAAATAACAGAAACCAAAGGGTGTGCATGGGCTTCAGATATTTCTGTGCACGCTCTTTAGCGCTCCCATGCCTCCTGTTCCCTCGCCTACTCTGGCTGTGCCCAACTCATTGTTACTGGAACCCCTTACAGGGAAGGCTGAAAGGGACTAAGAATTTAGCTCTGCAGTCATTTCCTTGGGTCTCTGTAAAGCCCTCCCTCCCTCTTAATTAGCAGCCTCACTTCCTCTCTGTCCTGCTTTTTCTCCTCTACTGTTGTAAAATCCATTTCCCCCCAGTCAGTAGAATCTCCCTTTTCCCCAGCCAGAAGAATTTTTCAACTTCCCTGCTCAAATTTCAACCCAATAATTCCTTCCCTAATGCACACCACCTTTTCCCCGCTTTAGATTGTCAAAGGCCCATCAGTTCCCCATCTTCTCCTAATTTTTCATTATTTGGACTTTCTGGCTCTCAGCCCTTGAGGACCCTTTCTTTTTTCTGCCTCAAATAGTGTCTGCTTATACAGTATTCTTAGGCTCTTTTTTCTCTCCATTTTGGGCTGGGAACCAATCCCAAACTGCCTTCCCTTAGTTACAGTTTCCTAATTTTTTTGTTGTTATTATGTCCCTCCGCACCACTCAACACCACGCAGGGTGCTGGCTTCTGTCTTCACGCCTTACTTTTCCAAACAGAATGGGTAGAATTTGCTTCTTCCCTCATCTTGCCTCAACTATAGATCACCCAAAAGAATTCCTTGTTTTGCTAAGGCACCAAAAGCGAAGGCAACAAAAGTTAAAACAAAAAAAATAGATAAATTGAACTACATCAAATTTAATACTTCTGTGCATCAAAGGACAGAATCAACAAAGTGGCATCCCAGAGAATGGAAGAAAATATTTGTAAATCAGGTATCTGATAAGGGGTTAATATCCAGAATATATTAGAAACTCCTATAACTTAACAATGACAAAAAATGTGATTAAAAATGGGCAAAGAACTTGATAGACATTTCTCCAAAGATACACAAATGGCCGATGAGCATGTGAAAAGAAGCTCACGTCTCTAACATGAGGGAAGTGCACATCAAAACCACAATGAGATACCACCTCACACCCACTAGGATGCCTACTATGAAAAAAACAAGAACTAGCATGTGTTGGGAGGACGTGGAAATATTGGAATCCTTGTGCACTACTGGTGGGAACATAAAATTGTACAACTACTATGGAAAACAGTATGGTGGTTCCTCAATAAATCAGAAATAGACTTACCATATTACCCAGCAATTCCACTTCTGGGTGTATGTCCAAAAGAATTGAAAGCAGGAACTCAAACATATATATCTATGTTCACAACAGCATTATTCACAATAGCCAAATGTCCAGGGACAGATGAATGGATAAGCAAAATGTGGTATATATACGCAATGGAATACTTTTTTATAGGCATATTTTTAGTTATCTATTTATTTACATCTTTATTGGAGTATAATTGCTTTACAATGGTGTGCTGGTTTCTGCTGTATAACGAAGTGAACCACCTATACATATACATATATCCCCATATCCCCTCCCTCTTGCGTCTCCCTCCCACCCTCCCTATCCCACCCCTCTAGGTGGTCACAAAGCACCGAGCTGATCTCCCTGTGCTATGCGGCTGCTTCCCACTAGCTATCTATTTTACATTTGGTAGTGCATATATGTCCATGCCACTCTCTCACTTCGTTCCAGCTTACACTTCTCCCTCCCCGTGTCCTCAATTCCATTCTCTATGTCTGCATCTTTATTCCTGCCCTGCCCCTGGGTTCTTTAGAACCATTTTCTTTTTTTTTAGATTCCATATATATATGTTAGCGTACGGTATTAGTTTTTCTCTTTCTAAACTTACTTCACTCTGTATGACAGTCTCTAGGTGCATGCACGTCTCTACAAGAGACACAATTTCGTTTCTTTTTATGGCTGGGTAATATTCCATTGTATATATGTGCCACATCTTCTTTATCCATTCAACTGTTGATGGACACTTAGGTTGCTTCCATGTCCTGGCTATTGTAAATAGAGCTGCAATGAACATTGTGGTACATGACTCTTATTGAATTATGGTTTTCTCCGGGTATATGCCCAGTAGGGGGATTGCTGGGTCGTATGGTAGTTCTATTTTTAGTTTTTTAAGGAACCTCTATACCGTTCTCCATAGTGGCTGTATCAATTTACATTCCCACCAACAGTGTGACAGGGTTCCCTTTTCTCCACACCCTCTCCAGCATTTATTGTTTGTAGATTTTTTTGATGATGGCCATTCTGACCGGTGTGAGGTGATACCTCATGGTAGTTTTGGTTTGCATTTCTCTAATGATTAGTGATGTTGCACATCCTTTCATGTGTCTGTTGGCAATCTGTATATCTTCTTTGGAGAAATGTCTATTTAGGTCTTCTGCCCATTTTTGGAATGGGTTGTTTGTTTTTTTGATATTGAGCTGCATGAGCTGCTTGTAAATTTTGGAGATTGATCCTTTGTCAGTTATGCAATGGAATATTATTCAGCCTCAAAAAGGAAAGAAATTCTGACACGTGCAACTACATAGATAAACCTTAAGAACACTATGCGAAGCCAGTCCCAAAAAGACAAATACTGAATGATTCTACCTATGTGAGGTATATAGTCAAATTCATAGGGACAGAAAGTAGAATGGTGGTTTCCAGGGTCTGGGGGAAATAGGGAGTTGCTGTTTAATGGGTATAGTTTCAGTTTTGCAAGATGAAAAGAGTTCTGTAGATCAGCTGTGCAGCAGTGTGAATGTAGTGAACACCACTGAACTGTGAACTTGAACATCATTAAGACGATACATTTTATGTTATTTGTATTTTACAATTAAAAAAAAAAAGAAGAAGAACTTCTTGATCACAGCTTGGTTATTTCACTAATTCACTTACTAACGGCAAGTTATTCAATTTCTCCATGGTTCAATTTTCTCATTTGTAAATGGGATTAGTTAGTACCTACTTCAGAGGCCGTTGTGAGGATTAAGTAAATTTCTATATGCAAAGTGTTTATAAAAGTACCTGACACAAAGTATTGTTCAATAAATGTCAGTTATCACAGTAGTAATAATACTTATTATTATAGTGTGCAAGGTATTATTCGAAGCACTTCCCTATGTTAGGGCACTCAGTCTTCTCCACGCCTACCCACAACCTCCACCTCCAATAAAGCTGAAATTTTACAGATGAGGAAACAGAGGCTCAGAGATGTTAAGTGATCTGCCTGGATCACAAAGCCAGTGGGTGGTGGATAAAGATTAAGTCTGGCTCCAGTGAGGTCCAGTTGCCTTACAGAGAAGCAAGCAGTCATTGTGCTGGCTCCCGATCAAGTCAGAACTGAATCTTAAATCTCAAACATGAACTAGGGGCAGGGCAGGCTGTGGTAGGGACGGATGAGAAATCTGGGCTCTGCTCCAGGCCAGCAACCCACCAGCTAAAGAATTCCAACTGTCTTCATCCTCCTCCCACACCTATCCTGCCACAGGGATGAGACCAGCTGGATGCAACAAAGAGAAACCAAGACAAGAGTGGGAAGTGGTCCCAGAGTTCACCACGGCCCTCAAGCAGATGGAAGAGCAAGATCCAGGGGGACACCTCAGAGGCTTGTGGTCAGGGCCCGGCAGGGCACCTTCACCAATCCCACAAGGAGGGAATAAAAGCCATGCCACCCAGAGACTGGGAGCATCTATCATGGAGAACAAAAGCCAGGGAGGGGGCCCGCACACCCATCTCAGACTCTCAATGGGCCCACGCTAATCTCCTTGGAGAATTTCTGAGAATGAGGCAGGAATTCTGTTCCTGGTTTTCCTCAGGACCCAGACGGGTATGCCAGCAAGAACCTTCCAATGACTGGCAGTTTGGGGGTTCTTTTTTCTTTCTAATAAGTGATTTTTCCTCCTCACCCGAGTCTTTTATTTTTATTTTTTTATTTTTTCCGAGTCTTTTAAAATACCCAAGCTGGGGCTTCCCTGGTGGCGCAGTGGTTGGGAGTCTGTCTGCTGATGCAGGGGACACAGGTTCGTGCCCTGGTCTGGGAAGATCCCACATGCCGCGGAGCGGCTGGGCCCGTGCGCCATGGCCGCTGAGCCTGCGCGTCCGGAGCCTGTGCTCCGCAACCGGAGAGGCCACAACAGTGAGAGGCCCGCCTACCACACACAAAAAAAATAAAATAAAAAATAAAATAAAATAAAATAAAATACCCAAGCTGGCCTTGGGTGGCCTCTGGTCACTTTGCATTAGAATCTGGTCATGGTGGGTCTCCAACCCAGAGGAAAGGGTATCACCCAGCCAGAGGTGCCTTGCTGACTCTCCCTTCAGTGCTGCCCAGCTGGAAAGGCATCCAGCCACCTGAGAGGACTCAGCTCAGGCTATGAGCAAGAAGGAAGGCTTGGCACCAGAGGGCCACTGAAGCAAAAAGGATCCAGAAATAGTATTTTGACATTTGGGGAAGTTTTTTTTCCCCTTCCAACATTGGGAGGGACTCTGTAAACACAAACTTAACTTGGGCCCTTCTCTGTGGGAAAAGAGCTTGAATAAATCCTCTCAGATTGAAAAATCCCCCTCTCCTACCAATTGTTTTTATGTTAGGCAAGCAATACATAGTCATTGTAGAAAATAAATGAGAAAATGCAGACAAGAAAATTAAAATCACTCCAAACCCTACCTTCCCAGTTTCAACCATTGTTAACACTTTTGGTACGTACCTCCAGACTTTGTTCAATGCAAATATAAATGTATATACACATATAAATATATAAATACTTTCTGAAAAGATTTTAATTAATATACTGTGAAAATCATTCCATGTTAATAATATAGAGCTGCACCGTAGTATTAATGATATTATGGTATATTATACATGTACTATACATACGCCATGATTTATTTAATGTCTCTTATTAGACATATAGTTTATTTCAAAGTTTTCACAAGTATGGACAATGCTGTTATCCACACAGGGTTCACACCCTTGTCTAATTATTTCTTAAGAATAAACTCCTCAAGGTGGAATCGCTGGATCGAAACGTTTTTGTAATATGCATAAATCTCCCGAATCCATCTATTTCATTGATATACAAGTTTTCTTAAGTGAGGGACCTCTGCACTGTGTTTATAATCTGAACCAGCCCTCCGTTTTCTCAAACACAGTTCTCCATTATAAGTAGTTCCAAAAGAAAACTCCTTAAACCCCTTGTCTATGGGCTCATAAATGACTCAGTGGCATTTAAAAGATACACCATTTCATTTTTGACTTTAGTAATCTGCTAAACAGAGATCCACGGGACAGATGTACCAGGATACTTGCCACGCAAAACATATTTGTGCAAAGTTAGACTAACTACCCACCTTCAGACCACTCCCATCCTCTGCCCCTCCATCTCTCTGTTTTCTTTGTAACTTTCTTCTCCTCATCCCTCCCTCCATTTATCCATCCACCCACCCATCCATCCTTCTTCCTCTCCCTTTCTTTACAAATCGCTCCCCTTCTTTCTTTCCCATCCCCACCCTTCTCTTTCTCCCTTTCTTTCCTTCCTTTCTCCTTATCTCCTCTTCCTCCCAGAAGAAGTAGGGACCCTTCATCAGAGCAGACAGTGTTGGAGTTGCACAAAGTTTCCAGCTGCACAGAGAGCTGTAGAAGCTGTCTATGAAATCCTCAGTTCTTGGCATTCATTATTTAAGTTCTGTGGCAATGGGTTTGCTTTGAAGTCTACTGACTCATCCTCCTCCTTAACTTCTTATTTCCTGTAAATGATCCATTTGTTTTTGGCAAGGTCCACGTCACACAGCATTCCCATCAGAAGGGGCTGTTCCACAACCCTGGGCAGTGTGAACACTGCCTTTTGCAGTGGAACTGGAAGCAAGATGGGCACGTGTAGACTCTGCTTTCTTGAAAGTTGCTTCAACTAGCCCCCATGCCGCCTCGAGTTAATAATGTGAAACGCATGCTCCATCTGCCTGCTAAAGGGTGACAAAGCCATTTATGTTCATAATGGCCAAAATGATTCCACAGATGAAAAGTTTTCTAAAGCTGCTCACATAGGCTAGTGGATCAGTTCCACCAAAGGGGAAAATTCCCCCTCAATCATTCCACTTGAGACCTCTTTGCCAAAACAGGCAGTTCACCAAAGCATTAAGATGTTAAAAGGGGGAAACAAATGGAGATTATAAACAGTTCTCATAAGTTTTTAAACTCTCTGCCCCTAATAAGGCATGCATAGATTAGTGCCAGCTTAGCGGGAAAGGTCATGTGCCTTTTCACAAAGATCCAGGGAGCTACGCGGGGCTCTTGTGGACTTCAGAAATTAAACAAATCAGTTACAAAGAAAAAAATCAGTTCTTCTTTAAGAAAAAAATCAAATTGGGCTGAAAAATACTATTATCAGCAAAACGCTAAATCTTCTCCCCTCCCCCTGCCCCCAGACTCCCCACCTCCCCGGCTGGTGGGAGCAGAAAGATATTCCTTTGATATAAGAGCAAATAAAAGTTTGAATTATTGACTGCTCATGTTAATGCTGAATTTTACTACCACCATATTTCAAAATGAAATTATTCTAACATCTACGCCTCAAATTAAGATCTGTGATGACATATATTGCAGTCCAGAAAATGTCTTAGGTTCAGATGATGTAAAAGTTGATTCCCCCGGAGAGTAAACACTGGCCATTGTTTCTCAAGGGCTAAAACTCTCCTCATCCCTCCAAATAAATTTAAGTACTGATGACATCAGGGAGTGCTGCCTGGTTATCAAAGCACATCTGGGGGTGGGAGTGGGGAGGGCAAGATAATGCCACTTAATAGTCAAAGTGGTGGATATGTCTTAAACGCAGGGTCGTCAAAATAGGGCTTTCTCCTATAATTTACAGAAATGAAAGCCCTATGAGAAAGTTCAGCATATAGCACACAAAACTTAACTCTTTCCTCTCTGTCATACTGGAATCCTAGTTTCAAGTTTCTCACTCCATCTTTGCTCCCATGGGCCCTACAATGTCTTTTGGGGGTGTTCACAGCTGTCCAGTGCCCAAATGCCCATCTGTGTAAGTACAGCCAAAAGCTCACTTGCCAGAGAGAAACTCTCTCCCCAAGTCCTGAAGTCCTCGGTCCTGCCCTACTGGCCTCCGCACATCGCTCACCAAGGCAGTGGGACTGGAGGACGTGGGTGAAAAGCAAAGAGCTAAGCCAGCCCGCCTGTGCCCAGGTGGGTTCCTGCAGCCAGCCTTACGTTCTGAAAAGAGCACAGCCCCTCAATCTGTGGCATTCGTTCCTCTGACACAATGGGAAGATGTCTTCTCCTCCCAAAACCTCCGTGGAGGAAAACTTCACCAACTTCCACTAGGCCCACTAATGAGAGGTTCGTGAACAGGCATCAAGGGCCAGCCACACCCCACAGAGCTCCTCTCCCACCCCGCAGACAGGGTCACTGGCCAAACGACGTCAAGAATCTAATTCCACTTTTTAAATCACTTTTCACAGTTCCTCTCACTTCTTATGAAAACAAGATCAAATGTTTGTAAGGACTCGCTTGAATATATTTTCACTTTCCAAGCACAAACCAGGGGACAAAAAAAAAAGAGAGAGAGAGAGAGAAAGAAAAAGAGAAATTCTCGGCAGCCACAGGACAAGAACGCCTTTTTCCTTTCCTGCCAAATCCAAGCATTATGCACATAGAAAGAACATGATGCAATAAAAACATCTCCAAATGCTTTCTGATACATTCTCTCATTTAATCTTCCAACTCAACGCTCACATTTTAAGCGCAGTTTTAGAGCCTTAAATTCCTCCAGAGGTGCTAAAATAAAAAGGAATTTGAAGCATTATTTCATACTAACGAAGCAAGAGAGAAGGAGTTTCAGGCTTCTTAAAATAAAAATTTATCTTCAAACGCCTCAGAGTCTGCATGAAACACAGCAAACAGTCTGTTGACTCAAGGGAAGTAGGCTGCCGTAAAATGTACCTAACTCCTCACTGGCATTGCTAGTTTTTTGTGTGTTTTAATTTTAAAACTGGAGTGTAATTATCTCTTATTTACTAGAGTCACAAATACCGCCAAAGGGAATACAAACCACTCCTTTGGGGATGAAGATGCTGACAAAGGTTTGACAACAAAACATGATGAATAGCTTCATGATGACCCGGGGTGAGTCCCGGAGCGCGGCGAAGTGAACTTGCCGAGGCTGTGCCAGGTACGGCCGCATGATGTCCGGCCAAGGGCACAGTACACACCTGGTCCTGAGAAACTGGGAGGTTTCTAAAGGGACTTAGGCTATCGTGTGGGACAAAAGTCCAAGAGGTTTTTGCACATCCTACTTTAGTTATGGTTCTGTGTAGAAACTGCTTTGCTCTCCAGTTACAAACGCTCTCCTATTTAAGAAAGCTCTGGATGGACAATTAATGTCTTTCAGCTGGGGCTGGAGTGTTCTCCAAGTTTGGTTCTGGGCTCTACCGTTTAGCATCTCATTCTCAGAAATCCTGGTGAGACAGCCTTCGGGACAGACAGCTACCAGTGCCAGTTTCCTGGAGCCTGTCCGATGGGCACCTCACCTGACCACAAGCGTTTGGGAAGCCAAACAGAAGATGGGTGTGGGAGGATCATGAACAGTGGGGTCAAAACCCTTAGGAGTAGTCCGCCTCTTAAAACGTGCGAGTTCAGAGATTCCATCTTAACTTTGCTCTTAAAGTAGACTATAAAAGCCTTCTGGGGCTTCCCTGGTGGCGCAGTGGTTGAGAGTCCGCCTGCCGATGCAGGGGACGCGGGTTCGTGCCCCGGTCCGGGAAGATCCCTCATGCCGTGGAGCGGCTGGGCCTGTGAGCCATGGCCGCTGAGCCTGCACGTTCGGAGCCTGTGCTCCGCAACGGGAGAGGCCACAACAGTGAGAGGCCCGCGTACCGCCAATAAAACAAACAAACAAACAAACAAACAAAAGCCTTCTGAGTACAAATAGCATTAAATTCTAGCAGATATCCCTCTGTATTTGTCTATCATGACTGTCAAGCAGCTCATGGCCCCAGAACTGTAAGATATTATCATCCTTTTTATCATTATTATTAATGATGGGTTTACTTGTAATACCTATACATTTCTGTCTCCTGTGATAATCCCTTCCCATCCCCTGGAGCACAGACATGTTTCATGATTGGCATCTTAAAAGGAGCCTTTTGGGGTGTGTTTGGGTGATTGACAAGCCTTCAGGTTTTGAAGTCAGAGAGAATCTGATTTCTAGCCTTGACAAACCACTGAATGTGGCTGACCCTCAGTTTCCTCATCTAAGAGGTGGAGCTCATATCTCTGTAGCAGAATGGGCAGGGATTATGCTGCTCTAATTCCCTCTGGGTGTCCAAGGGCAAGTGTCTGGCATGGGCAGAATCTCCATCCCAAAGTCTAGCATGGGGTAGGCACCCAATACACAAGGGCTATTTTACTCTTATTACTGTTAGTAATATCAGCCGCAAGAACAAAATAATAGATGTTACTGACCCCAGAGGCCAATTTCTAATTCAAGCGTCATTCTCTCAAATTAATTCAGCTGTTTTTCCCTCCTCATAGAATTCAAAAAAAGCCCTGAGATTCTGGCTCCAACTTCTCAGTGATAATCTTGGCTTTAGGAATATCCATGAAGAGTTTCTGATCCAGGGAGAACTATTAACACTGGAGTGGAAGCAGAAATTGGGAAATCTGAATGAAGTGAAGGTCTGCTGGCAGCTATAATGAGATCATTTGCTCCTGCAAATACTATTTCTTGGCTATTGGTATTTTTTGTGCCGATTTCTGCAGGCAGAGACCTCTGGGGGAAAAAAGACGGTCCAGGGCCCACACATGTTTTCAGAACAGACTGGTACATCCTGTCCTTGCTGCAGAGCCTGGCACATCAGTAGCAAAACAGGCCTCTCTTTTGACACACTTTCTTTGTGGATTCTGCAGGACTCGAGTCTTGCTGCTGAAGCCACCACTGAACCTTCTTCTCTGGCTGGGCCAGTGAACTGCTCCCTGGAGCCCCCTGGTGGCCCTTTCCATGTTCACACCATGTACTCACACCCCTCTGGGGCAGAGAGAAAGCAGCTTTAAAAGAACCACCCAGGGCTTCCCTGGTGGCGCAGTGGTTGGGAGTCCGCCTGCCGGTGCAGGGGACGCGGGTTCGTGCCCTGGTCCGGGAGGATCCCACATGCCGAGGAGTGGCTGGGCCCATGAGCCATGGCCGCTGAGCCTGTGCGTCCGGAGCCTGTGCTCCGCAGCGGGAGAGGCTGCAGCAGTGAAAGGACCGCGTACCAGGGAAAAAAAAAAAAAAGAACCACCCAAGGGTTGGTTATTGGCATCCCGCATCCATTGGGGCACGCCACATTCCTAGGATCAAGTCAACGTGCTGAGTTAAGGCTGGTACGGATACAGCACCTTTCTCTAATGTCAGAGTCATTCACTAAGCATCTCTTGAGCACCTACTGTGTGCCTAGGCCTCACGCTGGGCATGAGGAATACAGAGAGGATTATGACTCAGTCCCTGCTCTCAAGAAGCTTCCAGCCTAGAGGGAGAGGTGGACCTGTGAACCAAGAAGAACAATACAGAGAGATGTGACAAGTTTTGAGGGAACCCCGGGGACAGTGACAGCCTCCTTAGGGAAAGAGGGAAGGACATCAGGGAGGGGGAAAAGTTAAACTGGATCGTAGAGGCCAGGAAGAGCCAGGCAGAGAAAGGAGGGTAGGCATTCCAGGTAGAAGAATCAATATGCCTCAAAGCCCAGACCTACTGGGGGACTTCGGTGAAGCTGGGATGCTCCCAGCAAGGAGAGGAGGCTGGTGAAGTGGGCAGGGCAGACTGAGAAGGGTCTCGTAGGCCACACCAAGGAGCCTGGACTCCACTTCTCCATCTGTGATTCTCCAAACTGTGCTTGAGGCTTCCTGCAGACATTTGATTCTAATTTCATGGATGTTGAAGCTAAGAGAACACTGTAGTGCTGAAGCTAAGGGAACCCAGACATTTGCAGTCAGTGGATTGTGGATCGTGGATCCACTGATTGCAAATGCCTGTGTTCAGCTGCAGGCTAACCAGGAAAGAAACATCAGACAAATTCCGATAGTGGGGCATCCTACAAAATATCTACAAAATACCAGTACTCCTGAAAATTGCCATGAAAGACAAGGGAAGTCTGAGAACCTGTCACAGACAAGAGGAACCTACGGAAGTGTGACAGTTAAATGTAATATGCTTTCCTGGATGGAATCCCGGAACAGAAAAATGACGTTCTTAGGTCAAAACTAAGGCAATAAAGTACAGACCCTAGTTAATGGTTCTATATCGATATTGGTTCATTAATTGTAACAAACGTGCCACACTAATGTAAGATGTTAACAATAGGGGAAACTAGATGCCAGGTAAATGGGAATTCTCTGTACTCTCCTCACAATTTTCAGTAAATCTGAAACTGTTCAAAAAAATACAATTTATTTTTAAGAAGTTGTCTGTTCTCATCCAAACAGCTAAACTATTGTCCCCAGTGGGCTGTATAATTAAATGTTAATTATACAGTTATATAATTAAATGATAATTAAACGTTATACATGAGACTTAGAAAATTAATTCATATTCTAGTAACAATAGCCAACATTTATTGAGTACCTATGCCGGGCCAGGCACTCTACTAAGTACTTTACATACCTCATCACATTTGATCTCCAAAACAGCCCCCTGAACTAAGAACTGCCAACATCCCCATTTTACGGATGAGGAAATGGAGGATGGAGCAGTTAGACAACTTGCCTGAGGTTATATAAGTGGCAGAGTCTGGATTCGAACCCAGGTCTGTCTGATGCTAGAGCCCAGATACTTAATGATGTTTCTATACTGCCTCCTGACTTTCAGTCTTACATACTGATATTTCATTGAAAAAGAAATGTACTGAGTTTATTTTTCTTCTTAATGTTTGAAACCACAGCTATAAATGGGTTGAGTAGGGGGAGGGAGTTCTCCAGGGGAGGAGGATGGCTGGTGTTGGAGTGAACGTTCTGACAGCTGCAGTGGGAATGACGGACTGGTACAGGCTGGGCCCCCGTTGCTGAGATTTTCTAGCAACGTCTCCAAAAGGAGCAGGAGAGGCAACCACAGAGAATGAACTTCCCTAAAAGGATACAGCAAAAGCCCTCGCACAGGAACCCTCCGTATCCAGCCCCAACCAATCAAACCACGGGCGTTGCTGAGCCTCTAACTTGCGCCTGGCTGGGCCTGCCTCTGGAAGCCCCTGGCTGCCGCCTCCACAGACAGGACCCGATGGTTAGTAAAGGGAAAATAAGTGCAGCCCAAGCGACACAGCAGGTTGGCCTGGAGCCCCGCCAGGGGAGGGGCCAGGTCTGGGAGGGAGTACTTCCTGTGGGCTGGGTTAGGCTGGGGTGCTTCAGGGAGGAGGCCTGCAGGCTGAGAAGGGCAGATGGAGAGACTTCAGGCAGGGCCCAGGGCCAGCACAGGGCAATCCCACCCCTCCCTGCAGTCCGTGTGCCTGGGTCACCCAGCCCAAGGGTACTGGAGCTGAGAGACCAACCTCTTACCATGAGCTCTGTAGCTTCTCCTGCCCTCCCAGATCGATGAGAAGCAGGCCTCATTTCACCCATGTACCTGAGAGGCTATTATGTGCCACCCAGAGGTACATATGGAGTTTGGCATCCCTAGAGGTTACGGAAAACACCAGCAATTCTCCTAGATGGTCAACCCCCCAAAAGCACAGATGCTATCTTACGTAGCCTGGCACGTCATAGGCACCAATCAATAGATGGTGAACTAAACAGATTTAAAAATTCACGGGTCACAGGTCATACTGGAGTGCACTAAATTGGAGCTTGGAATATTTAGTACAAAATCCTTACCACATACTTAGTGGCTTAAAACAACACAAATCCATTATCTCACAGTTCTGGCGGTCAGAAGTCCAAATGGGTTTTCACTGGGCTCAAATCAAGATGTTGGCAGGGCTGCCTTCCCTTCTGGAGGCTCTAAGAGAGAACCCATTTCCTCACCTTTTCCAGCTCTGTGGCCACCTGCGTTCCTTGGTTTGTGGCCGCTACCCCAACTTCAAAGCCAGTAACACTGCATCTCTCTGACCTTCCTCCATGGCCATGTCTCCTCTGATTTCCTACTGCCTCCTTCTTCCTCTTTTAAGGATGCTTGTGATGACACTGGACCCACCTGGATAATCCAGGACTCTCCCTATTTTAAGGTCAGCTAATTAACAACGTTAATTCTATTTGCACCTTAATTCCCCTTTGCCATGTAAGGTGGCATAGTTACAAGTTCCAAGGATTAGGACATGGGACATTTGGGGGGTGCCATTACTCAGCCTACCACACACTTCATCTTTTAAGGCCAAACTATAGGAGACAACCAGTTTTTGTCCAAAACATGAAAATATTAATGACCACTTATCAAGCACCTACTGTGTACCAGGCATATCACTAGGTACCTTGCATATATTATCTTAGTTAATTGCAGTTAATGTTCAGAGAAGCAGGCACTGTAATAAACCAGATCGTGTTATTCACTTGCTAAAATCCTCTAATGGTGTCCCATATGTTTTGGGGAAAAACTCACAGTCTTGTGATGGCCCTGTGGGGCCCATGGAATCTAGCCTTGGCTTGACTCCCAGCCCTGTCTCCCACCAGCCTTCCCTTGACCACCATGCTTCAACCACGGGAGCCTCCTTTCAGATCCTTGAACTTCCGTGGCCGCACCTGCTGACCCCTCTTTCTGGAACGTTCATCCTCATCATTTTCACATAGTCAGCCCTCCGTCATTATTCAGATCTCTAGCCTATTCACTGCCACATCTCCAGCTCCTAAAATAGGGCTTAGCACATCGTAGGCACACAAGACATATTTAAAAATGAACTAAGCTGAATTATATCAGTGAGGAAATGAGATGACATGGCCAAGTTCATAGAGCTAGTCAGCCGGGATTCCAACTCAGAGTGAAGTCTACACCCCGCCTCTCAAGGAGCCACCCCCGAGCTCCCCGTCAGAGACCCCTGGTCCAGCTGGGAGTTGTGGGGATGAAAACACTAGTCGAGCTCTTGAGCAGTCCCTGCTCACTGGAGGGCTGTGAAAGAGTGACACAGCCTGCTGACCAGGCACCACATCCCAGCGAGCATGACGGAGTATGGTCTGCATGCTTGGCTGGGAGGGCTACGAGACCAGCAGAGGACACGGTCATGGCAAACCAAGAATTCCTAATCAAGTGGGGGAAACCAGTACAAAACATGAAACCATCAGATGCACCAGGAGGCATGTGATCCAGGGTTCACTGCTCTGACAGGAAGGGCTGCAGGACCAGACGTGAGAGCACAATGGGCGCAACAGCAGTTGGGCTGACCCAGCAGGGCTGGGGCGGGTGGTGTGGGGTGAGGTGGAGTGGTGGATAGGGGAATGCACGAGCAGAGGCGTAGCTCCTCGTATTGGCATGTGTGGAAGACAATCAGCAGAAGGCAATGAGCATATTAGGAAGCAGGGGAAAATAAAGTCAAGTTAGAACCTGACTGGGGGCCTTATAAGCTGAACTGAGGGCTTCCCTGGTGGTGCAGTGGTTGAGAGTCCGCCTGCCGATGCAGGGGACACGGGTTCGTGCCCCGGTCCGGGAAGATCCCACATGCGGTGGAGCGGCTGGGCCCGTGAGCCATGGCCACTGAGCCTGCGCGTCCGGAGCCTGTGCTCCGCAACGGGAGAGGCCACAACAGTGAGAGGCCCGCGTACCGCAAAAAAAAAAAAAAAAAAAGAAAAGAAAAGGTAAACTGAGGAATCTATGCTTTATCCTTTCAAAGGATGGAGAGTCCTGGCAGGTTCCTGAGCAGGAGAAAAGTCCATGTTTTAGGAAGACTTATTTTAGCAATGGAAGCAGCATGGATTGGACGGCAGGAAGACGTCCACTATAAGACGTCCACAGAGTAGATACCAAAAAGACCTCCAATCACAAAACACCTCCATAGTAATATTACTCAGCCATAAAAAAGAATGAAATAATGCTATTTGCAGCAACATGGATAGACCTAGACATTATCATACTAAGTGAAGTAAGTCAAAGACAAATATCATATGATCTCACTCATGTATGGAATCTAATTTAAAACATGATCAAAGGAACTTATTCACAAAACAGAAACAGACTTGCAGATATCGAAAACAAACTTATGGTTACCAAAGGGGAAACATGGTGGGTGGGGGGAGATAAATCAGGAGCTTGGGATGAACACACACACACTACTATATATAAGATGGATAGCCAACAAGGACCTACTGTATAGCACAGGGAACTCTACTCAATATCCTGTGATGACCTATATGAGAAAAGAATCTAAAAAAGAATGAATATATGTATATGTATAACTGAATCACTTTGCTGTACCTCTGAAACTAACACAGCACTGTAAATCAACTATACTCCAATAAAATTAAAAAACAGAAACAAAAAACCCTCCATAGCACAAAGCCAACTGTTGGGACTCAATTCCCTTGGGTTAAGCACTGCCCTCATGCTAATGCCCTTCAAGAAAGTGATGATGCAGGGAGAACCCAACATCTCCAGGTCATGAGTGTGTCAAACTCCTTTCCTCTGTGGTGGGGATCATTTGGGCAGCTGGGAATGGATGCAAGGGTGTAAGAAGCAACCGAGAAAGAGGAGAAAAAAAAAAATGACCTGTAACTGAAGCCTAAGCAATCCCCTCTTCTCCCAATCCCTAGAGTGAATATTTCCAGTTTTTTTGGTTTTTTTTTCTGATTTCAGAAAACAAATTGAAAAGTTGGCTGGAAAGAATTCTTGATTCACTGAGCATGTTTCCAATGAAATATTTTAAAATATCCTTTCATGTTTTATCTTCTCGATGCTTCAACTCCAAAGAATAAATCTATATTTCTGTGGCCCTTCCCTAGCACCAGTTCATCTACAATGCCTGCAGTAAAAAACTATACTCATACACTACTTTTTTCTAAAGACATCCAAGATAGAATGGAGGCTTCAGAAATAAACCTTAAAAAAAGAAAAAGATGGTTCCAACCTCCAAAGGAATTGATTTTTCCATATTCTAGTAATTAGATATATGCTTTTTAAACATTAGCATTTGCATTCCCCGTTGCTGTCATTTTGGGGGAACTTAAACAGATGTCATCATGTTTTTCTATGGGTTACAGCAACAGCAGCCCTGGTATGCCACTATTTTATTTTATTTTTATTTATTTTTTAAAATTTTATTTATTTATTTATTTACTTTTGGCTGTGTTGGGTCTTCGTTTCTGTGCGAGGGCTTTCTCTAGTTGCAGCAAGTGGGGGCCACTCTTCATCGCGGTGCATGGGCCTCTCACTATCGCGGCCTCTCTTGTTGTGGAGCACAGGCTCCAGGCGTGCAGGCTCAGTAATTGTGGCTCACGGGCCTAGTTGCTCCGTGGCATGTGGGATCTTCCCAGACCAGGGCTCGAACCCATGTCCCCTGCATTGGCAGGCAGATTCTCATCCACTGCGCCACCAGGGAAGCCCGCCACTATTTTAATGTGTGATGGGGAGGCCACTGCAACACAGATTCCAGAGAGTGAAATCCCAACCAAGCTAAGTACACTGAAGAACTCTTATTAAAATTCCTTGCAGGGCCTCTGAAGAACCAAACACGTCAGCAATAAGCCAGCAAGACAGCAACCAGTAGGACAGCATGATAACGATGGCACCGATGCTGGCAGACTTTTGTCCCTGCTTATCACATTCCCTCCTGCCCCAGCTGTAGACAAGGGAAACAGGAAGAGGGAGTGGAAAGAGAGTGAGAGGCCATGACCGGCCCACCACCCACTGCCCGTGCCCGACTCCTGGGGCAGGTTGGGCCGGGAGGAGGGGAAGAGCACGGAACTGGATGGGAAGCTGAAGTTCTGCTTTCAGACTGGACTAGACTTTCATACCTACCGATGAGTCGTAATTCCCTAAAGGTCCTCAGAGCTGGACATGCAATCCACCTCAGATGTCACAGAGCGTGTTTTTTGTTTTGTTTTGTTTTGGGTTTTTTTGCGGTGCGCGGGCCTCTCACTGCCGCGGCCTCCCCCGTTGCGGAGCACAGGCTCCGGACGCGCAGGCTCAGCGGCCATGGGTCATGGGCCCAGCCGCTCCGCGGCATGTGGGATTTTCCCAGACTGGGGCACGAACCCGTGTCCCCTGCATCGGCAGGCGGACTCTCAACCACTGCGCCACCAGGGAAGCCCACAGAGCGTGTTTTAAGGCAGTGCTTGGCAGGGTTGTGGGGGAAGCTCTTTCCTGATTGAACTCCCGCAGAAGTCAGCCGACGCAATAAATTCGTTATAGAATAAAAAGCAAAAGAACAACAGAATATCGTTTTTCGTCCAGCATGTTGAAAAGGTAAAAGACAAAATGATGCCCAGTTTTGACGAGAGTGAAGTAAAACAGGCATCTCTTTATACTTCTGGTATGTTCTAGTCCATTCGGGCTGCTATAACAGAACACCACAGTCTGGGTGGCTTATAAACAACAGAAATGTATTTCTCATAGTCTGGAGGCCGAAGTTCAAAGTCAAGGCACCAGAATGGTCACGTTCTCCGGTGAGGACCCTCCTCCTGGTTCAGAACCGGCCCCTTCTCGCTGTGTCCTTTTATAGTGGAAGAGGCTAGAGCTCTTTCTGGAGACTCTTTTATAAGGCATTAATCCCACTCATGAGGGCTCCACCCTCATGACTTAAGCACCTCCCAAAGGCCCCACCTACTAACACCATAACACCAGGCATTAGGAGTTCAACAGATGCATTTTGGGGGAACACAAACATTCAGACCATAGCATGGTCTATAAATCGGGGCAAATTTTCTTGGGCAGTGCCTCTCATGCTGCAACGTACGTACAAGTCACATGCGCATCTAGCTAAGATGCAGATTCTGATTCAGTAGGTCTGGGTGAGACCCAAGAATCTCCCTTTCTCACAAGCCACCCAGTTATACCGATGGTATCGGTGCAAGGATCACACCTTGACAGGCCTAGAGAAAATTTGGCAACGTGTATCAAAAGCCTTAAAATCTTTATAACTTTTGACTCAGTGATTCTCTGCCAATGATATATCCTAGGGACTAATAAGGAATACATAAAAAGAAGATGTACCCATTGATGTTTATCACAATGTTACGTCTACAGTGGAAACTGGATACAACCTAAATATCTGACAACAGGGAAATTTATAAACAAAGGACGGTAAAGCCATTTGGTGAAAAAAACAATAGAGTCATATCAAGTTCTTAGAAAATGTTTGATGCTGCTGTGAAAAAATGTTCATGACATGGGAAGCAAAAAGATCAAAATACAAAGTTGGGGTATGTCATATGTGATAGTCAGTTTTACGTGTCAATTTGGCTAGGCCATAGTCCCCGGTTACTTAAACACTAGATTTTGCTGTGAAGGTATTTTGCAGATGGGGTTAACATCTACCATCAGTTGACTTTAAGTGAAGAAAATTACCCTCTGTAATGTGGGCAGATCTCGTCAGTTCAAGGCCTTACAAACAAAAACTGAGATTTCCCAAAGAAGAGGTTCTGCCTCAAGACTAGCATTAGCTCCTGCCTGAGTGTTCAGCTTGCTGGCCTGCCCTACAGATTTCAGACCTGCCAATCCCACAGTCATGTAAACCAAGCCCTTGAAATAAATCTCTTCATATATATATATGTGTGTGTGTATCTGTTAATACGTATGTGTATGTGTGTATGTTATGTGTATGTGTGTGTGTATATATATTTATGAACACACACACATACACACATATATCTCCCATTGGTTCTGTTTCTCTGGAGAACCCTGACTGATACACAGCATGGTTCTAATTTTATAAAAACAAAGCTGAAAACATTTATGTGTACAAATTACATTGAAAAAGCTTGAGTTCCATAACTGAATATATAGTATGATTCTTATTTTATTGTTAAAATATTAGATATATGAATGAGAGAGAGGAAAGCATCCAAATATTAACAGTAAAAAGACTGTGGTTTATTTTAATGTTTGTCTTGATACTTAATATTTTTTCTAAATGTTTTCTTATACGCATATATTACTTTTGTAATCAGGGAAATCATAGTTACAATATGATCTGAATTGAACAATGCAATTTCAGTTTCCGCTGAGAGGTATACCACACAATTTTAGGCAACCTGAAGAACAGAATACCCTTCTTTATCATTTCACCTGCTTCTCAAGTCAAAAACAGCATTGTTGGCATTTCCTCCAGACCTGTCCCAGTCCCTTTTTTGGTGTCCCATTCAGCCTCCTGCCCTGTCCTTCACTGTCTCAAATAAAAAACCCATTAGATGGGCAAGGCAGTGACTTTTATTATCCCCGTTTTATAAATGAGGAAACTGAGGCTAAAAGGGTTTAAGTGGTTTGTACATAGATACCCAGCTGGTAATTAACACAGCCCAAATTCCTTCCTTTGTAAACTGGAAAACCAGGCACATGTGAGTGATTTTCATTACTGTTCCCATATGGACCGTGTGAGAACCATGTCAATTACATTACGAGGTCTTCTCCCTGGCCTTCCACAGCCTTCCTCAGTGACTTCAGACAATGGCTCATTAAGCTCCAGAAAAGATGTGGATGGCCAGGGTCAGGTGCCGGGACCAAAAAGGCTCTGGGTTTGGCTACATGTGCAAACCCCCTGGCCAGGGCCTCTGATGACTCAAGCTTCACAGCTGGAAGCAAGCAGGGCCACCCGCACTGCCCCAAATGGGGCCAAATCCAGTGCTTTCTTTCCAGTCCCCACCTAATGACGGGCACAAGGCCCTGGCCAGCTGCCATCCTGTGCCCATGAGGGACGGCTCCACTGCAGAAGACTTAGGATACAAAAGCAATTCCAACTGCCGGCAGCATCAAGTTCTTGGATTGGGCTCTGATATGAAGGGCTTTCCCTCTTCCCTCATCTTGGGCCTGCTGAGACTGAGTGTACTCTTGAATCCCTTTAGGACTGGCCCCTTTCCTGGGACCCTGACACCCTCCTTGGCATTCCCAGGGAACAGGGTGTGGAGGTACAAGCATCCCTGCAACAAACGGGCTGATCTTCTCAAATCATGAGCCCTTTACCTCCAAGCACTAGAGCCTCAGCCTATCCTGCTGTCACCCACAACCCTAAGACCCAAAGGTAATCCAGGCTGGGAGAGTACTGGTGTTTGCTAAACAAATGAATAAACATACTACGCACAGGCTGTAACTGAGGTTCTGGCCAGCCTCCTATCTAAGCATTTCCCAATGAGTTAAAAAAAAAAAAAAAAAAAAGAGCCATATTAAATGGTGAGCCAGCTAGATGGCTGCTTGGGGTGCAAGTTTATAAGAAATGTTAAAACATCCCTGGAATAAATTGGAAATATGGTACCAGTTAACTCGGGCTTCCACCCCTTCCATACTGATAAAGTATAATTCGTCCCCCTTCTGTCAAAGAAGATAATACACTTGGTGGGAGGGTGGGGGGAAAGGCATAGTCCTCTTGGAAAGCTATCTTGGATGAAGATGTTTGCACTGCCAAACGTGCAAGTTGCAAGGTATAACTAGAGGCCACATCACCAACCCAGCTGTCGGGAGCCTGAAGTCAGCAGGTCCAGGTCTGTGGAAATTTAGAAACGAAACTAACCCTAGCCATTAGACCTATTTGGTGGGAATAAGTGACGTATTTGAGTAACTCAGTTTAAACTCCATTTTAATATTTTCCAAGATGTTGCTTAGTTCAGAAAATCACGGAAAACAAACACGTGTAATCCCTTATTCTGAAGACAAAGAAACAGGCTTGCTAGCTTTATTTATATAAACACCAGCTTCTCCCCATCCCCACTATAT
Source organism: Lagenorhynchus albirostris (assembly GCF_949774975.1). Classification (NCBI taxonomy): domain Eukaryota; kingdom Metazoa; phylum Chordata; class Mammalia; order Artiodactyla; family Delphinidae; genus Lagenorhynchus; species Lagenorhynchus albirostris. The sequence continues at coordinate 43,159,274 of NC_083103.1, forward strand.
AAATGTTGAACCCATACTTCAAGTATTTGGCCTAATACTGTCTGGATCTCACATCAGAACCCCTCAGGCCATTGGTGAAATGCTCAGAGCACTGGCCGGGCACTGGGAAGGCGAGGGGGCTCCGATCAGCCTCTGACAATCAGCTCCCCCTGAGGGCTGTGTAGTGTCCCATCGCCCACTAGGGGACAAATCAGGGCACCTGCTTCTCATTCAGGTGACCTCAAAACCAAAGACTCGGGCTGCTCATGGCAAAACTGGAAAAGCAAGAGGATTCCCCTCCCCCTGCGCTGTTCCGATTAATAGAAAAGGTAGGGAAGGGAGAGGGAGGAGAATAAAGGCGGCAGCGTGGAGTAGGGGTTTCATAAAGAAGTCTTGGAGGGCTTCCCTGGTGGTGCAGTGGTTGAGAGTCCGCCTGCCGAAGCAGGGGACACGGGTTCGTGCCCCGGTCCGGGAAGATCCCACATGCTGCGGAGCGGCTGGGCCCGTGAGCCATGGCCGCTGAGCCTGCGCGTCCGGAGCCTGTGCTCCGCAAAGTCTTGGAAAGACAGAGAGAAGAGGAAACTGAGAAAAGTGGATAGGATCTTAGAGCTGCCCCCCACCCCACTGGCCTCTGTGAGGAGGGAGGGAGGCAGTCAAGACATATGCTGGCAGGGTTGATGGCATGTGCTCTACACAAAGATTTAATGGGCAGAGCTAACCATGGCTTATAGAGCGGGGTTGAGAAATACCTTCTCCACTGTGCCAAGTACATTACAGAAAAGTTACCATCAGCATAAGAAAATGTATTCCGGTTTCTGGGACTGAGATGAGGTCCAGCATGGAGACTCAACAACTGAATCACAAACTCAGGAAGGTATTAAACTTTCATATGGAGGGCCACACCCAGGAGGAAAACAAGCTCTTTCTTATGCACATTTGTGCATGTTATCTGCCATGAAGCAGAATATACACATTGACATCCCTTTGAAATTGTAAGGAAGGGCAACAGCTCATGGCTTCATGTTTATTGAGAGCTTATTATGTGCCAGGCACTGCTCTATGTGTCTGACATGTATTAGCTCATTATATTTCTCATATCATGAGGACAAACAGGTCTCAACAAATCCCTTTAAGGGAAATACAGGTCAACATTTATTGCCAGACTCCAGACTGCTCCCCAGGCCTCACTCTGCCTACACTGCTAGTACAGCACACAGCAATACAGTTAGATATTTGTGTGCAGGCATCTAGACTTCCCTAAAATCATCCAGATTTCAAAAATTCTTCCTACTTTCCCCATCATTAACAAAAATGTGTCAGAAATTCCAGTGGATCAGTAGTTTCAAAATTGCTTCATTCAAGCTGGCTTGCGATACTTACAAAAGAGGCACAAATCACACACACACACACACACACACACACACACACACAAAGGAAAAAAAAGAAAAAAAGAGAGAAAAAATATTTCTAAGGAAATAATTGGAAATACTTGAGAAACGTCCCTGTCTGAGTCTGTTGGGCTGCTGTAACAAAATACCATCAATGTGGCGGCTTATAAACAACAGAAATTTATTTCTCACAGTTCTTAAAGGTTAGAAGTCTAAGATCAAGGCACCAGCATGCTTGTGTCCAGTGAGGGCCTACCTCCTGGTTCATAGCTGGCACCTTCTCACTGTGTCCTTGCATGGTGGAAGGGACCAAGGGCTCTCTCTGGAGCCTCTCTGGAGGTTATAAAGGCGCTAACCTCCCTCAAATCACATCCCAAAGGCCCCACTTCCTAACACCATCACTTGGGGGTTAGGATTTCAACATATGAATTTGGGGGGACAAAATCATTCAGATCATAACAGTCCCATATAGGGAATTCCCTGGCAGCCCACTGGTTAGGACTCCTCGCTTTCACTGCAGGGGGACCGGGTTCAATCCCTGGTTGGGGAACCAAGATCCCACGAGCTGCGTGGCACGGCCAAAAAAACCAAACCAAACCAAAGAAAACAAACAGTCCTGTATACTTGCTTCGTATATTATGCATCGGTACGTTGACGCATAATATTTGGTATGAATTCAGATGGGTTATTCTAAAGATGGGGACCATCAAGACCATATAAAGGCATTCCCCAATTCTGGCAGCAGAGAAAAGGGGAAGGACCTGGAAAATGGAGATACCATACATCAGTAAGTACAGACGTTATGTACGGATTTACTAGGCTTCCAATCTAAAATAGTTTGAAATCTCTTCAAAGCAATAACATTAGCCCGGAGATGGAAACAACCTAAGTGTCCATCATCGGATGAATGGATAAAGAAGATGTGGCACATATATACAATGGAATATTACTCAGCCATAAAAAGAAACGAAATTGAGCTATTTGTAATGAGGTGGATGGACCTAGAGTCTGTCATACAGAGTGAAGTAAGTCAGAAAGAGAAAGACAAATACCGTATGCTAACACATATATATGGAATTTACGGGAAAAAAAATGTCATGAAGAACCTAGGGGTAAGACAGGAATAAAGACACAGACCTACCAGAGAATGGACTTGAGGATATGGGGAGGGGGAAGGGTAAGCTGTGACAAAGCGAGAGAGTGGCATGGACATATATACACTACCAAACGTAAAATAGATAGCTAGTGGGAAGCAGCCGCATGGCACAGGGAGATCGGCTCGGTGCGAACACCTGGAGGAGTGGGACAGGGAGGGTGGGAGGGAGGGAGAGAGACGCAAGAGGGAAGAGATATGGGAACATATGTATATGTATAACTGATTCACTTTGTTATAAAGCAGAAACTAACACACCATTGTAAAGCAATTATACTCCAAAAAAAAAAATAACATTTTATTCTAGTGCCCAACTGAGTATAAAGCAAAAGAGGAAATATAAATGGCTACATGCATGGAAAATGTTCAATCTCACTAGTAATCAAAAAAATTAAAAACAATTAAGGTTGTTCCCATTAATTAAATTATAATAAGGAATGCAGAAAAGGATGTCGTTAAGCAGACACTCTCATAGACTACTGCTGGGAGCATATATTGGCATATATCCCTTTTAGAAAGTAACTTGGTAATAACTATCAAGAAATTTAAAAGGCTTCATATTGTTTGATCCAGTTATTCCATTCTAGGAAAACTACCCTATGGAAATATTAAATATGGAAAAGTAAATATACTAAAACAGTTCAACATCATATTTTTATCATGGCAAATAACTGGGAACATACTAAAACTCCATGCTAGAGGGACTAGATTGTTAATCTATGGTACATCTTTCAGATGGAATATTATTATTATATCATAGCATTAAAGATTATACTCAAGAATTGTTTACAGTAACATTGTAACAGGAAATGTAGTGAGAAAAAGAAATGTGTAGAGACTAAAAATAAACCCCCCAAAATAGAAAAATACTGAAAATAAACATGCTAAAATGGAAACATTGCCTGTCGATGTCAATGCAACTGAGAGTGTGATTCACAGACCAGCACCAGTCTGCGAACTGTGTTAACTGTTTATAAAGAAAATAATATTATAGTATGCCTTTGGAAACTTTTAGCAATTTGATATTGCTGCGACATCGAAAAGCACGTCCCACAGAATTGAGAGTTGAACAGGGTGCAGACCAGCTTGAGTGCTGTCAAACTGGGATGGAGAATTCCAGGTTACACGAGCTGCACAGCAGTCACCCACAGTGCGACATCACAGTCCATAAAGGACTGGAAATAAAAAACAACTGGCCCTTTATGTGGACCACTGGTCTAGGTGGTAGCACTGTAGATACTTTCATCTTTCTCTTCTATATTTTTCAAATTTTTTTATAACACTCTATTGCTATTATAAGAAAAAACATGTTTTTTTTTTTAATGCAAGCAAAAAGAGGAAAATAAATGTCACTTAACTGTTATATCTTTGGAAAACTTTCCTATAGAAATATACAAACATATACTGAGAGGCAGGAAGACACAGTGGTTAGGAAGATAGATTCTAGAGCTGATAATCTGGGTTTCAACCCTGGCTCCACTGTTCCACCATTTACCAGCTATGGGCTAGTTGCTCAACCTCTTTGTGCCTCAGTTTATGCATGCATAAAACAGGGATAATAATAGAACCTGTCTCATAGTGACTCACTGGGTTTGGCAGAATTAAATGAGTCAACATACATAAGGCCCTGGAACACAATAAGCTCTACATAAATGTTCACTCTTACTATTACAAATCATAGGCAGGGATGAGAGCTACAGCTAACCACATTTTCCAATTTTTTATTTGCAAAATGGGTCAAGAGGAACGGTAGAAATAGTAGTAACAACTGCAATTAATATTAAGCGCTTGTGTGCCAGGTTCCAAGCCAAGCACTTGACATGAGTTAGCTTATTCATTATTAACAACACTAGAGATGGATAATACGTTCTTTTCATCCTTTCTGCAGAGGGGAAAACTGAGGTTCAGAGAAATGAAGTGACTTGCCCAGGGTCACCAAGCTCTTAGGTGTGTCTTCCTCCAGGGCACTTAGCTAGACACAGGAGGACAGGGGTCCCTAGAGGCTAGACTGTGAGACCCTTGAGAGCAGAAATGCACTGGGTCTTGTTCCCAGGGGGAGCCAGGGTCAGCAGCCTATTCAAAGACAAGGCCACAAGAAAAATCCAGGCCTTGTTTCCAGCCAGGGCCCTCACTGGGTCCCCCTCAGCCAGGTCAGCAAACAGCAGCTGGCCCTCCTCCGTAGCCTGGTCGGGGCGTTGCTCGTAGGGAGTGATCTAAGCCCTGAGGAAGGCAGCTCTTGGAATGCAACGGGAGGATGTAGGGGCTCATGAGTCATTCTGCTCCCCTCCTCGCTGTGGTCCTGGATGCATTTTATTACCCTCGTCACTGGGATGGCTGGGGATTGGTGGGGCAGTCGTCCCTAAAAGGAAATCAGTCTGTTAACAAGTCCCATCTCTCCCTGCCAAAGGGGCTGGAGACAGAAGGAAGGACGCTGGTAGCACCCAGCTGTTTCCGGGCCTGGAGGGATTCAAGGAGGCAGAGAGGCTTGTGGGACACTTAGCAAGACCCTGGCTTCAGCCATCCGCTTGCGGATGCTCTTCTGTGAATTTCTCCACCAGTGAGAAATCTGGGCCCTCTGCAGCAAAGGGTATCCATTCCAGAAGAGTGTGAAACCTCTAAATATTCACCCCAAAAGCTGAAGGGAGAAAACAAAACTCCTTCCCTCAGAGAACGGGGACAGTGGGCCTGGGAGTGGTGAGACAGTGAAGAACACACAGAATTTTGCCCTGAAATCCAGAACACTCTATCTCTACCAGAAGTCTGAGAAGTTGATGCCTAAAAATGTGTGGCCAAGGAAAAGCATTTCCAGTAAAATTACAGTTCAGGATAACTTTTCGTTTCTACCCTCTCTTTTCAAGTGTGAATTCTTAAAGAGAAACAAGAGTTTTAAAGTTTGGGTAGGCGTTTTTCTTCCCTAGTATTTCCTTTTTAGTGAGCAATTTGGTAACCTCCAACAAAATTCAAACGTAACAAATGTTTGACTCAGCAATTTCACCTCTAAGAATTTATTGTACAGATAAACAGGTATAGAATGTTCTTGTTTGCAAGTCTATACAATGCAGCACTGTTTGGAGTAGCAAAATACTACAAAAAAACTTAAATGTCCATTGATAGGGAACTGGTTAAATTTAACAATGGCACATCCAGGCAGTGCATAAAAATGTTTATTAAAAACTGAGGTAAATCCATGTGTGAAAGATATTCAAGGTAAATGGGTCTGTGAAAAGTATAAACTGCTAAACACTCTTTACAGTGTTATTCCAGATCTATAAGAATAGGAGGAATATATATGCTTACAAAAGAGAGAATATCTGGGCTTCCCTGGTGGTGCAGTGGTTGGGAGTCCGCCTGCCGATGCAGGGGATGCGGGTTCGTACCCCGGTCCGGGAAGATCCCACATGCCGCGGAGCGGCTAGGCCCGTGAGCCATGGCCGCTGAGCCTGCGCGATCGGAGCCTGTGCTCCGCAACGGGAGAGGCCACAACAGTGAGAGGCCCGCGTACCGCAAAAAAAAAAAAAAAAAAAAAAAGAGAATATCTGACACTACACTATTATGATGATCATCATCGGATACACTATCATCTTGAAGGCCTGAGAGTCGGAAAGTAAAGGGGCCCTTACTTTCCAGTTTATATTTCTGGCCTCTTTGAATTTTTTTTTTTTTTACCATAAACACATTTAGCTAGTTTAATAAAAATAAAAGCAATAATATCATCTGGCTAAACGTAAGAGGTAAAGTCCATGAGAATCAAGACACAGCTTTCTCTAGGGCCTTGACAGTGTCTGCCAGGGACTCATATACATGGAACTCCCCCTGAGGGTCAGGCTCTAGTTTAAACACTTTGCAAGTACCAATTCCTTTAGTCCTCATGAAAACCCTGTGAAGTGGGTACTAGTAATATGCCATTTTGCAGATGAGGAAGCTGGGGCTCAGAGAGAAATCCCGGGTCATGCAGCCAGTGTGTGGTGGGACCAGGCAGGCTGGGGGGCTCCGGAGCTAGAAACCTCCCTACCAGGCTGCCTCTCAATAAACGTTTGTGGATGAAATGGACAAACTAGAAAAGCAGCCAACACCTTTAAAGCCAGAGAAACTGTAAATAAATAAACAGTTACTATTGTTACTCTTTTATTCATCATTGTTAGTTATTATTGGCGAATGAAAAATAAACACTATTCAGAAAAGCCAGGTGGGCAAAGCATTAGATTTGAGTATGAAGAAATGGATTCCCATCCCTGCTCTACCACTTAGTGGCTGAGAGACCTTGGGCAAGTCACTTCATCTCTCTGAGCCTCAGTTTCCTCACCTGTAAAATGGACATGACAGGACCTCCCATGGTTACTGTTAAGGATTAAATGTGACATCATATATGAAAGCACCTCTGTGCTTGACGTTCACTGGATACGTGTAAAAATAGGAAAAGCTACTGAGAATGGAATGAACTATGTTCAGAGCACCACCAAGCAGACCCCCATCATTTTCAACCTGCTGAATTTTAAAAATGAACTGAACAACTTATATGCATATATACTGCAACGATCTGAGGAGGAAATCAGAGTTTTTAATTGTTCTGATCCTGCCTCTAGAATATTGATTTAGGACATTTAATACCATCTCCAAATGCCAGGCTTAATTTGCATTGGGTTGGAAGCCGGGCTGCTGAGCGGTGGCTGTTGATTTTAGGCAGGGGCTTGGGAGGGCCTGCAGCCCACCTTCCTCCTGGCCCGCAGCCAGCCAAGAGCTGGCTTCACCTGGGACTCCGGCGAACTGGCTGTCTGAGGAGGCCACGTCTTTGATGGATTTTCACTGTTTGATTAAAGTGCAGCTGGGGCCTGGGGCTGAGCCGTACCTTTCGGCAAGATGTTCTTCACGGGTTGCACAAGCAGCCTGTGCTGAGGCCGTTTGGCCAGGGCAGAGCCCGACTTTGGCCCAATCTCTCCTCACCCAGGAAGCCTGTACTTCTGCCTTTTGGAGGCCCCGGGGCTCATTTTCAGGAGCTCAAGTCTCTGGGCACTGAATCTCAATTCAAAACCATGGCTTCCGGAGTCCCAGAAGACCTGCTTTACAAAACACCCCAGGCTGCTCAGCTGTTCTCCAGCAAATGCATTCAGTGCTCTGAGCCCACCCCCAGCACTTCATTTACCGTCCAGGGGGCTAGAGGAAGTCCATTCATTATAGTCTGATTCATCAAAGTCTCCTTTATTGTAATTATTATGGAAAATTTCAAATAGACCCCAAAGTGAGAGATTAGTACCACAATCCTCCATGTACCCATCATCATTCTACAATAATCGACAACTCGTGGCCACTTTTCTCCACCGACACTGCATGATTTCAAGCAAGTCCTAGACATTTGATCCTGTCATCCATAAACATTTCAGTATGTATCTCAAAAAGATAAGGACTTTTTTCCCTTTTAAGGTAACCATCCCCCCACCTGACAAATTAACAATAACTTCTTCATGTCATCAAATCTCCCGCGAATGTTTACGTTTTCCTAATTGTCTCGTAAATGACTTAGAGAAGTTGCTTTGTTTGAAGCACGATCCCAACAAGGTTCTGGCTGTGTTTTGAATGGTACCTACGATGTATTTGGCTTTCTCATCTTCTCTTCCCTTCAACCCCTACCTTGCACAGTGGTCCTGTGTGAGGCCTTTTGAAGCCCAGAGACACCACACACTTATATGGCCTTGGACACATAACCAAGCTCTCTCTTCAGCTTCCTCGCCTGGAAAATGGGAATAATTATAACTCCCTATCTCCTGGGGTTAATTGTGAAGATTAAAAGAAACAGAACATGTAAAGTGCACAAACACTCAATTAATATTAGTTCTCATTGTTATTATTTTCTGAAGGACAGCAACTTTGACAGAATTCCCAAGTACAGCATCCAGGCAACCAAATACAGTTACAGGTGGGAAGAAAACCGAGCAAAAACTGATGTGACCTTCTCCATTTTTCTCCGACTTTGAGCCACTGTTCACAGTGAGGAGGTAGAATGTGCTAGTTTAGAATTAGTCTCTGGAGCCAAACTGCCAGTGTTCAAATCCCATGTCTTCCACTTGCTAGCGACAGCAAAATGATGCATGCACTTGCCAAAGCTCCTTTCCTTGCCCTCTGGGCAGACAACTCAACTATGATTCTTGGTCTCTCGTACATGTAGGTATGGCCCCATAACTGAGCTCTGACCAGTGGTGAGTGGGCAGAAGTGATATGGATGTCCATACCTGACCCATAAAAACTTCCCACTGCAGTCTTGTTCTCTTTCTCACTAGCTGGCTGATTGGTGAGGACTCAAAGAACCTGAAGGAAGGCAGAGCCATAAGGGGTAAGGGGCCTGGATCCCTGAACGACCACGTGGAAGGCAATCCAATCAATAACGATGCCATCGGGTTCTGCTATAAGCAAGAAATATACTTTTATGACGTTAAGTTTCTGAGAATTGGGGTCTTATCCGTACAGCAGCTAGTGTTACCTTAAGCAGGACACCAGCCCTGACCTTGGGCAAGTTACCTGGCCTCTCTGTCCCTCACTTTCCACATCTGTAAAGGGGCAGAGATGCTAATAATATCTATGTCATGGGGTTGTTAGGAAGATCAAATAAGTTAATATATGTAAAGCCTCTACTGCATTGCCTGGCCCATAACTGCACAACGCACTTATGTAATTATTGTCACTGTTGTGTTAATATTATTATTTGAAAAGCAATGGTATATCACCAAGAATTTCCGTATTTCACTTAAATGTACACGTTTTAAATCTTTGCTAGTTTCCTGGTATAATTTTTCTTTAACAATTTGGGGTTAAAACTGTATTCCGGGGCTTCCCTGGTGGCGCAGTGGTTGAGAGTCCGCCTGCCGATGCAGGGGACACGGGTTCGTGCCCCGGTCCGGGAAGATCCCGCATGCTGCGGAGCAGCTGGGCCCGTGAGCCATGGCCACTGAGCCTGTGCGTCCGGAGCCTGTGCTCCGCAACGGGAGAGGCCACAACAGTGAGAAGCCCACGTACCGCAAAAAAAAAAAAAAAAAAAGCTATGAAAATGAAAAAAAAAACCAAACAAACTGTATTCCAGACAAACAATTTCTAATAATGCAAGTCAGTAGTATAACAGGATGATGACAATTCGCTTCACGGAACTATTTCAGGAATACAGTCACTCTGCAAGACGAAGAGGCACCTAGTACAAGATGCAGCATGTCTGCAGTGCTCCTCGCCGACATTTAAAAAATGGGAGGATGAGACTTCCCCGGGGTGCACCTTTCTGGGTGGCAGGCAGGGCTCTCCTCATGCTCAGGACGGAGGAGAGGTGCACTGAACTCTATGGAATTTAAAAAGCCTAAGTGCCCAAGAAGACTTACAAATGGTCAAAAAGCACATGGAAAGAGGCTCAACCTCATTAGCCACTGGGGAGATGCAAATGAAAACCACAATGAGGTACTCTTCACACCCACTGGAAGGGTTATAATCAAAAGGTCAGATAATAACCAATGTTGGTGAGGATGTAGAGACACTGGATCCCTCATACACTGCTGGTGGGAAGGTAAGATAGTGCAGCCTGGAAGTTCTTCAACATGTTAAGCACAGAGTTGGCCTATGAGCCAGCAATGCCACACTCCTAGGTATATACCCGAGAGAAATGAAAACACAAGTCCACACAAAAACTTGTACGTGAAAATTGATAGCCACGTTATTCATAATAGCCAAAAAGTACAAACCATTCAAATGTCCATCAACTGAGGAAAGGATAAACAAAATGTGGTGTATCTATATAATAGATATTCAACATTGGTCAGCCATAAAAAGGAATTAAGTACTGATACAAGCTACAACATGGATGGACTTTGAAAATACTACGCTAAGTGAAAAAATTCAGTCACAAAAGACCACATATCACAGGATTCCTTTTATATGAAATGTCCAGAATAGGTAAATCTAGAGAGACAGATTGGTTACTTGGAGGTAAGGGAATGGGGAGGGGAGGGTACAGGCTTTCTCTTTAGGGTGGTGAGAACATTCTAAAGTTGGTCGTGTCGAGGGTTGTACAACTTTGAATATATTAAAAAAATACTGAATTTTCCTGCTCAAACGGCTGAATTGTATCTCAATAAAGCTGCAATATTTTTTTTTAAAAGTACCCACTCCTCTATACGGATCAGACCACCTCTCCTCTGGACTCCAGCTGCCATCAGAAATCAGAGCACGTTCCCACCTCATCAGAAGCCTTTGAGAATTATGTGCCCTGTGTTACAATCCAGGTCTGTCCCTGTGCACAAGTGACAATGCCATGACCCACATATGCTAACGAGTCTGAAACTCAGGTGAGAGGTCACGGCTGGAAGTGTAGCTTGGGGAGTTACCAGCACATCCAGGTAGCAGATGAAATTGTCATCCACACTCCCATGTAAACTGATAACCCGACATAACTGTCCAACCCTAGCGATACAAGCAAGGTGTTTTTTGGTTTTCGTTTTCTATTTTTTGTCCACATAAGACCATAAGCTAGACCATAAACCACATGTCCCAGAACCAGAAATAATGAAAGGGCTAGGTAGCTGGGAGCCCAAATTACTTAAATTGATCATATCATTTGAAAAGTGACATTCAAGCCTTACAAACTGAAGGACAATTGCTATCTATCTAATTCATGGCCCTGGACTCCTGTTTCCCACCTGCTCCAACACCAATTTAAGCAATTCTGAACTTTGGTCTCCGAGGCAGAATGTCTCAGATTTATTGAAGTGTCGGGTCCCAACTGTGCTAACATCCACCCCTGGCAGGGCCATTACCAGGTGTGAAATCTGGGTGCCCCTCACCCCCGCCAAGTTCGGCACGGCGACAATCAGAAGGAACAAATCAACCTGCCTCTGCCTAGTCATCGTGGGAGCCTTGTAATTTACCGTAATGACAGGCATGGAGGAGAAGCGGGTGAAGAGATCGTTCTGTTCTCCAGGCCCTTGCCCATGTGCTGGAGGGGCTACTGAGCCCTGCAACCCTCAGCCAAGAGGCAGCTGCTGCTCCTCGCGAGGGGCTGTTTCGGGACTTGCCTGTATCCTGAGTTGCTTTCAAATGGAATTGCGCTACCCTTCTTCTGTGTTTTGCAGACAGCACCCAAACTGTCGGTTCCTCCTGCCCCTGTTTCTCCCAACTGTCATCATTAACCACCTGTCATCTGCAGGTCTGTCCCCCAGGGCTGGGAGCCCTGGATAGCTTTGCCTTTCGATAAACCAGAAACACCCCTCTCCACTGAAAGGAAAGTTTATTTCCAGGCCTGGAGTGTAGGGGAGGCTGAGCGAGACGAGACCCAGGCTTCCCATGAGCCTTGGCAGCCTCCCCTCCTACCTCCACTCTGGGGGGCCAGGGAATCCCGAGTCCACACTGAGCCTTAGCCTGCCCCTGCTCCTTTCCTCCTCCGCTAGGGTCCTGACTTGCCTGCTAGGTTCTGCCAGCTTCTGTCCCCAGGACCCTGAATCTCAGACCCCACCTACACTTGGAGGAGCCTCCCTGATTCAGGACGCAGATACCCAAAAGGTGCCAGGGATCCCTGCACCCTGCCATCTCGGTGCTCACGGACCAGGAGTGCCCTTGCCCCCGAAACTGGGCGACTGGTGTTGCAGACCCTCTTCCTGAACTCCTCTCTCACTTCCCTGCCCCACAGGATGCATTTTCCCTCCCAGCAGGCCCCACAGCCAAAGCCATGCCGGCCAAGACAAAAACTGCTTTAGGAAGAATTGTTTTGAATTGAAAAGTCAATGTAATACTGCAATTGGCAGATTATTCTACCGATGAACGTTTCCTAGAAAGAAACAAGCGCAGAGCCTGGCTCCACCGAGCCCTGTGGTGTAGTCGGGAGCTCTGCGACCTTGGGTTTACATCATTGAGGGAGCAGACACAGGCCGGCAGCCTTGCCCATCTGCCATCCAACATCATCAGCTCCAGGAGATCTGCTGCATCATCCCCAGCTCCTCAGGGTCAGGCTGCGTTTTTCACAGCCTAGAAGAGGGGAGTTGCCTCTGGATTTTAAAAGAGATAAGGGAATGAGTGAAGAGAAATGGGATGTGACTCAGCGATGAAATAAATGCCCGCAATACATCACTCCTAGGGAGGGGATCTGCCTCCACAAGTGATTCCCCAGAAATACTCCCTGGGGTGCTGGGTGTGATAATTACATGCTCCAGCTGGCTCTGATCCATTCTCAGGAGATGAAATGGGACACCTGACTACTGCCTCCTAAGTAGGTTGAGGAAACTGAGCCCCAGAGGCATCAGCCCTGCCCACTCTGTCAAAATCCAACCTGAAACTCAGAAGGCTCCCGAATTCCGTCCCTTCTCTTGTCAGCCTGTGGGGTTCCTCCTCTGGCTTCAAGACCCAGCTTGAAAGCACCACATCGCCTAAGGGGCCCTTCACCCCTGAGATCCAGATTTGTCTGCTGTGGCGCTCAGCCCCCTGTCTTGCGATTACCTCCCATTTGTCTGTGGTTACCGACTTGTGGGGCAAGTCCAAGAATTCAGAGGTTAGGAGATGGGAGGAAGTGATCAAGGGAAGGAGGGGCTTCTTGAACAAACCTCCACTGGGTCTTACATGCGCCTGGTGAGAACTCAGAGTGACAAAGGGTGGCAGCTGTGACTTCAAGGATTATTGCCAAGGCGGACACACCTTGGGTCCCGTTATAGACCAGGCCACGGAAGGGTGAAGAATGGCCATGAGAGGATGTTCTGAAATGAAGACCTGCCTGTACTAGAGCTTACTTTGCACGTATCAGTGGCCAGCATGGAAATCTGTGCTCTCCTGACCCATTCATTTCCCATCCTACCCCACCCCACAGGTGACCTGGTCCTGCCAGAACAGAAACTTTCAGCCTAACGATGTTGGTTTTACTTTCAAACAACCTACCAGGAAGACCACCCAGACCCAAAAGCAGTCATGTCTCCTGGTTATCAATTATGAAATATTGATAGTAAGCAAGCCAACTGTTACCCTTTGACCCTATGATTGTACTTCTGGAGCTCCAGTCAAAAAAAATTACTCTGAATATTTAAAAAAAACAACAACACTTTAGGCATTATTTCTAGAAAAATTTTTAAAAGCACCAAAAGAAATGGTTACGTAAACAATAGGACATTCACTCGGTGGAATATTATGCACCAATAAAAAGTATGTTTAATTAAAAACTATAATAACATGAAAACTATTTACATTATAATAAATGAAAATAAAGATACAGAATTTTTATCTATATAATATACATGGTATAATTACAATTATAAAAAAAGAAAAGTTATAAAGAAGGAAAAAGGAGGAAAAAAACCCACCCCAAATCCTAATAGTGATTGCCTTTGGGAATTGGAACATTGCATGATTGTTTTCTCTTTATATTTTCCCATAAATCCCATAAGTATAGGTTAATTTTATAATGGGGAAGAAAAAACAACTTTTATTTAAAAAGTCAGGAGCTAAGTGATTTGGTTCATTCTTCCTTCCCCCAGGAGAGTGTGCGGTAGTTAAGACTATTTCTGTTTAAGCTGATGAAGTTCACTGCTTCTTCCATCCATGGCCTAACATTTCCCTAAGGCTGGTTTGAAGGGAAGCCAATGACACTAGTCACAAAGTTGGTTTTTCTAAGGCTGCGGCAGGTGGGTATGTTCGGAGCAAACAGAATGATCACTTAGTAAATGCTAGGAGAACCAGACTGTAAGCGAGTGCTAGAGGGCTCCCACCCCACACAGATATTCTTCCCGGGCCTGACAAGGAGGCAGCGACCATGAACAGGAGCGAGGCAGAGCTCAGGGGGGCCTGGCATCAGCCACCCTCTGCTTTGGGAGGTTCTTTTTCTTGGTGGGCTGGAGTGGGGAGAGTTGTAGTGATGGAGCTCCCTTGCTGGGAAGTAACAATCGTGGCCGGGCTCTGGCCGATTTTCAGATTTCCTTAGTTCTGCACTTAGTGAGTAAATGAAGCTGAGAGAGGCAAGAAGGGATAAACGGGGCGGGGGAACAGGGCCAGCTTGGAGGAACGAAAGGGATTCTGAATCTCTCTTGTAGAGTTCCATCTGCACGTTTCTCTTGTCTCCCCCAAACCTTGCAATTAGGCTACTCCACCTCGGTCCTTCTTCATTGAAGCACTTTAACATGAACGTGTGCAATGCCATTTCCACAAATGAAAACAAAGAATGCTGGCCTTGTCCCACCCTTGGCCAGTGGGCTTCCTCTCAGGCGCTCTGCTGCCGCTGCCCAATCCGCGCCCACAGATTCTAGGACCCACACCTCTGGTCTCTGGGGGCCTTTGTGTGTTTGTCAAATAACAGAGCTAAGTGATAATGTCTTCCCACAAAGAGATTCCTGAGGGGAGGGGGGAGGCAGTTTTCTAAGCCACACACACACACACACACACACACACACACAGCCAGAAGCGAGGCCTGGATGGAATCAAGGCCCCAGAAGAGTCATCAAAGCTTAGAGCAGAGTTCGAAGTAACCTGGGCATCTTATCCCCACTGACCTTTCCGGCACTTAAATACTGCTTTGCAGAGCACCTGTTAAGTACCGATGCTGTGCTAGGCACCTGGGATACAATGTGAACAGAACAAATGCAACTTCTGTCCTCTGGAGTCTACAGGGAAGATGGAAAAGAAAGGATGAGGCCATCTTGTCCCGGGGGCCCTGGTCCTCAGGCAAAGCCCTCATTTGGATTTCCTACTGACTGCAGGCTACAGAACATATTGAATATGTAAGAGAATGTTTACATCTTTTTTTAAGGTATTTTATTTTTATTTTTAAAAGTATTTTTAAAGCCTTTTATTATTAAAATTGTTGTAGCGCTTTCCTCAACTGTGTTCTTTTTCCCATGGCAGTAAGTGGAGATTTTAGATGCTTACACATGTTTACATAAGGATTTCATCTCTCCTCCTGTACTAATGGCTAAAACATAATTATGAGCTGCGCTTGTTAACCAAATGGAGATATTCCATGAGACAAGGAGACCGATTCCTAATATGGAGGTGTCCTTGGGCCGCAGCCCACTTATCCTGGTTTCCATCTCCTCCTCCCGACACAGAGGTGCCTTCATTAGTGGAGGAAAGAAAGAGGTCTTTGTGATGATGTCACTCCCAGACCACCCTACACAGACAATAAAACTGAATTTGAGAGAAGCCTGGTGAAATGAGAGCTCCGAAGTCATAGAATACCAGAGCTGCAAGGGCCCTGAAAGGTTACTTAGCCTAATCGCCTGATGTTAGAAACGGGCAAAGGGGAAGAGACTTGTCTAAGGTTACACAACCAGTTAGTGGTGGGCTGTTTTCACCAAGGTAAATACAGGGAAATTCATTCCATAGAAACTGCAATATCATTATGTGTTAAATACTATGCCAGGCAGGAGGGGCACAGGAGGAGAACTCTCATCATAATGTGACATGCACAGCCACATGGCAGCACAGAAGGAAGCGTCTTCCCACAAAGGGAAGCGTCTCACTCTTCCTAGGGGAGCTACAGAAGGCATCAAGCAGGACGGGATATCTGAGTTGGGTCTCAATGATTGAACAGGAGTTTGTTGCAGAGAGAAGGGAAGAAGGGCATTCCAGAAACATGGAACCACATGTCTAAAGGTGAAAACACGTGGAAGAACATGATGTGTTTGGGGAATGAAGAGCATTTTCGTATAGCTAAAATGGAGGCTTCTTGAAAGGGATATAATGGAGACTAGACCAAAAGGGCAGACCACGGGGCTTCCCTGGTGGCGCAGTGGTTGGGAGTCCGCCTGCCGATGCAGGGGACACAGGTTTGTGCCCCGGTCCGGGAAGATCCCACATGCCGCGGAGCGGCTGGGCCCGTGAGCCATAGCCGCTGAGCCTGCGCGTCCGGAGCCTGTGCTCCACAACGGGAGAGGCCACAACGGTGAGAGGCCCGCGTACCGCCAAGAAAAAAAAAAAAAAAAAAGGCAGACCACGGAAAAACTGTGAAGGACTTAATACCACGCTAAGAAGTTTGCTGGGGAGATGTTATCTCGGTGCTTAATAAAACCACATATCGGCAAAAGGATGAAGGGTGGGTTGAACAAAAAAGGACCAGAGCTAGGGAGACTAGTGGGGTGGATACGGCAATACTTCAGGTGGAAAATAAAGACGCTGAAGATTAATAAAATAAGCAATCCCAAAGAAGACAAAGAGCACTCATGAGGCCTGCATTAAGGCAGCAATATTTAGATGGCAGAATTAGCAGGACTTCGTGAGAGATGATTGGCTGTGGGGATGAAACAGAGCAGGGATGGGCGAACTACTGCCCAAGGCCATATCCAGCCTCCATCCATTTTTGCACAGCCCCAGTACTAGGAACGGTTTTCATATTTTACAAGTGACTGAAAAAGAACAAAAGAAAAAGAATATTTTGTGACATATTAAAATTATGTGAAGTTCAAACTTCAGTGTCCATAAGTACAGTTTCATTGGAACACAGCCAGGCTGGTTCATCTGCCTATCATCTGTGGCCTCAAGGGCAGAGCTGTGTAGAGGCCAGAGGGCCAGCAAAGTCTAAAATATTTACTACCTGCCTCTTTGAAAAAAGTTGCTGACCTCTGAAACAGAGGACAACTGCAACATTTCCACCTTAGGCAGCTGGTGGGATGGTGGAAGAGGAGAAGCAGATTTGGGCAAGTGGGACAAATAATAATTCCATTACAGGCATGCTGAATCTGAGGGTCCCGTGACACATCCAGGAGACAGTGGAAGGATGTATCTGGATACAAGATCTGGATTTGAGATGTGGATTGGGGAACCACAAATGGGCAGGTGGCCCTTGAAGCCATGGGAGTAAGTGAGAAAATCCATGGAGAGGAAAACAGAATGAGAGGGCAAAGCAGGTGAAGTCAGGACCCCGGGAAATGCTGCTGAGAGGTAAACAAATAACAGAAGCTCGAGAAGGAGTCCAAAAAAAATAGACACAGGGAACAATTCAGTGTGGATGAGATCAAGGGAGAAGAGAATTTTAAGAAATTTTAAGAAAGAAAAAGTTGAGGGACTTTTAAGAAATTTTAAGAAAGAAAAAGTTGAGGGACTTCCCTGGTGGCACAGTGGTTAAGAATCCGCCTGCCAATGCAGGGAACATGGGTTCTATCCCTGGTCTGGGAAGATCCCACATGCCGCGGAGCAACTAAGCCCATCTGCCACAACTACTGAGCCTGTGCTCTAGAGCCCGCGAGCCACAACTACTGAGCCCGCACGCCTAGAGCCTGTGCTCTGCAACAAAGAGAAGGCACCGCAATGAGAAGCCCATGCACCACAATGAAGAGTAGCCCCCGCTCGCCACAACTAGAGAAAGCCCGTGCATAGCAACGAAGACCCAATGCAGCCATAAATAAAGAAACAAACAAATAAATAAATAAATTTATAAAAAGAAAAAGTTGAATAATACGAACGCCACCAAGAGCCCAAGTGGAGTGACGATTGGAAAGGAGACTGGATTCTGGAGAATTTAGCCAGTGAAGTGTAAATCTTGGGAACAGAATAAATTCTTCAATCGACTTCCAGGAGTCCACACTCTCCCACTTCCCCTCCTATCACACTGGTCACTCCTTTCCAGCCTCTCTCGCTGGTTCCCCCCATCTCCCAATTTCTAAATGTTGGAAAGTCCATGAACCTCTTCTACGTCCTATACTCCTTCCTTGATGATCTCCTTCAGTCTCATGGCTTTAAGTACACCTACACACAGAGATGTCTCCAGCCCAGAACCCTCCCCTGAGCTAGATTCCTAGAACCAACTGCGAACTCAATATGGCCCCAGGAAGTCCAGGAGGCACCTCTAACTAAACAGGTCCAAAAGAGAGTCCTGCTCTTTCTCCCCACATCAGCTCTTCCTGTAGAATTCTCCAACTCAGTTAACGTCAATTCCATCTTTGGGTTTGTTCAAACCCAAACCCTGGAGTCATCTTGATTCTACTCTTTCACCTTCCATCCGATCTTTCAACAGATCCTATCCACTGTATCTTCAAACTATATCCAGAACTGAACGCTCACCCCTCCACTGCTACCGCTCAGTGCCAGACCACCTCTGTCTCCACCTGGATCATTACAGTGGCCTCCTAACTCACCTCCCTGCTTCCACTCCTGCCCCCCTCAGCCACTTACCACCATCAGAGCAAGCGTGATCATATTATTCCTCGGCACAAAACTTCCCGCGTCCCTCTGAGTAAAGGCCCCAGGCTTACGATGGCCTCCAGAACACTACACAGCTGTCCCCTCACTCTAATTACCCCTGAGATCTCACCACCTTCCACAGTTGTCCTCAAGACACCAGGCCCACTCCCGCCTCAGGGTCTTTGAATCTGCCATTCCCTCTACCTGCAGTGTTCTTCTCCAAGATACACATACTGTGCTCCCTCACTTCCTCGGGACCTTATCCAAGTAAACCCTTCTCGGTGAGGCCTTCTCTAGCCACCCTATTTAAAACTGTCAACCATCCCTCCTCCCTCACTCCACAACGCTCCATTTCCCCCTTCCCTGCTTTATTTCGCTCTAGAGCACTTACCACTACTCTAATACAATATGTACATTTTACCAATTAATCTTGTCTTTTCTACTAGAAGGCAAGCTCATGAAGGCAGGGATGTTTGTCTGTTTGTTCCCTGCCATATCCCAGCACCTAACACAGTTCCTGTCACATGGCAGGCAACTCAATAAATAACTGGTGAAAGAATGGGAATAGCGGATCAGCAAGTGACTAGGAGCTCAGAAAGGGGAAGCCAGTGCAGACAACTTTTCCAAGGCCTCTGGTGAGCAACTAAGAGGAAACCAGCATCGGGAGTGTCTACAAATGGCAAAGACTCAAGCATATTTGCAGATGTTAAGGTGCTAGAGCAGCAGGAAAAAGATTGGGGATATGAGAAAAAGGATATGGCTATGCTAAGTCTGGGAAGAAGTGGAAGTGAAGGGCCTCATGAGCAAGGGAAGAAAGGACCTCCTCGGAGGGGACTAAGAGAGGGAGGGGAAAGGAAAGGACAGGTGTAGATACAGATGGGACTGGCGGGTGGGGGGGGTGAAGAAAATTTGAACAAGTTCATACCTGGCACTTAATTTTCTATCTCAAGGTCTGGGGAAGAGCTTGAGTGACAAGGGTTTCAACATGGCACTTTGGAAAATGAAGATGCAAGCTGATTAGGAGAGAAGGATTGCTCAGCAATGCTGAGGCTTCTGCTCACTCTAGAAACCATAAATCTATTGCAGAATTTGGGGATTTCCCCCAGTTACACGGGACAGCCAATGAGAACCAAAATGGTACACTTTGGGCACCAGACAAAATGTAAAAACTCTGAGGGATGATAAATAAGTGGTTAAAATATAGGAATAACCATTGCTGCAGGCCTAATTTAGGGCACCTTCAGCTGGGAGATACAATTCAAGATGACATTCCTGAAAAGAGCAAGTCGTGAGGACAGATTTGGAGGAAGGCAGGTGAAAAGCGGTCCTTTGGCAAGTAGACTCTGAAAGGCTAGTCTAAGAACTACACAGCATAAATGGGGACTGGAAACCCAAAACGAGAAGATCCACAGAGGAAACACAAAAGCTACCTAGCTACAACTCATGAGAATGGGACCAGATATTTGTAAATGCTGAAATGTGACATCTTGGGAAACAGGATGATCTGACTTGCAAAGAAAGATCCCTAATTTCTAAAGGACCAAAATAATGCTACACAGGCTTCATACTGTCGTGTGAAGCTTTTTGCAGAACCTGCAGAATCTTCTTGCAGTCCATGATGAAAAGACTATTTCAAATTTGAAAGACTATTTAAAACTGAGCCGTCAATTTTAATAGCTTCCATTATTTGTGCCATGCTTTGTCTCATTTAAGCCTCACAACCTCCATGTAAGGAAGGAATTTTTATTCCCATTTTACAGATGAAAAAACAGAGGTTTCGAAGCATTGAGGAACTTGTCCGAAGTCATAGCAATAAATAGCCAGACCAGAAATCAAGCCCAAATATGTCTGGTCCCAAAGACCATGCTTTTAGCCTCTATTCTCTCTTGCCTCCCTCATGCTATTTTTTCTTATGAAACACAGGAGTGATCATTAGTTTTACTATATTCTTATGAGACTTCCAGTCATTCTATGATATATGTTAGTAGGTATGCTTAGGAAAACATACTTTTAATATGAAATGATTGACCTAAATATTCTAACATGTATCTGACTGTGAGACACAACAGGTTTCAAGTGAATGAATGGGAGTCCTTGGGCCCAGGAGAATTCTACGCCAAAGCACTGGGGAAATCTGTGGATAGACCAGCGTCCATGATCTTGAGGAATCATGAAGAATGGGAGGTTCCAGAACACTGGGGGAACATGGAAGAAGGCAGTCTCTGCAAAGCACAGAGCTGTGAGTTTATGCAGGATCCAGAGCAAGACCTAGCCTTATTGTTACTGAAGAGATGGTTAGTGGGCCCTTGACAGGGAAAGCACCGATCACTGAGGTCCAGCACGTGCTCACCAAGAGCAGGTCATTGCAGACCAACCCCACTGCCGTCTTTGACTTTGCAGGACCACCCCGTGTAGCAGCAAGCGGCTATAGCTGGGTGACGGCATCCCTTTAGAAGAAGCACATGCTCTTCCATTCACCCCCTTACATCCCCTGGATTAGCTAACAGACTGAATAACAGAATCAGGACTTAACAGTTAAGTACTATAACAAGGATAAAAATAAGATCTTGCCCTTGGTTTCAAAAACCCAACTGAGCCAATCCAAGATAGGGAAGGGAATGATTTAGGAGCAACAAACATTAAAATGTCTTTGAGTGACCTGGTAGCAAGCTCAGAGATAGCCGTGATGTTGCTGGCAGGATAAAGGAAAGCAGCCTCAGCTGCATTAATAGAATGTGGTGTCTCTGCTAGAACAAAGGAGGTGACAGCCCTGTCCTCATGGACCGGACTACCACCATACTGTGTTGACTTCTGGACAGCTCACTTTGAGAGTCTCCTAGTTATTCTCTGTTTCTCAACACTCCCACTATGATCTACTCTCTGCATTGCTCTGCGCCCTAAGGGAGCTGACCCCGACGTATTGCATCACCCAGATTCCCTTGCCCTGGTGACTTCCCACGGGGTCTGGCCAATGGGAAGAACCAGCAAGAGGTTCAAGGGCAAGAAGAGAGAGAACATGCAAGTACCTCTTGCGCCACTGTCTCCCTACTCCATCTCCACATTTCCGACAGTGGCTGTGTCCCTCTACAGCTACAGTTCCTATCAGGCAGCGCCCCTTCCATAGCTCCAGCTCTCAGTGGGTTGTGGTTTGCTCCCCTGGCCCTTCAGGCCTAGGGGTGGTAATGGCTTCCCCTTGGTGGCAGCTCCTAGCTGTCTCAGCATCCTTCTGGGTTCTCTTCACCCTGCCCACATCTCTGTAAACAGTCCCTTCACCACATTATTTTTAAAATCCCAACTAATGTGCCCTTCTGTTTCTTGCACAGACCCTGACTGAAACTGAAAAGATAGGATACCAGGGGGCCATGAAGCTCATCTGTGAGGACCAGCTACTGGAACAGAGGATGTTTGGACTGATCAAGGGGCTCCACAAAACAGGCTGGTCCACCTGGAGAAAGTGAAGAGCCACCGTCCCACTCGTTCTCCTGGCTGCATGAACAGAATAGTAGTACATACAGAGAGACCACCTTTGAGCTCAATATAAAGTAAACTTTCTAAAGAGTTGGCAAAGTGGGGTGAGCACTTCTGGTAGGTCATGAGTTTCAGTAATTCTCAGGTGCCCAGTCCAAGCTGGAGAGCCCATATCGGGAACACCGTAGGAAAAAGTTACAGGGATACCTAGGAAAAGACTCTCCAATCCAGGGTTTCACAATTTGTTACCAGCTACACACTACTCACACAACGGTTTTCCGAAATAAGCACACTGGAGGGAGGGCAGGGACATTTTTGGGGATATGTTTTGCTGCTTCTCAATTCAATATAGAGAATAGAAGTCTAGTTCTTTGTATCAAACTTGATAATTCTCAACACTGAGTTCTTTTTCATGCTTTAAGATAACTCAGGAACATGAAACTTATTTTACATATCATCATCACAAACTTAAAAATGTTTATTCCCAAACCACTGAAGTCTATGAAAATAAAAAAATTTTTTAACTAAGCATCTTCTACCTACACACCAGTCACTAGCCCTTTTTCCGACTGTCACCTCATTATTCAAAATAAAAATCAGGATGCTACAAATAAATGGTGGAGAGGATGTGAAGAAAAGGGAACCCTTGTCTACTGTTGGTGGGAATGTAAATTGGTGCAGCCACTTTGGAAAACAGTATGGAGGGTCCTTAAAAAACTAAAAATAGAACTATCATATGACCCAGCAATTCCACTCCTGGGTATATATCTGGAAAAGATGAAAACTCTAATTCAAAAAGATACATGTACCCTAATGTTCATAGCAGCACTATTTACGATAGCCAAGATGTGGAAGCAACCCAAGTGCCTATCAATAGATGACGGGATTAATAAGATGTGGTGTAAGAGAAAAACAAATACCGTATGCTAACACATATATATGGAATCTAAAAAAAAAAAAAAAAGGTTCTAATGAACCCAGGGGCAGGACAGGAATAAAAATGCAGACGTAGAGAATGCACTTGAGGACACGGGGAGGGGGAAGAGTAAGATGGGACGAAGTGAGAGAGTACCACTGACATATATACACTACCAAATGTAAAACAGATAGCTAGTGGGAAGCAGCCGCATAGCACAGGGAGATCAGCTCAGGGCTTTGTGACCACCTAGAGGGGTGGGATAGGGAGGGGGGGAGGGAGACGCAAGAGGGAGGAGATATGAGGATATATGTATACGTACAGCTGATTCACTTTGTTATACAGCAGAAACTAACACAACATTGTAAAGCAACTATACTCCAATAAAGGTGTTTAAAAAAAATAGATGTGGTGCATATATATATATATAGTGGAATATTACTCAGCCATAAAAAAGGAACACTGCCATTTGCAGCAACATGGATGGACCTAGAGAATATTAGGCTTAGTGAATTAAGCCAGACAAAGGCAAATACCGTATGATATCACTTACATGTGGAATCTAAAAAAATAATACAAATGAAGGTATATGCAAAGCAGAAACAGACTCACAGACATAGAAAACAAACTTGTGGTTATCAAAGGAAAGAGAGAAGCAGGGAGGGACAAGTTAGGGGTGTGAGATTACAGATACAAACTATTATATATAAAGTAGATACGCAACAAGGATATACTGTATAGCACAGGGAATTATACCCATTATCCTGTAATAATCTGCAAAAAATACTGAATCGCTATGCAGTACACCTGAAACAAACACAATATTGTAAATCAACTATACTTCAATTAAAAAAAAAGGATGCAAAATCTGCCCATGGGACAAAATATTTTACATGTAAACTGTCCTGGAAAAAAATAAGATCACCTCAATTCACCCTGGTGAGAAAAAGGAAATGGTTTTTGCGAGAGCCCTTAACTCTTGAGTTCACAGAAGGGTCAGATCAGATCCCAGGATGCTACAAGTGTGTGTGTCTAATCGAGGTTTTCTCCTTGGGTGTGTGTTTATCATTTATCACAAGGCGGGACTGCTAGGACTGCCACCTCTCCACTCATTCGTTCGACAAACATTTGGTGTTGATCTACACATTAATAGAGCCCTGCTGGGCCCTGGGGACGGACGAGAGACCCAGAGGCCAAGGCTGCTACCGTACACTTCAGCAGGTCTAGGAAATGATCTGATTTCAAAGACCAATGAAGGCAAAGAGTGAGAATGACGGCGCCCAGAAAAGTTTCAGAAGAAACTTGGAAACTGCCAGCCTTCGGCGCGAAGAAGGCGGGGACTTGGGGCCCAGGGGAGGACGCCGCCTCCGGGCTGGCGGGCCCGGCCGCCTCCTCGGCCCCCGGCCCAGCGCGGGCGTCGCCTGGTTGCAGGCCCGAGTCGCCACACCCGATCGCCGCGGGGCCCAGGAGGGCAGCGCCCGGGCGACCCAGAGCAGGGCTGCGGCGAGGCCCGGCCCCATGAGACATTCCCGGGCAGCGCGCGCCCACACCGCTGCGCGCCCCGCTCCCCGGCGCCGGGCACCCGCGGCGCGCTCCCGCCCTGCCCGAGGAGCCCCGGCCCCTCGGCCCCCCGCCCGGCAGCTCGCCGGCCCGGGCCGCACTCACCCTCCTTGGCTTTCTTCCTCCGGGCCAGAGTTCCTCCGAGTTTCCCCAAGAAGGAGTCATCTTTCTTCCGGGACGGGGGCGACTTGGGAGTGGGGGACTTGGGGACAGACGGCGACTTCTGCGGGGAGGTGGCCATGGCGACGAAGCGGGCAGCCGCGGGCCGGTCGGGACGCGGAGCGGGCGCCGGGCGGACGCGGCGGGCGCGGCGGGACTGAGGCTGCGGCTTTCCAAACGGAAGCGGAATTATTCCAAGCATTTGAGGCAGCTCACGCTCGCCTTTCCCTTCCCTCTCTCCCTCCCTCGCGCCGCCCTCCGCCCTGAAAGGAGCTGCGCGCTCGGGGCCCGCGCCCCGCTGCTGCCCGGAGCAGGGAGGATGCCCCAGATCTGCCCCTTGCAGGACGTGCGGCCTTACCTGTTTCGGTGTGTATGACCCTCTCAGCCTGGGAGCCCTGGAGCCTGGAGGCCGTACTCGCCCCGGCTCCGCACTCAGCAGAGTTCCTCGCTCCAACCCAGGGTTCAGTGATTGCTGAACTGAACCCACCTGCTACTCTGTCTCCCGCTGATTTGGCCCGGCTGCTGGGTGAGGAGCTCGCTCCTCCCCTGCATTTCAAACTGTAGTTATTAGGCCCGTGTCTTGTGCCCATGAAAGAGTGAGCCTGCTCAGGAAGAAATAGAGGGAACCAAAATGTGTTCGGGCCCCACCAGCTGGACACATCCAGCTGTTCCTGCACTTATCCATGACTGTCAACCTCCTCTACACCTCCAACCAAGAGTGAGAAGTTTGAAGTTCATGAGTACAGGCCAACACCTAGAGACATCTGTGTTTCTAGCAGCTCAATGGCTTGTACAAAGGAGGATCCCAAATGTAGGTGGAAACATGAATGGGAAGGTACGGCCATCGGCTCCTGTGGGAACCGCCTCTCCACCCCTCCCCCACCCCCAACTTATCTTGCCTTAAATAAAAGCAACAGAGTGACAGGGGAGTGGCACAAAAGCCAGCATTTCAAGGACTCATGCTGGAAATGATTAAAAGGCACATTTTACTGTGCTTGGCCACTTGAGGTTCTCACTTGGGCTCCCCTGGCTGTCTTCGGGTCTCTTTTTCACACACACACACACACACACACACACACACACACTCACACAACCCCTTGGCAACTGTGTTTCCTCCAAGTAGCTACAGCTGATTGACCCTGAGTGATCACCTGACCCAAAGGGCCCTAATGCTTGACTGGAGAGCAGCCAATCTGATAGTCTCCATCAAGAATCTAAGCTAGAGACAGTTGTCAGAAGTCCAGCACTTAGCGATGATAATGCAGACTCAAGACTGGGGGGGTCCATTTTTAGCCACAGGCCTGCCGATGAGTAGAGAAACAAAACAATGGAGCAACGAAGTGTGCTCAAGAAGCCTTGTGGTCTGAGTAATGAAAAACCATGGGAGTAGCTACCTGGACCTAGAACCTCTTCTGAGGGCCTACCTGTAGTTCTCAGGAGGGCCATCTGTGCTTCCTTCTGAGGACATGTTCCTAAAGCCTTGTAATCACCCATCCACCTTTACTTGAGCCAGTCAGCCAACTAAAAAGCAACGATTCCTGAGAACATAAATTTAACGAGGTGGTCAATAGATTCTCAGCAGATATGTGTTCATCTTGTCTTTGCTTAAGAGTCGTAATTTGACCTTTTTTGAAAATTATGCTTTAGCTGTTTCCTCTTACCTAGTAGAAAAGCAGAGAACTCACAATGACTGCTAGAATTCATGCGGGAGATTACAATAACCACCTGCTCCTGCACCACCACCCTGATAAACCTTAAAGACATGTTGAAACGTCAAAGTAGGTTCCCGTTTTGATTACATCATTCATAATTCTTGTGCAGGATATTTTATACATAAGGATATGTCCAAAATCTGATCTCCACCCTTGGAACTCTTATCGGGGAATCATGAGACACACACCTCAATAGCTGTGTGATCTTGGACAAGTTTACTCCCATTTCTAAGTCTCTGTTTCTTCATCTACAGAATGAAGTGGTGGGAGAACATAATGGTTCTCAAACCTGATTGTGCTTCACAGTCCCTTAGGGAGTTTGTTACAGTCATGGGCCCAGTCTCTAGAAATTCTGATTCAGTACATCTGAAGTGAAACCAAGGGATAGGTATTTTTTAACAGGGATTAATTACATCAGGTGATTTTGATGTAGCTGATTCATGCACTGATGTTCGGGCACCTAGAACCACTTCCAGTTCTGTGGTTCTCTATTCTTCACCAATTGCTGATCTCCGTATGCAGGGCTTAAGTTCTAAATACGACATGGTCAAATTTATACATGGAGATCTCTTAAACTGCTCATGCATGCTTTTGCATCTACACTCCTCTTTGGTAATTTTTATGCATACTAAAGTTTGAAAATGATTGAGCAAGACTAAATGGAGGAACAAACAAAGGCTTGATTGTGGGATGCTAGCTCCCGGGAACTACCAGCAAAATAAGGTGTAGAGAAGGCAGAGTTTATTGTACACCATGGTAAGGAGATTCTTGCCTTGGTAGGGTCTTAGCAGCATCTTGGACTAGGGTAGAGCACAACAGGGATATTTCTAAGGTTTTGGAATCTGGTTTAAGGCAGGTCTTTCAGTGGGGTTAGTGCTTGATTAACTTTGGCTAAGGATTGTAATATACTAGGTTAGGATTGGTGGACACAGGGCAAGATTTTCAAAGAGTCTTGGAGGGTAAATAGTCTTTAATGTTATCTATTGAAAAGTTTAAGTGTTTTATGTTCATTTCAATGAGATTTGGGGGGAGGTTCTTGAACAATAAAGTTATTTGTAACTTTCATCTTTCTATGCAAGAGTTTTTTTTTGTGGTACGCGGGCCTCTCACTGTTGTGGTCTCTCCTGTTGTGGAGCACAGGCTCCGGACGTGCAGGCTCAGCGGCCATGGCTCACGGGCCCAGCCGCTCCGCGGCATGTGGGATCTTCCCGGACCGGGGCACGAACCCGTGTCCCCTGCATCGGCAGGCAGACGCTCAACCACTGCACCACCAAGGAACCCCGCAAGAGTTTTTTTGAATAGTTGAAGTTATATTGTTAAAGACAGGGGACTGGTAAAGTCCCGTTAAGGTGACAGTAACCTATATGGGTATGAATGGATTCCAAGGTCTCAGAATTATGCAGATGTCTTGTTATTCAAACTTTTCTGCCTCTTAGATAATTATCAATCTCTCTTGAAAGGCCAAGTGGAATGGATGCTGAATTATAAATCAGTGCTATTCAAAGTGTAGTCTGAAAACCAGTATTGTCTGCAAACTGCTGTTAGTCCTTGATGATCTAAATATAGAAACTAGAGTGTTTAGAAACTTTTATACAATTTAACAGTGCAATTTTATATTTATTCTTTTATATTGTATTTTACAAAAATATTGATCTACGATGGATTGGACCTTCACCATAGATCGTTTGAAAAGCACTGTTCTAACTTGCTCTGGTTTGCTTACAGATTTTTATACACTCTCTTTTGATATTACGCTTTTATAGTCCTTATGGATATGAATTGATCGGGTGTTTGTTCAAAGGTTAAATGACATAATATATTGGAAAGCACCTTGCATGGGGCCTGGCATTGAAGAAGACAGAATCTAAATCTAGTTTAATCAGGGACACACACTGCAGGCTGTTCATTGATAAGATGCAAAGAAGAACCTGCGCCAGCTCCCTCTAATCTAAATTGATATTTACAATCATGGCCCCACTGACCAGCTGCCCCTCTCATGCTTGGTCATTGGTTTCATCTTACCCAGGCATTACATGATAAGGACAACCTCATAAGTTACATGTGTGTTGCTGTGAGACTCTGCTGACTCTCTAGGCCAGTCTCTCTTCGAAATGTATACCTAAGCAAACTGTCCTGGGAGTGAATAACTCAGATTCCAGTCCTAGCTCAGTGGCTAGATGACCTTGGGCAAATATCTGTCCTTCCTGTACTTTCATTTCCATCATCAATAAAGTGAAACCAAGGTAGTTCCTACTAACTGAACATCCCACTTATCTTATGATCGACAGTTTCAATCTAGGTTATACCCAACAGAATGAGTACATTTGTGTACCTGTATACATGTTCTAGAAGATTCATAGCAGCACCATTCAAATGCCTATTAACAGTTGAATTGATAGGTAAATTGGGATAGTCACACAACGTAATGTTATACAGCGATGAGAATGAACAGTTTGCAACTCCAGAAGCAATAGGAATGTCCTTCACAATATGTTGAGTGAAAAAAAATTCAGACACAAAAGAGCCTATGCTGTATCATTCTATTCATATAAAGTTCAAAAAACAGGCAAAACTAGTCTCTGATGTTAGAGTCATGAAAATGATTAGGTTTGGGAGGGGTAGTGACTAGAACAGGGAGGGGGGAAGGTATGAGAGAGGCTACTGGAGCTGGTGATGTTCTGTTTCTTGATCCGGGTGCTGATTACATGGGTGTATTTACTTTGAAAATTCATGGAGTGTTTACTTACTAATTTGAGCAATTTTCTGTAAGTATATTGTACTTCAATAAAAATTTACACACTTAGCACAAAAATGACTGATTTTTTTAAATGAAGCCATGGGATTGCATGCTCTGTAGGGTCCCCTTTACCTCTATGGTCTCCTTCTCCGACTCCCATGTTTAACTTATGAGCTGTTCTGATCATGTAACCCTTGAGTAAGGTGAAACTGATGACCAGTGGCCCACATCACTCAAAAATCCACTCAAACTAGGACAGTTCTGTCCCCAGACCTTCCCTTAGAGGACCATTTTTCTAGCTAAGCATGTGCAGCCCTCAGCCACCCAGCATTGTTCCCATTCTGGTCCCCTCAGCAATTTCAACATGTAGGACTTTATGATTTACAAGGTAGGACCGTGTCATGGTGAAGGTCTGGGGTTCAAATTGCCATTCAGCAGCCAAATATCTGTATAATTTAACCTCTCGGTGCCTCAGTTTTCTCATCAAAATGAGTTCTCTCCTCATAAGCTTATTGGGACGATCAAGAGAGTTAGTATAAACAAACTACTCAGCTCAGTGCCCAGCAGATAACAAGTCTTAGTTCAATAAATATTCATTATTAGTATCTCTTTTGAGACTCACATGATATTATCATTACCTCCATTACATAGATGAATAACTTGAAATTTGGAGAGTTTAAACTTGCTTCAGATCACATAGCAAATAACCGAGAGAATAATACTATAGCCTTTAGAATCTGTTCTGCCAAAGAGTCATAGAATCTACAGTTTTCAGCTAGGATTATAGTCCTTCAGAATAAAGACTATATTTCCCTGCTAGGTGTGAGTACATGATTAAATTTCAACCAATGAGATGTAAGCAAAAGTGTTATATGACAGCTTC
Organism: Lagenorhynchus albirostris; assembly: GCF_949774975.1. Taxonomy (NCBI): domain Eukaryota; kingdom Metazoa; phylum Chordata; class Mammalia; order Artiodactyla; family Delphinidae; genus Lagenorhynchus; species Lagenorhynchus albirostris. The sequence goes on from NC_083103.1 coordinate 43,189,342, forward strand.
TAGGAGTCCCCCTAACGGTAGATGGGAATTGGATGTTCAGCTTCTCAGACCATCATACTATGCGATACAGGCCAAGCCTCCCACTGAGAACAGCTGGAAAAGCTGGACAAAATGTAAACTAAATCTGTTTGAGAGCACTGGAAAGCTGAGGGAACTTACAGGGCCAAGATCTAGGAGAAGGAGGAAACCCAGAGAGGTGAGCCGGTCACTGGGACTACTTTCCCCCTAGAGGCACCTGCCAATTTCAGAGGCAGCAGCTGAAGAGGTTGAGCAGGGCAGTTGCCAACCTCACAAGGGTAGAAAGACAAACGTTCAGGTGGCACCAAACTGGGGCCTCTAGTAAGGCCCCCTCGCTTTGGTTGGGGACTCCAAAAGATTTCACTCTAGTAGACAAAGAGAAAAGAAAGGCATTTTCAGTTAAAAAAAAAACCACACAACTGAGAAAAATTATTAATAAATAGCAGATCCAAACAAAAGGAAATACTAAAGTGGATGGCAGAAGGAAAATTGTTCCAGATGGAAGAAGAAAGAACAAATAAAAGGATAAATATATGGGTGCAGCTAAAAGAATGTTAACTACATAAAATGACAATAATAATGTCTTACAGGGTTTAAAAATACATAAATCAAATTAAAATGCACAAAAGCAAAAGCATTTAAATTGGGAAGTGAGTAAATGAAGTTAAGTTCTAAGATCCAGGCATTATCTGTGAAGAAGTAAAAGTAACAATTTATACTGGACTTTGATAAATCGAGGAATCATGTTGCAACCTCTAGGGTAACCATTAAAAGAACAGTAAAAGAGTAACTACTAAGATAATGGAGAGATAATTGGAGTGTGTGTGTTCCATTCAGACAGATTTCGTAAATTGTGTTTATATCTGTCATATTTAAGGCAACATGTCTTTTGCATGCTATTTTGCTGTGTTCCTTTTTTGCTGTGTAGGTTAAAAACCCAGGATAGAGGTAAACTAAGCAACAACTCAAATCAAATTAAGGTAAAATTCAAACTGGAAGAGGCTTTCACTGGGGAAAGCTTCACATTCCCCAACTGTGAATACCATATGTTATGGGTTGAATTGTGTCCCCTAAAAAAGACAGGTTGAAGTCCTAACCCCTAGAACCTTACAATATGACGTTATTTGGAAGTGGAGTCACTGCAGATGTAACTAGTTATGTTAAAATAGCATGTTAGGAGGCTTCCCTGGTGGCGCAGTGGTTGAGAGTCCGTCTGCCGATGCAGGGGACACGGGTTCGTGCCCCAGTCCGGGAAGATCCCACATGCCACGGAGTGGCTGGGCCCGTGAGCCATGGCCGCTAAGCCTGTGCGTCCAGACCTGTGCTCCGCAACGGGAGAGGCCACAACAGTGAGAGGCCCGCGTACCGCAAAAAAAAAAAAAAAAAAAAAAAAGCATGTTAGGTCATACTAGGTGGGCATCTAATACAGTAAGACCAGTTAGGAGAGGATGGAATTTAGACCCTGACATGCACAGAGGAAAGATGATGTGAAAACACATGGGAGGAAGAGGCCCACTGGAACTGTGCTGTCACAGCCAAGGAATGCCTGGGGCCACCAAAGGCTGGAAGAGACCAGAAAATACCCTCTCCAGGGGCTTGAGAGGAAGCATTGCCTGGAAGTCACCTTCATTTTGGACTTCTGGCCTCCAGAACTGTGTGAGAGTAAATTTCTGTTGTTTTAAGCCACCCAGTTTGTGGTGCTTTGTTACAGCAGCCCTAGGAAACTGATATACCATCTAAGGGACAATATGGGAGGCGCCTGCAGATCATGAAGAGGGTTTTACAAAGGGTCTGGATCCCAATCAGTCATTGGAGGTTGTTTGACTACATCAAAGCAGCGGGATCAGGGGATGCGGAGAGAAGCTAGACAGAGCCTCTTGGAGACCTCTTTAATCACTGAAAGCAAGGTATGCTCATGGGATGAAAAGAAAGTGTGAAATGAAATGGTTCTGGACTCAGAGCCTTAAGTGAGAATTCCTATTGCACATTCCCCTCAGGAACTCTGGGATATTAGCAGTGGCCTTCGAAGACCAGGCTGCCAGTGGGCATGTCCTTCAGGGGTCCTACTTGCTGAGGGCAGGGGTGGGCAAGGGCTTCTCTAGGTGAGCAGGGAAGGCATTGGGCCAGGGGGAACATCGGTAGACCTCAGCCTTGGTTTGTGACATGGTGGACTGAGGGTGGGGATGGTTTTGAGGCTCCCACAGATGATGCTATTCAAATGGCCTCTGATCCAGCCGTGGCGGAATGTGTCCCAAGTTCTCAGAGACAGGTGACCTGTTTACCTATTCTTCAGGTGCCTAGGAATGAACTGTAAACATTAGTAGGGGGATTTCCTCACCTGAGCATGATAGCTGAGCGTCACCTACATGTAGAGTTGAAGCCACTAAAATCAGTGGCTCCTACTTGAGTTATTTAGCAGAGGACTGGAGAACCCTCCAAAGAATCAGCAGCAGGGGTGAAGATTTTAAGGATAGAAAGGGGCAGTTGTCACCCACTTCAGACTCAGCCACGTAAGAGTACCTGGGGTTCCAGTGATTCTGTTGGTGTGGTCGTGTCACAGGCCACCGAGATAATTCCCAAGGTCTCCCCTACCCCTTCCCAGGGCAGGTAATCAGGGGAGCAAGGTCTTCTTTGTCACGGATGTAATCCGTCGTAATCCATCTTCTTCCCACACCCACCTCCAGGCTTGTGTGGTCTGGAGGAGCGAGAGTCTGTCTCTGCTTTCATCTTTGCTGGGGAAGATATTACGGCTTTTCATACTTAAATGTTTCCTTTTAGGGAGGAAGGTTAGAAGTACTACATCTGATGGGGAGATGCAACCGAATCACCAGGGCCAGAGAGTGTCTTCAAGGTGTACTTGAAGAACCATTGGCCAAAAAGATCTGTAAGAGGCTGGGTATTTGGTCAGCAGAGGCCAACTCAGAGAGTCCCAAAAGGTAGGTGACGATGCTCTGAGAAGTGCATTTCTTGGTCTTGTTTACTGCTTATATCTCCTCCTGTGGAAACTGCCCATTCTTTTCCGTTCTGCTGAGACCTGAGGTGTTGTTTTCTGTTTCTGCTGTCAGGATTTGAACAGTTTGAGATTCACCATGGCCATCCCGACTCTAAAGTTATAGGCTAGCCATTTCCATTTTAAAATTGGAGCCTATGTAGGGCAGACTCACTCTCGCAAGGAACCTGCAAGGTAGGGAGGAGGGGAGGGAGGCAGGGAGAGAGAAGGGAGGGAGAGAGGATCAGCCCTACTTCACAGATGAAGACACTGAGGCACAGCTGAGTTGTTCAATGTCATACAGTGAGCAGTGGAAGAGCTGGAATCTGGGCCCTGAGTTAGTGACTCATGCTCAGCTTACCATGAATAATTATACTTGTTGATTTTTTCTTGAGACACACACACACACACACATACACACATTTCCCCCAAATTCTTAGGGAACCATTTTCTGCTATTCTGGCGATAGGCAGGGGACTGAATTCTTGTGCCTCTGGTGTACGGGGAACTGATGCCCTGCATCAGGTTATTTCAGTGTCACACAGGCCCCCGAGTGCTGTTTCCCAGTGAGCCCTGTATTGCTCCCCTCTCCACCTCTGCGCACTCTCTGTAAGCACCTGCAGAAGCCAGCTCGCTCTCAGCTGGTTCCCAACACACTCCCTGGTCCTTCCTCTCCCATCCCCTTGGCCCTGTGCTCTCAGCCCCCCTACCCTTGGGACTGGGGATTGGATTGTATAGTGCAATTTCGGGCAAAAAGTCCCCTTGGCGGGTGGGTCCACGGCAGTGCGTCGGCAGTACCTGATCCCCCAGGATAAAACAAGATGCCTGTTCCTAGAGTATCATGGTTACTGTAAGATTTTTGTTTTTGTGTTTGAGTATATATAGATGTAGAATAGAAGGAAAAAAAAAACACTTCAAAGTGGCAGCTTGGGCTTTTAATGCCAGATTTCCCTGAGCAGGGCTGGACACTGGTGTGTTGGGAGAGGGTGGCAATGAGAACAGATCTAGGAAAGGAAGGGAAGGAACAGGTAGGCACAAGGCACAAGTGTGGGTGGGGACACAGAGAGAGGTCATACGGCCTGGCGTCAAGGGCCTGGGCTCTAGAGGCCAGCATCTGGGCCCAGCCCCAGTTTCACCACTTTGTACCTGGACTACCAGGTGAGCTCCTGGGCCTCTTGTGTCTCCGTCTCATCATCTCAAAATGGGGCAATGTTTATCTTAAGGATTTTGTTTTCAGAATTAAATGGAATAATGCACCTCCAGAGCTTATTACAGCACCTGGCAGGTGAGGTGAGCTGCATTCACAGGATCTATTACCATTATCAGGGTCAGAGGGCTCCTCAGGGGAGCTGTGACAGCATAGGTCTTGCTTTTTTTGCTTCTAGAAAGGAGCTGGGAGAGGGAGTGAGTGTCAAATTACCCATTCTGCCCTGAAGGCTGAGGGGTGGTGAGAGTAGCTCTGTGGGCAAGTGAGCCCCAGCATGGGCACAAGGAAAACTTGCAGAATGCCATGGAAGGTGGCTGGTCTTTCCCTTGGCATGTTAGCGCTTGTGAAACAGGAGCGCTCATCTGCATTTATGTTTACTTTCTGTTGACGGTCAATGTAAAAAATGAATCATTTCAAATATTCCACCAGCAGACAAGCGCTTCCAAACAATGCGGGAACTCAGTGTGAAATGATGGGGAACAGACACTTGACTCACCTGATGCGGCAATTCTGGTGAACCATGTGCTCACGTTTCATGAATTTGCAATGCCGGGATTAAAAACAGAAACAAACAAATAAACCAAAAACTTCAGTCCTGAAAGGGTGTGAGTTGAAGGAAGGGGCCAGCTCTGTGCAGAGGGGAGTATTCCTGTTGCATGAATGAAATACAAAACCGGGTTGTACCGGGTAAGAGAAATGGGAGCTGGGACAGGAGTGGCCCCCTCTCTCCCCCTCCCCAGCTCTGAGAACAGCTTTCTTTGTTGCGAGAATACACCTGAGGCAAGCCTTCTTCACTTCTCCTCCCACTCACATCCAGGTAAGTCCTGCCAGGTGCCCCGGTGGGAATAAAGCATCCAATGATACTTCACAGACTCCTACATGAAATCAAAGCTTTGCTCACGTCCTTTCACTGGAATAAAGAAATGAAACGGACGCTGCCCTCAGAGGTGCCAGACCAAACCCGCATGTTTGGATTCTTTCTACAGAAAACCATTTGTTTTTGGTTCCTTTCGGTATTTATAGCAGTGCACATGTAACACATTTCAATCCACGTGAATAGTTCCCAATTGCTGAAGCAAATTAATCTTTCACAAGCAACTCAGCAGTGAGGTTAGAAGATAAACAGTAGGTGAAACAGTACACGCTCCCCTGTACGTGGACCTTCTTATTACAATAAACTCCTACATTTGAGCTTGCTACATCCAATGACTGCCTCTCTCTCCGTTCATGTGGCAGCCCCAGCTGCCCCCTGCCACCTCTGCCCTGCTGAGGGAGTTCTCTCATCAACTGCCTGGGTGAGACATGCTGCCGTTTTCAGTTTGGAAGGAAAAGCCTGTAAATCTGCTTCCTGGGAAGGCAGACACTGCTGAATCGTCATCTGCCTCCAGAATGCAGGAAACATCAATTTCATTGCAGCTCGTCAGAGCTGCAAACACCTGCCACTTCCTTTCTCAGTTGCAATTAATATGCTGCATCTCAACATCCCTTGATTCCAAGCAGCCTAACACTGCCGAAGTCCAGGTTTAAATGAACCAGTATAAGCTGAGGTTATTTTTCACAGTTTTAGAAACATGAACTTGTGTTTTTATTGCCAAGGAAGCACTACAAATAGTTGGGGAGATAAGTCTTTGTGCTTGAGATAAATGTGAGAAGAATAGGTTGATGATTATAATAAAAATGGCTCTTTATTTTATTTTTTTAATTTCTTTGGGAATGGTACTTGTTTATCTTTGTATTTACTTGCGGGTGGAGGAATAATGTTCTTTCTGTATCCTTACATCTAGCACAGGGTTGCTGAATCCCACAGGTATTTGGAAGATGTTTATTAAACACATAAATAAATGAATGGTTTGGGAGAGCAAGTTTAAGAACGGTCCTCTTGGTCCAGTTTACGTAAAATTCTGAAGTTTTCATTGTGAGCCTTTTGGTTTAACTTAGAAGCTGTGTGAGACTACGAAATGTGACCTGAGGCTGGGGCTTTCTGTCTCATTCAGAGTCCTAAATGGCTCAGCCTTGATCACAAGTGTTATTTTATGGGAAAGTGAAGGCTCCGTCTGTTTTCATCATAATCCTACCCATACCGTATACACAGAAACTGTCTTCAAATGGTACAATGTTTTACCTTTTGAGGGTCTTAGAACTTTCTCTATTGCAATCATTTAACATAGTTCAACAGCCACAATATTTGTATCCTTTTGGAAATGATCATTAAAATGGTTTTTAAGTACTGGGAAAACTGAAAGCCCGTGTAAGTAGAAGGCTGTTAAATATGAGGTCTGTGTTTTAACTTGGCCAGATAAGACTCAGCCTTAAACCGCAGAACATAATCTTTGGAAGAGAAAGTGAGCAAACTGCTTCTCTCATCTATCAACAGAATACTGGGGCCAAGAACCACCTTCTTTCTTGGCCCTCTTGGGAGAATCTTTCTTTTAAACCAAAATAGAACAAATTAAAATAAGTGGCAATTAATCCTTTTGCACAAAAACAACCCAGACACTACACATCTGAGCATCATCTGTTAAACGTATGCAAGCAGCAAATGATGACCGGGCTTGAATAATTCTACCCATTCTAGAAGGAAAACTGAAGTTGTGTATCTTTCTTAAAATGAATTAACATTCCTATGCGTCTGTAGTCTTACCTCTGAATGCCTGATGGCAGAAAATATTATCTTGACTATCTCCATAAATCTTTAATACTATACAACTTATTGCCCCAAACCTCTGGGTTATTTGCATATTAAATAGCTTATATATCAATAGCTTAGTGCTAATAGGTCTCCTCCAAATTATAACACAGGAAACCAGAGTAATGAGGAAATCATATTAGCCATTTCCACCAAATATACAAATAAATAAAAATAGATGAATAACCCTAAGTGGCACAGTTTTCAGAGAGAGAGAGAGAGAAATAGATGCTTGTATATATTTCCTAATAATAGAATTCAGGCACTAGAAGACCTGATTATTAAAAGAAAAAAGAAAAGAAAAAGAAAAAGGAAGGAGAGAAGAAAGAAAAAGAACTACAACCTTTGGAACTTGGTATATGCATGGAAAGGTTGTGTTTTAATACCACCCAAAATGTTGGCTGACTCAGGAAATCCAAGCGCACTTCTAATTTCCGGCTTCTCAGCTGACCAGATTGGTGTGCACGGACAGCGTCTCAGACAAAAGTGGTTTATGGGTTAACTTATACTGAGGTAAGTTAGCTCTCCAGGCAGTTGCAAAGCACCATTTGTCCACCAATACATTTAAACACTTGTAGAAATGACAGGCCAAACATACAACAAAGAGTTCTTCAGTCTGTCTCATGTCAATGATGGACTGACTCCTCAAAGAATCCCACTGAGGGAAAACAATCAAATACTTTATGACAACAAATCACCATTTAAAATCTTTTCTTTGGTTCCCCTATGAACAGTCAAGATGTCCCAGGAATCCCACGTCAGTGCACAAACTCCATCTCCCAGCTTTCTTTTCACATTGAAAATGTCATCAAAGAATCCATTACCCACTTTGGGATTTGGTAAATGGGACCACTGCTCCCCACCCCACCTTGAAGGCAGAGGTGGCCTTGTCTTGTCGTGGATTTCCTGGGCAATCCCTGGAGACAGTGTCAGAGATGTTTAGACCTAAGACCACCACTGAGGAGCATCCCTCACCTGGATCACTAGAATGTTCGTTTTTAGTAGCAGCATCAACCTCACCAATATTTTATCAACAAATGAAAGAGTTTTATAACACTTTTTGCCATTACCAATAGTTACAAAAAAGTGCTTCAAAATTATTCATTTTCTAGAAACGTTTTTCACTATGTTGCAGCGGCAATAAGGAGAGTGCTCTGGGGGAAAAAAAAAAGCTTTTCTAAGCCAACAGCATTTGGTGTTAACTAACAGTCCTGCTGGTATGAAGTCAAAGTTTTATTTCCTTTTTTCCTTCTTTTTTTTTTAAATAAAATTAAGGCTCAAATGTTTTATTAAACTCTCATTGCTTATGTATATTATATTAAGGCTTATAACTACACCTGGTAAATTAAATTCACCCTGGATTGAATTAACACCTGCTATATGAATTATTTGCTTTATGTAATCAGTAATCTCAAGGTTTCTTCTCTTTCTCTGGAAACACAATTTAAATATTAACCTAATCTTTAAACTGCGGCTGCTTCTTTCTGACATTTGGAAACCGGTCATCCATGCAAAAAAAGGCAAATATGGATATATTAATGAAAAGGCAGCTTCTTAAAAATCTTTAGATGTGTAACTCAATGAATTTGGGAAGGGAAAATGATGAAAGCAGCAGGAAAATCAATCTCTGTGTCACTTTCTACGGAAAACAATGCTGATCATCTGTCACGGTCACCTCCAATTTAAGAGACCCACTGAAGGTGACTGCCAATTTCAAAAGAGTCTTTGTATTTTCTTCATTATAATCCCTGGAAGGATCTTGGGCAGCTGGAGTACATATGAGAGGATCTTAAATTCTTTTAAAAATATTGCAGGGGGGCTTCCCTGGTGGCGCAGTGGTTGGGAGTCCGCCTGCCGATGCAGGGGACACGGGTTTGTGCCCCGGTCCGGGAAGATCCCAAATGCCGCAGAGCGGCTGGGCCCGTGAGCCATGGCCGCTGAGCCTGCGCGTCCGGAGCCTGTGCTCCGCAACAGGAGAGGCCACAACAGTGAGAGGCCCACGTACCGCAAAAAATATATATATATATTGCAGCATGGTATAAGTTACGTTCCAGGTCTGACATATCCTGTGAAAGGAAGAAGAAGAGAGTGAAGGGTGCTTGGCCTGATCTGGTCCTCGGCTTGCTCCCTGTGGGGCTTCCTCATGTCCTGCTCAGCTGACAGCCCCTGGAGAATATGAAGCTTTCAAAGCGCTGGTCTTCAGCCTTTTCTTGTACGCGTTGTTCCTCTAAGGAATCCACCAGTTTGTCCCTTTGCTCAATTACTTGCATCATCTCGGTGAGTATTTCTTGCTCCTCATTCAGATCATTCTCATCTTTCTGGCTCTCTACAGAAACAAACAAACAAAAATAAGTAAAAAGTAAGAACAAACTAAAACACCCACATTGGACTTCAGGTAAGATTTGACCCCAGGAGAACTTTTGGCATGGGCATTCTTGACTGTTCTGGACTTGTTCTGCCCTTTAATTTCCATGGAGAAAACAAGGAAATGAATTTAACACCAGGGACCTGCCCTCCAAGTCACAGATTAGAAAGGTGGGTGCTTTGTGCTGCTGTCAGCTCGGTTTTCATCTTGAGACTCTATATAAAGTGACAGGGAAAACCCCTTTGTGAGAAAAAGAAGTTAATACCAGCCAAGTCCTGCCAAGCGCTCCAACCTGCCCTCCCCTCACAAAAAAGAAACCAACAAGGCAACACAAAGGCAGTTTCCCCTAAACATGTCTGAGCAAAGCGATCTGTGAGAAAAGTTTCTCAGTAAACCATCCGCGTCAGTGGAAGCTATTTCAATGATGAGAATCCTTTTTTCATTTGTAGTTAATGATGAATTGCAGCCCTTTGAGTAGAGACCAGGCAGCAGCCAAGTGAGGTTATGGCTGGCCGCTAGGAGGATGTTTCCACACTGTGACTATGCTTCTCCCTGAGTACATGACCTTCTTCCTAATTGGCCCGAGACATTCGATTGCCTCAGGGAGACAGATTTTTATAAAAGGAAGGAAAAGAGTAAGAAACAGGTAGTAATGACTTTCTGACACTCAAAATAGGATTTTAAAGGCAGATTTTAAATCTTGTCAACCAGATTATTGCCTTGGGAGAAGACTCTATAAATTCTGTTAGCTCTTCCTATTTAACACACTGGGACTAGGTGGTGGGCCGGATACCAGAGCAGAGATGGTACCACTGTCTCTTGCATCAGGCTGAGTTCTGAGAACAGTGTCAGGAATAAGGTACATATGACAAAAGGGAAATAAAGAGGCACCATTCTCTTTGCAGCTCATGTTTGATGGGAGGGAGGAGAGAGAGGCCGGAGAAGATAAAGGTGAGGGCCCTGGGCTCCAGTCTCTCCGTTCTGGGCCTTGGAAGCTCCCAAAGAGGCAGGGAATGTCACATCATTTGATGGGAGCACTGGGGGGCTGAGGGACTCTTGCCCTGCCCCTTGCTTGGAACTCTGGGAAGAGGCCAGCTGGAAAGGCGCCCTGTGTGTAAACGTGGGACAGGTAGAACTTCATGGCTGAGCAGAGAAGAGGGGTCTGGGTGTGGCTCCCCAGATCTTGATCTGCTGTGTGTGGCACACATTGGTAGAGCCTAGAAATGTCCACTTGCCCCAGAGGTGCAAAGGTAGACGGCCACTGGGCCTGCCATGGGGCTCCCCATGATGAGGGATGGAGTGGCCTCACAGTGGAGACTGTCTGGCCAGGCTGAGTGGAGGATGTGCTGAGGTGAGGCTGAACGAGGCCAGGAGTGAGGCTCCAGGCACGCTGAGAGAATGGCCAGGCTATGGGTCAGGCCAGCCACACACCTTGGCTGCAAATGCCAGCAGAGACAGTGGCGGCCTGAAGACAGGAGACAGCTATGTGGGAGTCAATGAGTCAGAGAAACCCACACAGACTTCCAGTGCTGTGAAGTCACACAAATCCGCCTCTCGCCATTACCTGGAGGTCACCTTAAGAATCAGGCAGATGCAAGGGGTGGCAATCTGCAAGACTGAACATTTTCATCCCCCAAAGACTGAGCATTTCCTAGAGGGACGGCATCAGCCTAAATTATTGCAGCAGACTAAGTTTACCAGAGAGGGATAAAAAAAGTTCCCTTTCCTCCCTCCCTCCCTCCCTCCCCCTCCCCCTCCCCTCCCCTCCCCCTCCCCTCCCCTTCCCCCTCCCTCCCTCCCTCCCTCCCTCCCTTCCTTCCTTCCTCCCTTCCTTCCTGCCTTCCTTTTCTTCTTGATAACTAGTGGTATGAAGGTCTCGTGCAAGATGACAAGGCAAAATGAAGAAGCCATATTTTTTTGTACACCCCAGAAGAGTGAGAAGATGTATGGCCATCATTCTTGAGTAAGAATTAAAAAAAAAAAAGATTCAAAAGGGACTAATGGAGTCTTTGGTGGTATGTATTTTGCCACCCTGATATGGAGCAAATTAAAATTTTTATGAGATGTGTAAGTGAGATATTAGTTATATAGTATGGTTTGTTAATTTAGGTACACTTCAGTATTCATGCCCCTTATTTGATTATCAACACAAAAAAATTAAAATTCCTCTCTCAGTTTTGGTTTGTCAATGATGGAACCATCTGAGCCCCTTCGGACGAATAAAAGATGATGTATGCCACTTTTACCCATTCTGTACAGAACAGTTCTCTAAGGATTTTGTTAGAAATAGTTTTCTACTGCTATAAAGAAACGATCTACAAACACTACTATGTGAAAAAGAACAGGAGACCCCCAAGTCTGTGATGATCTGTTCCCAAGTCTTAGACCCATCATTTACGTTGAGCATGCTTTTTAAGTTCTCAGAGACTCGGTTTTCTAATCTGTAAAATGGGGATAAAATACCTAAATAAGAATGATCATGATGAAAATGTCTCATATTTACTAAGGGCTTGCTCTGAAGCAGGTAACCCATAGGTAGGTGCAATGTTCGGTCCATGAGGTATACAGAAATGATTTAACTTGCTCTTTCAGACTTAGGTCTAAATGTAGGAAAGCCATGCACGGATCTGGCCCCCCAAACACACAGGCACAGAACAGAGTGAATATGCCTCGCAGGCTGGAGCCTATGAATGCATAAATCAGTATATGGTGTCAATTAAGTTTATTTCAACTCTCTCTCCTCCATGGTGGAAATAATTTTCTCATGTGTGATGCCCTGGCCCAGCCCGTGGTGGGAAGGATGCTTCCTTTCCATTCCCCAGTGCCTGGCAGAACCAGGCCTGCCTTCCTCTGTGCTCCCAAAGCACGTAAGTCATGACCCTCATCTCACTGTGTCATAACTACTGGTCTGGGTGTCAGTCTCCCGAGTGAGGCCACAGGGCAGGGCTGCCAGGCCCACTCTAGATTCTCAACAAATATTTGTTAAATGAATGGATGGATAAGTGAATGAATGCGTGACTAAATGACTTTGTTCCTGTTAGCACATGGGATGGAGCTAAATGCTGCTCTCACGGCCCCAGTGAATGAAGCTAAGAAGGACTTGCTGTGCTCTGGTGGGGGCAGAGGAAGGCTGGCTTTGTGCCCCCTCTGACTTCCAGGCTGGTGACACAAGGCAGGAAGAGCGCTCCACTCTGCAATGTGCAGCATGTTCTGGTCACGTGTCTTCATGGGGGAAAACGTCTTTAACAAAGGCCCCAAACATATCACCATACTCACCCTCCTTGAGCATTTTTTCTCTTAATTTCTGCTCCAGTCTGCTTTGATGATCTTCTAATTCTAGTTCTCGGGCCCTGGGGATGAGAGAATGTTCAAACTTTGTAAATACTGGAGATCTGTGTAGAAATATTGACTAACAAACCCATTGACCGTAGCGACTGCATTCTTTTTTCCTTATTAAAACTGGGGTCTTGGGGGCTTCCCTGGTGGCGCAGTGGTTGAGGGTCCTCCTGCCGATGCAGGGGACATGGGTTCGTGCCCCGGTCCGGGAAGATCCCACGTGCCGCGGAGCGGCTGGGCCCGTGAGCCATGGCTGCTGGGCCTGCGCGTCCGGAGCCTGTGCTCCGCAATGGGGGAGGCCACAACAGTGAGAGGCCCACGTAACGCAAAAAAAAACACTGGGGTCTTGGAATATCTCAAAACTGAACGTTTTGCTGCTGCTACTGCTGCTGAGATATGCTGAACTCAAGAGATGATGGGGAGTTGTAATGTGCTCTCAGCAAGCTTTTGGAAGGCCACCCAGGACTGGATTGTGAAGAAATGACTAGAACAGTAGAAGCAATGACAATCTGAAACTCTCCTCTCTTTTAGGGGCAACGTGACTTCAAGTATCACCTCTAACAACTCCCAGATCGCTGACTGTGGTAAACAAGAAAACAAGGAGGAAAGAGGAGTGAGACATTCTGTCCGGGTGGAGGCAGAATACTAGACAACTACCCATCTGGTTGTAACTGACGTGGGAAGAAGAATCAGCGATGTTCTGGAGGAGTCAAGCTGGAGTGCTGGGGGCTCAGTGTGTCCACCGACAGAACAGCAAAGTCAAGAAGTGAAGTTAGCTTTCGGTGAAGCTCAGACAGAACTTCATGACCTTTCCATGGATGGGGATAGCCCATGTGTGTCAGAGTATGTGTGTAAGCTTCCCACAAGCTGGGCCATGTGGTAATGTGGAGGTTCTGCAAACCTTTGGGAGTGCAGGTCTGGCGTTCTCAGGAGAAATGAGGACCACAAATGGATGAGGCAGGGGTCAGAGGTGATAGGTGAAGCCACGTAATCTCTAAAAGGGAGGCTACAGAGCAGCGGTTCCCAAACTTTTTGGCACCAGGGACCAGTTTCGTGGAAGACAAGTTTTCCACGGATGGGAGTGGGGGCCGGGGGAGGGGGGGAAGGTTCAGGCGGTAATGCGAGCGATGGGGAGTGGTGGGGAGCAATGGGGAGCGATGGGGAGCGATGGGGAGCGATGGGGAGTGATGGGGAGCGGCAGATGAAGCTTTGCTCGCTCGCCCACTGTTCACCTCCTGCTGTGCAGTGCAGCCCGGTTCCTAACAGGCCATGGACCAGTACCGATCCACAGCCCGGGGGTTGGGGACCCCTGCTATAGAGGAAAAAAAGGTTTGAAGACAGGACCTTGGGAATACCTACATTTAGAAGCCAAACAAAAGAGGTAGAGCCAGGGAAGAAGCGAGCAAAAGGTTGGAAGGGTAAACAAGAAATGCAGCGTCACAGAAGCCAAGAGAGGAAAGTTTCAGGAGAGAAGAGAGAGATCAAGGGTGTCCAATGCTACAGAGACACTGAAGAGGGTGAGCGCTGAGTCTAGGTCCCTGGGTTTGACGTGGAGCGGGGGGCCTTCCCATGCAGCCCCACCTGCAGGCTGCATGTGTATCTGCTATAGCTTTGGGTCACTTACTATACCCTGTTGTCGCTGTCATTTTTACTACTTCTACTATTACGTGGGCCAAGGTCCATGCTTTGTTCAATACTCTCCCTTTTGTTATTGACACTCAACTTCCCTTGGCCCGCTCTGGTAGCCAGTGGAAACGCACCACTCAAATCTTCCTTTAAGAGAGAACTCTGGAAGGAGTGTAGTGTGTAGTGAGCTGACTGCTGTAGCAGAATCCACTTCACTGTTGTGCTGAGGCCACACTGTCCCTGAGCAGCTCCAGCCAGCGAGCGAGCACAGTGGCGGTGCTGGAGCTGGGCCATTTCTGCCCCACTTCGGACTCCTCGGACGGGCAGCCTTTGCTCTGGGGCTCCCTTCGCCTGGCTCAGGGCTGCACTGCAGTCTGAGGTTCCTCCTGCCAATTCTCATTCCCTCCCCTCTCCTTTTACAGATGTCAGGACTGCATGGGGTCTGAAGACTTCCCTCTCACTCCCACTCCCTTTCTCCTTTCTCCCAATACACCTCTTGTACTTCTAATTCTGTCGTGGCACCTGCTTTCCCAAGGGACCCAAAATGACACACCAGTGTAAGACGTTTCTCCTAGTTCAGGCAGGTCTTTCTCCAAACTAAAACCTATCCTTTACCAGAGCTCCCACCTGCCTTTGTCTAGCTCACACATCCGAGTTCTCCTCCTTGGCCTCTGGTGGAGGAGAAAGTTCCCTCTGACAGCGTACCAAGGAGTGACCACAGTCACTGAGCTGTCACCACCCACCTGACCTTTGCTGGCAGGGCCTGTGCACTGACTGCTCCTCCTACAAACCTCCATGGAGTGCTTGCTATGTTTTCTCATTCCTCTCATGCTGTGTGCTTGCGTGTCTGTCTCCCCTGAAACCATGAGATCCTCGAAGATAGGGACTATGGCCTGACTCATCTCTACTTCCACAGTACCCAGCACATTTCCTAGCACATGGAATGTGCTTGATACTTTTTTGTCAATGAACTTTATAATTCACACCTGGACCAAAGGCAGACGATACAGTTGTATAAAAAGGGCTTTGTAGTCAGGCGGAGATGGACAAATTACTTAGTTGTTTTGAGTCTCAGCATGTACATCAATTTTAAAAAATAGTAATAATAAAAGTAATTGCTACAGATGAGCCCTTCTTCCCCATTCCTGGCATTTCCTTCATGTCAGTGGAGCTCAAGGAGTATAATTCCTGGCTTCTTCTCTCCACTTTCATGCTTATGCTCACTCTCACCCCAGGGAAGGTGAATTTGGGAAGAACAGACTAGGGGAACTCAGCTCATACCCTTTCTCCCTGGGGATCAGCCTGCCTGCAGCAAACATGTGTTCTCTGTTACTCTGAGCCTTGCTATGGGTCTAGGGCAAGATTTCTCAATCTTGACACTACTGACATTTTGGGCTGGGTAATGCTTTGTTGGTGAGGGAAGCAGGGTGCCCTGTGCGTTGTAGAATGTTCAGTAGCACCCTTGGCCTCTCCGCACTAGATATCACTAGCACCTCCCAGTTGCGATAGACAAAAATGTCTTCAGACATTGCCAAATATCCCTGGAAGGAGGAAGTGAGATGGAAATTGCCCCCAGGTGAGACCCACTGGTCTAGGGTAAAAGCCTTACCCCTAAGAAGCAAGTGATTCGCTACCTTTTGTGACAGATGAGTGTGTCTAATTCTGGGGTTGGGTAGTATAGTAAGTTGCATGGTGAACTCCCAAAAGATATGTCCACATCCTAACCCCTGGAACCTTTGAAAGTGACCTTATTTGAAAAAGGGTCTTTGTGGATGTAATTAAGTTAAGAACCTTGAGATAAGAATATTCTGGATTATGCCAGTGGGCTCTAAACCCAGCGACAAGTGTCCTTACAAGAGACAGAAGAGAAGACATGGACACACAGAGAAAGAAGGCTGCATGAAGACGGAGGGAGAGATTGGAGTGATGCGGTCACAAGCCAAGGGATGCCTGGAGACACCTGACGCTGGAAGAGGCAAGGAAGAATTCTCCCCCAGAGGCCGCGAAGGGAGCATGGCCTTCCTGACACCTCGATTTCAGACTGTCTTCCAGAACTGAGAGAGAACACATTTCTCTTATTGGAAGCCACCCCGTTTGTGATAATATATTAGTCCAGCCCTAGGAAATGAATATAGTTAGCAAGCCCACTTGGGCTCTCATATTTAGCCGAGCTAGCCATAATCAGTAATAAACACTTTATTTTGATATTCTGGGTCAACTATTGACCCAATTGTCTTATTTCTCACCCGGCTCAGAACCCAGGCAGAGAAGAGGAAAAGAATTTTATTAGACCCCTTCAAAGACTCCCAAAATTAACTCTCAAGGTTGGGGTGAAAATGAAATAAGACAGCGTAAGTGAAAGCACCCAGTACAACTTGTGGTGCTTAGTCAGTTTATATTAAATGTTACTTCCTTTCCCTCCAGAATGGTGACAGGTAGAATGACCTTCAACATTTTCAGAGTACGGGAAGATCCATCTCTACTTTCCGATCTCCCAGCCAGACTGCAACCTCTCATTCAGAGGACAGCCAGACCGATCTCCACCTTCAATCCATTAAAGCCACAAGGAAGTGGTCAGGTGATTTCAGCAAGCCCTTCCCATGATTCACACACAGAAGCCAGACACATGCTTCCCCACTGCAGGTGTGTGACTGCAAGTGGGTCCCCCCTGGTGTGGGGGACAGGGATGGATTGAAAGTGTCTTATCCAAATGCCCTCCAGCTCCAGACCCATTACCTGAAATCATTTTAGCCATAGGACTCCACAGCAGAGAACAGACAATTGGAGATTCTCTGCACTAATGCCAGCATGATATGCAAGACATCAAATGTCAATTTGTCTCAATCACAATTCTGTATGCACAAGAAGAAAAAATCCTGAGACGTCAACCCAGGAGGGTGGGCCACCCCACTCCCGCCCTCTTTGCTTTTAGGCCTCGCTGTTATCTGTGTTGCCTTACTTACATGATCAGTAACTCCGACTCATATCGCATTAATTTATTCTTCTCCAGAACCAGCTTAAACCATTCCTGCAAAAGCTGTGCTTCATCCTGTGTGCCTGAATCTGCTTAAGAAATCAATGGCAAATGGGTTAGATTGGCATTTCTCTTCCCACGATCAAACTGCTTTGGAGCTACTTCAGGGGGCCATGTTTGTAGCAAAAAGGGCTCTGCAGGCGCAGCCCGCTGACGGCTTGTTGATGCCTCGAGATCATGGACATGACAAATAAAACCCACCTGTGCGTGCTCTGGGGGAGGTCCTCCTGGACATGTAGGGCATGAATACTTCAGCTCCATGAGCCATATACCCTTGACAATGGCCTGCCACTAATGATCCCTCTCCGGCCTACCTGTATGTCCTCCATAAAACTTCTATGCAGGGCTTCCCTGGTGGCGCAGTGGTTGAGAATCTGCCTGCCAGTGCAGGGGACACGGGTTAGATCCCTTGTCCAGGAAGATCCCACATGCCACGGAGTAGCTAAGCCCGTGAGCCACAACGACTGAGCCTGTGCTCTAGAGCCATGAGCCACAACTACTGAGCCTATGAGCCACAGCTACTGAAGGCCATGCAGCACCTAGAGCCCATTCTCCACAACAAGGGAAGCCACCACAATGAGAAGCCCGCGAACCTCAACGAAGAATAGCCCCCGCTCACTGCAACCAGAGAAAGCCCACATGCAGCAACGAAGACTCAACGCAGCCAGAAACAATAAATAAATAAAATAATTTATTTAAAGAAAAAAAAAAACTTCTACACATTTGTGCATCACATCCTCCATCACAGAAAACCCTAGTAACCCTGATGGTTACTATCTCCTTCTCTTCTTCTGAATCAAATGCCTACTGAGTGTCCAGGTAGGGTGTGGCTCCCTTTATGGGGCAGGGAAGCTCACACTTCATTTAGTTGCAGAGGAGCAGTAATTGGCATTTTGAATTTTTGCACAAAGCCAAATGATGGGGGAGAAAAAGGTATTAGCTTTGAATCTCATAGGGAAAAAGTTATATCTGTTCACTCTTATAACTTAGATTATGACCTTTCTTCCTTTATTAAACAGAAGAATAACCATGAGAAGATTGACCCTGCTTTTAGATATTCAGTGTTAGATGCTAAATGTTTAGATAATAAAATGCTAAAATCTGGGCATGTTTGAGAAGCAGCAACATGGGGTGGCTTTCTAGTATTTCACCCTGAAATGGGAACACAGGCTGTGTTGCAAAGCTCATGGCCATTCTCGAAGGATTTATCCTGAAGGGTCCCGTAGGTGGAGAGGGAAACAGGGCAGACAGAAGATGTGACCTTGGGCAAGTAGTTTAACCTCTCAGGGGCTCTGTTTCTTCATGGGGTAAACGGAACAAGAAGACACACAAGTAATCGAATGATAATAATGAGCTGCTGTTTATAATTCAGGGTTACGTGCCAGTCGATGGTCTAAGTACCTTATATTCAACTCCTCACAACAAACTCACCAGTAGGTTCTCTTATTATCAAGTGGTTTCTTCAACCACTTGATGGCTGAAGAAACAGAGGTTTAAAAGATTAGAATAACTTGCCCAAGCTCACATTTAGTAAGTAGCAGAGCTAGGGCTTGAGTTCAAGGAAGCCTTATCCTAAGCCCATACTCTTCACTGCTTGTATACCCCTCCCCCATCCTCATCCCTCCCTCCCTCCCTTAGGCCTGTAAGGTAAATAACGCCCCTAGCACATTGCCTTGCACACAGCAAAGTCATCCATAAAAATGAGTACCCTTTCTCCCTGACTCCTTGAACAACCTTTTATTGATATGGAAACTGGGGTCCAGAGCAATTGATATGTAATGTCACAAATTATATATTTAGTTAATGTGCAAACTGATGCTACAATGCAGAACTTCTGATGAATTCATTCATCCATTCATCCATCCATTCAATAACACCTATTTATGGAACAGATGTCAGGTATTGCCTTAGGTACTGGGGATACAGTGATAGATAATGCCACGTATCACAAGAATTCTGGAGATAGTAAGGCATAGTTCCTGCTGAAAAGGGTATTGTTAGATAATCTTTTGGATCAGATGGACCAAAAAGCTAAAATAAAGTAGAATATTAGAAAACTGTCACAACAACAAAGCAGCAAAAAAGGACTGGGAATACAGAGGAGGGAGGCTTTTCCTGGTCAGGGTGTGAGGGTGGGCTTCCCTGGAGGAGGTGATGTTTGAACTGGGACGTTGAAGAATGGATAACACTTTGAGAGGAAATAATGAGGGTGGGAGAGGATATTCCAAGAAGAGGGAACAATATGATCAAAGACTAGGGGATAGGATAGAAGATGGTGGAGAGAGAGATCAGGAAGGGCTAAGGGGACATGGAGGGGAGGATGATGAGACCTTTGAGGGTATGAAAATCTACATATAATAGAGGCCCCTTAGCCATGCTAAGGCTCTTGTACTTAATGCTGTAGATACAAAGGGACACTGAAGGTGGTTGAGTAGGAGAATGATACCTGGAGTTTCATGCAGGAAGGATTAAAAGGGGGAGAGAGATAAATAAGATGTTACGGAGCACCAAGTTGAGCTTCCTGTGCTTTATAGCTTGTTCCCACTAGCTATCTATTTTACGAATGGTAGTGTATGTATGTCCATCCTAATCTCCCAATTCGTCCCACCCTCCCCTTCCCCCTCTGTGTCCACATGTCCATTCTCTACCGTCTACGCCTCTATTCCTGCCCTGCATATAGGTTCATCTGTACCATTTTTCTAAATTCCACATATATGTGTTAATATACGATATTTGTTTTTCTCTTTCTGGCTTACTTCACTCTGTATGACAGACCCTAGGTCCATCCACATCTCTACAAATGACCCAGTTTCATTCCTTTTTATGGCTGAGTAACATTCCATTGTATATATTTACCAGATCTTCTTCATCCATTCATCTGTTGTTGGACATTTAGGTTGTTTCCATGTCCTGGCTATTGTAAATAGTGCTGCAATGAATATTGGAGTATGTGTATCCTTTTGAATTATGGTTTTCTCAGGGTATATGCCCAGTAGTAGTATTGCTGGGTCATATGTCAGTTCTATTTTTAGTTTTTTAAGGAACCTCCATACTGTTCTCCATGGTGGCTGTATCAATTTACATTCCCACCAACAGTGCGAAAAGGTTCCCTTTTCTCCACACCCTCCAGCATTTATTGTTTGTAGATTTTTTGATGATGGCCATTCTGACTGGTGTGAGGTGATACCTCATTGTAGGTTTGATTTGCATTTCTCTAATAATTAGTGATGTTGAGCAGCTTTTCTTATGCCTCTTGGCCATCTGTACATCTTCTTTGGAGAAATGTCTATTTAGGTCTTCTGCCCATTTTTAAATTGGGTTGTTTGTTTTTTTAATATTGAACTCCATGAGCCATTTGTATATTTTGGAGATTAGTTCTTTGTCTGTTGCTTCGTTTGCAAATATTTTCTCCCATTCTGAAGGTTGTCTTTTCATCTTGTTTATGGTTTCCTTTGCTGTGCAAAGTTTTTTTCATTAGGTCCCATTTGTTCATTTTTGTTTTTATTTTCATTTTTCTAGGAGGTGGGTCAAAAAAGATCTTGCTGTGGTTTATGTCAAAGAATGTTTTTCCTTGTTTTCCTCTAAGAGTTTTATAGTGTCCGGTCTTACATTTAGGTCTTTAATCCATTTTGAGTTTATTTTTGTGTATGGTGTTAGGTAGTGTTCTAATTTCATTCTTTTACATGTAGCCATCCAGTTTTCCCAGTACCACTTATTGAAGAGGCTGTCTTTTCTCCACTGTAAGTTCTTGCCTCCTTATAGATAGCCAGTGGGAATAAGCTATAAAGCACAGGAAGCTCAGCTTGGTGCTCTGTGA
Organism: Lagenorhynchus albirostris; assembly: GCF_949774975.1. Taxonomy (NCBI): domain Eukaryota; kingdom Metazoa; phylum Chordata; class Mammalia; order Artiodactyla; family Delphinidae; genus Lagenorhynchus; species Lagenorhynchus albirostris. The sequence goes on from NC_083103.1 coordinate 43,210,420, forward strand.
TGATCTAGATGGGTAGGATGGTGGGGTGGGGTGGGAGGGAGGTCCAAGAGGGAGGGGATAGATGTATACATATAGCTGATTCACTTCATTGTACAGCAGAAACTAACACAACATTGTAAAGCAATTATACTCCAATAAAAAAAAGAAAGAAAGAAGATGTTATTCTTTCTTAGGTTTCTTGAATGAATGACTGGATGGATGAATGGACTAACTTATAAACCTGTTGAGTACCACCATCTTCTGAGCATTGTTTGTGGTGCTGAGGGACAGGGATGAATAAGCACTGGTTCCAGCTGTTCAGGAAACTGGGAGCTTGCAGTCCACTAGGAAAACCAACACTGCACAGGAAAATAGGACACAATGTGCCCCCTGCCATGCAACACAGGAGGGAAGCAATTCATCTTGTGTGGAGGAAGTGGGGAACCTCAGAGAGGAGACAGTAGGTGAGCTCAGCTTAAGTGGATGAGTGAGAGGCAGGAGGAGGTGCAGAACAAGGCATTCCAGGGCATAGTTGCTGAATGAAAGAATGAAGTATATAGACTGGAGATCATATATAACATAGAAATTAAGAGCCTATACTTTAAACTCAGGCTTGGGATCAAAATTCCATTCTCTGACCTATCACTGTGTGGGCTTAAGCTCTTAATAGCCTCCCTGAGTCTCAGTCTCCTCATTTGTTATAAAGATGCAGTGGAGGGCTTCCCTTGTGGCGCAGTGGTTGAGAGTCCGCCTGCCGATGCAGGGGACACGGGTTCGTGCCCCGGTCTGGGAAGATCCCACATGCTGCGGAGCGGCTGGGCCCATGAGCCATGGCCGCTGAGCCTGCACGTCCAGAGCCTGTGCGCCGCAACGGGAGAGGCCACAACAGTGAGAGCCCCGCGTACCGCAAAAAAAAAAAAAAAAAAAGGCAGTGGGATCGCACACACAAAGACCTTAGCCCAGCCCTGCCACTTAGTTTAAGCTCAATAAATGGTAACAGTCATTATTCAAATCATATACATGATGGGAGAACACTTAGGGGTCATCTCTCCCAGCCATGGAGGCACATAGGAATTCCCTCTACCTCCCTCCCACCCCAGATTCTACTATAATTCTCCAAGGATGGTAGAATTCCCCGCTGTCCAAGAAGCCCACTGCAGGGCTGTGTACTCTTAAGTATTGAAAACTTCTTTCTTTTGATCTTTGATGGGTTGGCTGCAAGCCAGTGGGTCCAATTGTGCCCTCTCCAGGAAAATAGAGAACAGTAACTCTATATTTTCATGAAAGACATTCAGATGTTTGAAGGCAGGTCTCATGATACACTGAAGTGTTCTTATTTCGTCAGTACCTCCAGGTCATTTATCATTTTGTCATAAAAGAGCTACCCACTCTGCTTTCCCTCTAATTTCCCAGGACACATCTTAAGGAGAGTCCAGAATCAAACAACCCAGAGCGGAGAGACGCCCTTGCACCTTCACCCTGTGCCCTGGGATTGCAGAAGTCCTTTTAGCAGCAGCGTCTTCACCTGGCTCTTCCTAACTTGCAGTGGAATCTGGTCTTTCCACAGCAGGGGTGGTGAAGTCTGAGGACTTTATGTTCTACTTGTGCAACTGATCTTTTTCTAGACCTAATTCAAGACTTTATGTGTGTCTTGTTAATGATCATCTTGTTTATTTTGTTCCATCAAGGGGAAATCTTTGGGATATTTTCTCCATCTGACACATTTCTCCTAGATTCGGGATTTCTGTGGAATCGATAAAAAAGGGCATCCTGTACCTTTACGCTATATTGAAAAACAAAATGTCAGATAGGACTAGACCAAGAACAGAGCCATCTAGCCCATTAGAGACCTTTGGGTGAGCCTGTTCTATAAACTTTAAATGCATGGCACCCAACTGGTACCATCCAGTCCACATTTCTGTATCTTGTCCACTGGGCTCTTATAAGAAACTTTAATAACAAAATAATTTCCTGAAACCAAGCTTCACAAAGCCTGCTTTGTCCATTGGCATGACAAACTTCACAACACCACCCAGAAAAGGAAATGACATTTGTTTTCCAAAGCTTCTAAGTAAACACCAGTGATTCCTTAGTAATCTCTAAATTTCTTTCTCAATATTCACAATTTCTCTAACAATCCTTTCTAGAATTTTGACAAGGATCAGGACTCATGTTTCTTTCTCATATGAAAGTAGAAAATGTACTCATCACTAGTTTTTTGGTCCAGGAATTCTTCCTGAGTCTTCGAAGACTGAGGTATATCTGCAACTTATTTCAACACCAGGGGGTTAACTCAGTCAATCAACAAATTCTGATTTAGTAAGGCCACATCAAAGACACTACTCTCTGTATGTACGTATCATCTTTCACCCGGGCTTAGAAACCTGAATTCATTGCTCTCCCATTTTTCTCACCTATCCAGATTCAATTTCCTCATCTAGATATTTGCTTAACATTTCTAGATTGAGGACCATTTTCCGTGATTAAGAAAACAAAAGCGGAGAGTAGAAAACCCTGCCTCTCCCCAATCATTGTAATATTACACCATCTGCTTCAGTGCTGGGTCTATCCTTGCCTTGTTTTTAATCCAAAAGAAACAGCACTGTTTTGCCGTCTTTAGAGTATTTTTTGTTGTTGCTTTTCAGACTCAGCCTCTTTGCTACATTATACCTACAGGTTCAAGCCAGACTTTTATCCTGCCTTGCATGTCCCTTCTTCAATCTTTCTTGTGTGTCCTTCTAAAATCTGGTCCCTCAGAGAGTTCCCTGTGCAGCCTCATTGATTTGTATTGATGCTGTACTCAACAAACACAGGTTGAACTGAATCAATCAATTTAATTTACTTTTTTTTTTTTAATTTTATTTATTTTTTAATTTATTTTTGACTGTGTTGGGTCTTCGTTTCTGTGCGAGGGCTTTCTCTAGTTGCAGCAAGTGGGGGCCACTCCTCATCGCGGTGCGTGGGCCTCTCACTACCGCGGCCTCTCCCGCTGCGGAGCACAGGCTTCAGACGCGCAGGCTCAGTAATTGTGGCTCATGGGGCCAGCCGCCCCGCGGCACGTGGGATCCTCCCAGACCAGGGCTCGAACCCGTGTCCGCTGCATCGGCAGGCAGACTCTCAACCACTGCGCTACCAGGGAAGCCCTAATTTACTTTTTTGAGTGGAATAATTTTCAACTTTATAGCCTACAGTTTATTTTTTAGACTCTTCCTTTCCTCAGTAGTCAAAATCACTTTTGGGGATCTCTGAACATGGAATCAAGTGCAGATTTCTAGGGAATCTGCTTTCCCAAAGCATTGGATGCAGGCAGCTTGTGCCTATCCCAGGCTTGCCTTGCTCTCAACCTCAGCAATGTACTGAGATTTCCATCACCTCACTGCTATCCACCAGAGAGCTTCCTTGCAGGTCCTACTGAAGTCTCAAGCAGCATTGCCCCTCACCGTAGATGCAGTAGAGTGTAGTGGCAGGGGGCATGGGCTTTGAGATCGATCAGACCTTCTCTCCCACTTACAAATGTGTGACCTTGATCAAGTAACCTCACATCTCTCTGCCTCAGTCTCCTCTGTTGAAAAATGGGGGTGATCATAGTCGCTGCCTCCTAAATCGGTTATGAAGATTAAATGAGATGATGCAGGCAAAATGCTGAGCATGGTGCCTGGTACATAGTAAACATTCAATAAACTGTACCATTGTCATTACCACGCTGTTGTTTCTTCCAGTGTCAAGTTCTATAGTTCCATGTGGAGTATTTGCTGTATATCTTTAAACCTCAACTAGAGTGTAATCCCCGACTTGATTACATATGGCTAAACTTTATCTGGTAACTTCACTTGAGATTAATAAAAGCTCTTAAATAATTATATATATTTTTTGTCTCCATGTAAACAGAAGGGTCACATGGCTGGCTGGATCATCAGCACTTGCTTGGGAAGAAGACCAGAGACTCTGTGCCTACACAGACTGTGTACTCAACCATGTCTCCAGCTGGTCCCATGGCTGCTGGTGAGCTGCAAGCCCTTCCAGGGCAGGGATGTGACTGCTACATCTGGGAACCAGGATGCAGCTAGAATGGCACGGCCAGAAAGCGAGCAGCCTCTGGCTGTGAACAGAATAGCCCAGTTACCTAACCCTCGCTGCCACCCCTGCTTGTGACCACAGTCGACTGGTTCTTCCTTTGCTCCTGTGCCCTCACATCATGTTCTTTCCTAGGCAAAATGCAAGGATTCCACTTGCTTAAGTGAAATAAAGTAGTCAAAACTCAACACAAAACAACTTGTTAGGGCTTCCCTGGTGGCGCAGTGGTTGGGAGTCCGCCTGCCGATGCAGGGGACACGGGTTCGTGCCCCGGTCCGGGAAGATCCCACATGCCGTGGAGCGGCTGGGCCCGTGAGCCATGGCCGCTAAGCCTGTGTGTCCGGAGCCTGTGTTCCTCAACGGAAGAGGCCACAACAGTGAGAGGCCCACGTACCGCAAACAAACAAACAAACAAAAAACTTGTTATTAATGGAGTCATGTAAATCAACCCACTTGTCCCTAAGTGAGCTCTCAGAAAAGCAAAGCAAACGTTGTCACTCCCTACTGAAATTCTTCTATAACCCCCATAATCAAGTTCAAATCACCTAGCCTGACAGCACTTAGTCCCTGCTTACATTAGAGGGAATGGCACTTAATGGTCCATAACTTTGTTCTCAATGGCCAATAACAGACTAAATGAACAATCCGTTCTTTAAAGTCGTGGCTTTTTAACCATTTCCTTTTGTCGGTAACGCTGAATGCTTCTCTGATTGTGTATTGGTGTGTTGTTTTTCCATGTTGGGTCTTGTGTTGCTCTCTGGTTCACAACTATCTAATTCTTTAGACATGATTTCCTGCCCCCTCAGAATCTACGAGAAGTCCTAATTTGGTTTTTGCTGCAATTCTCTCAATGCCCTCAACACCCTCAGTGATGTTCTGGAGCATGAACCGGCAGTAGAGTGATTACAGCCAGGATCCTCAGTAGCAGTGTGCAAGCATCTCCCTCAGACTGGCTGGGTTTCAGCCCCTGCCTCTTGTTCTCTGGCCTCTGGTCGGCTCTTAGATCCTGTGCTCATCCACGGGCCTATTTCATTTAAATCTCTAGCCAGGCCTTCTGTACCCAGTGCTCTGGGTACATTGACTTCCCACAGGCTCCTTACACATGATGGTGATAATTTAGAAAGCTGCACTGGGGGTCTGGCCTGATTCAGTCTTGGCAAAGCCAGGATGCTGGAAGGTAGCTCATGACCCCATTCTGGGAGCCAGAGGCTGCAGCTGAAAAACAAAAATTCTAGTCCTTCCTTTATTAAACAGCTTTTTGTTTTGTTTTGCTTTTAGCTACATATCTATTCATCATAAAGTTTTTCTTGCTTTGAATTTTATTGAAATGATATCATACTATATGTGGTCTCTGCAACTTGCTCGTTTTAAATTCTTTCTATATGTTTCTAAAATGCCTCTATGTTGCTCATTCATTTTCACTGCTGTATATGTAATATTCAGTTGTGTGTGCCACAGTTAACTGTTCTACAATTTATCCATTTTCCCGTTAATGGATATATAGGTTGTTCTTAGCGGTTTGCTACTATGAATGATGCTGCTATGAACATTCTTGTATATGTCTTCTGATCCTTGTGGGCAAGAGTTTCTCTGGAATATATACTTAGGAATGAAATTCTTGAGCAGTAGGTATGCGAACGTTCAGCTTTACAGCATAAAGCCAAATTGTTTTCCAGAGTTGTGGCTGTTTACACTCCCACTAACATTGAATAAGAGCTCCCTTTGTTCCTCACCCTTGCCAAATACTTAGTATTAGATTTTATAAGTTTTGGTAATTTAATGGTTTAAAAGAGTTTCTCACTGTAGTCTTAATTTGCATTTTCCTAATTACTAATGAGTATTCTTCTGTGAAATGTATATTTATGCCATTTGTCTATTTATGTATGGAGTTATTTTGCCTGTCTCATTGATCTTTAAGAATTCTTTACATATTCTGGAATACTGAAAATTTGTTATATTTGTTGCAAATATATTTTCCAAATTAGTGGCTCTTCTTTTCTGGTTATATTTGTTGCGAATGTATTTTCCAAATTAGTGGCTTATCTTTTCCTTTCCTTTATGGGGTCTATAGACTACCAAACTGAGGTCAAAAAGATTCTTAACTTTTCAAGTGCCATTTTCATATTAAAGTCTTTAATTTTTTTTTTTTTTTTTTTTTGCGGTACGCAGGCCTCTCACTGCTGTGGCCTCTCCCGTTGCGGAGCACAGGCTCTGGACGCGCAGGCTCAGCGGCCATGGCTCACGGGCCCAGCCGCTCCGCGGCATGTGGGATCTTCCCGGACCGGGGCACGAACCCGTGTCCCCTGCATCGGCAGGCGGACTCTCAACCACTGCGCCACCAGGGAAGCCCAAGTCTTTAATTTTTATGACATTGATTACATTTGTTGCAAATATATTTTCCAAATTCTATGGTTAAAGATAAGGTTCAATTTTCTTTCTTTCCTATATGGAAAACCAGTTGTCCCAGAATCACTTACTTTCTGTGAACTGCAGTGATACTGCTGGCTTATATCAAGTTTTCATGTATGTAAGATTATGTTTGGGTTTTTGTTTGTTTGTTTTTTAACGTTTTGGCCACGCCATGCAGCATGCTGGACCTTAGTTCCCTGACCAGGGATCGAACCCGCGCCCCCTGCAGTGGAAGTGTGGAGTCCCAACCACTGGACCACAAGGGGAGTCTCATGTTTGGGTGTTTTGGTGGCTTTCAGTAAAGTATTAAAGTTGGCTCCATAAAGGTTGTGCACATTTTTTTTGTTAGATTTATTCCTAGGCACCTCCTGTTTTTATGCTAATGTAAGCAATATCTTCTTTGCTATATCATTTTTTAGAAACCAATGCTGAGATATGGAAATGCAATTGATTTTTCTACTTTGATCTTATTTCCAATTACATGATATAGGCTCTTATTATTTTAAAAAATTATCTGTACATTCCTTTGCGTTTCCATGTGGTTAATTCTATCATCTGGAAATGACAAAAGTTTGTTTCTTCCTTTCCAAACCTTGTGCCATTTTATCCTTGTCTTACTGTACTGAGTAGGGTCTCCTGTGCAATATTGAATAGAAGAGGTGATGGCAGGCATCCTCTTTTTTCATAGATTTTAAAATAAATGCTTCTGATGTTTTACCATTAAACAATGGTATTTGCTACAGGGTTTTGGAAGATATCCTTCAAATTAAGAAAGTTCTGACCCAGCAATTTTACTTCTGGGTATTTATCCTAAGAACACAAAAACACCAAATTGAAAAGATATATGCAGCCTTATGTTCATTGCCGCATTATTTACAATAGACAAGATATGGAAACAACCTAAGTGTCCACTAATAGATGAATGCATAAAGAAAATGTGGTATATGTACACAATGGAATATTACTTGGCCAAAAGAAGAATGAAATCCTGCTGTTTGTGACAACACGGATAGACCTTGAAGGTATTATGCTAAGTGAAATAAGATCACACAGAGAAGGATAAACACCATATGATTTCACTCATATGTGGAATTAAAAAAAAAAGAACAAACAAAATAAAACAAAAACAAGGTCATAGATACAGAGATCAGAGTAGTGTTTTCTGAGAGGAAGGGGTTAGGGGGTGGGTGAAATGGGTGAAGGGAATCAACTGTATGGTGATGGGTGGTAACTAGACTTGTGGTGGTAACAACTCTATAGTGTATACAGATATCAAATATAATGCTGTACACCAAAACTTATATAATAAAAAAAAATTAAGCTTCAAGAAGGCAAAATAAAAGGTTCTTTTTTTGGTAAGAGTTTTTATCCTAAATGAGTGTTGAATTTTGTCAAATGATATTTTCTTCTTCTATTGAAAAGCCCATGTGGTTTTCCCTTTTAGTTTGTTAACATGATGATTGTTAAGTCACTCTTAGATTGCCAAATTTTAAAATTAATTGGATTAAATGTTCATTATATTCTTTTATCTTTTTGAATCTTTGTTATATCTGTAGTTGTGTCTGCCCTTTTCATTCCTTATTTCTTCTCTCTTACTTTAAAAAACCAATTTAAGAGGATAGGCTTTAGTCTTTTATTAACTTTTCCAGTGAACCAACATTTGGCTTGCTTGATCCTCTCTGTTTTATCTTTATTCTCTATTTTATTTATATCTGCTCATATGTTTATTATCTTCTTTCTTTAGGTTTATTTTGTTTTTCATTTTCTAAATGAAGTTGGACACTAAGCTCATTAATTTTAAGCCTTTCTTCTTTCCTAATAACAGTATTTAAGGCGATACCTCTAAGGACCATTTTCACTGCATCTCATGAGTTTTGATCTATGGTTTTCCTTTTCATATTTAGTACATTTTAAATTTCCAAGTATTTTTTAAAATATCAATTTGATGTTTTTTTGATCCATGAGAAATGTATATTTTTACTTTCCAAATGCATGGTTTTAAAAAATACATTTTGGTTACTGATTTCTAAGTTAATTACATTGTAGTATAGAATGTGGCCTGTATAATATGCCTTCTCTGAGATTTACTTTATGAACTAATATGGTCAATTTTTGTAAATCATCATGTAAACTTGAAAAAAATATATACATTCTCTAATTTGGGGGTGCATGTCCATTAAATTAAAGTTATTAAGTGCAATGTTCAAATTTATAGTAATGTTTTGTTTGACTCTCATTAATTGAGAGATGTACTAAAATCTCCTGCCATGATAGTAGAAATTTCTCCCTGACGTTTTATCATTTTTTTGTTTTATGTATTTTGAGCCTATTACAGTTAATACATACAACATTTAAAACTGTCATATCCTCTTGGTGAGTTGATCATTTTAAAATTATATAGTGACCCTGTTTATTGCTAATCATGATTTTGGTATTAAAGGTGTTTGCTTTTAATTACCCTAGCTTTATTTTGCTAGTATATACTTGTCAACTTTTTTTTTTACTTTAAACCTTGTATTTAGTTATGTTTTATATGTGCCTGCTAAATAGCATATAATTGGGTATTGTTGTTTGTTAACTTTCACTACTATTATTGAGATATTTAGATTTGTTTCTACCATCTTTCTTTGTGCTTTTTATCTTTTTTAAAATGCTTTTAAACTTCTATTTAGAATTGAGTGGGGGGTTTTGTTTGGTTGATTATTTTTTCTTATTTTTTCTCCCTTTGTTTTCCCTAGCTGATTTTTTTTTTTTTTTTTTTTGCAGTACGCGGGCCTCTCACTGTTGTGGCCTCTCCCATTGTGGAGCACAGGCTCCAGATGCGCAGGCTCAGCGGCCATGGCTCACAGGCCCAGCCGCTCTGCGGCATGTGGGATCCTCCTGGACCGGGGCACGAACCTGTGTCCCCTGCATCGGCAGGCGGACTCTCAACCACTGCGCCACCAGGGAAGCCCTCCCTAGCTGATTTGAAGTGATACATTTTTTTTCTATTCTTTTCATAATTACACTTAAATTTTAAATAGGTAATTTTTAATACCCTAACAAAGTCAACTTAATCAGTATTTTAGACTCCTTTTAGACAACATAAGGACCCTGGAACACTTCACTTCTAATCATTCAACTCCCAACTTATGTCCATTTTAGTCTGGTATTTTAGTTCTATCTTTGAAAAAAAATCCATATTATTTTATACTGACAATGTTTATTTGTTTTACTTACATGTCTATTATTTTTTGCATTCACCATTTCTTCTTGACTATTTCAGATTGTCCTCCCACGTTTATCTATTTTTTGCCCTTTAAGCATATTTGCTAGAATTTTGTTTGTAGATAGTTAAATCTTTTTTTTAAACTGAATGTTTCTTTATTGTGCACTTGCTCTCTAAATGTAGTTTTTCTGGGTGTACTGTTCTAGCTTGAAGGGTTTTTTTTTTTTCAGCCTTTTGAAATTATTATTCCACTGTCTTCTAACATCCATTATTGCTGTTAAGAGAGCTGTTAGTAAAAATTTTGTTCCTTTTTTAAGTGAATTATTTTTTCTCTTTATCCATTTTAATATCTGTCTTTGGTATCCTACATTTTCACATCATTGTGCCTAGGTAAGTGTGGATTATTTTAAATTTATCCTGATTTCTCTATCTCGGGCTCCATGTATCTGTAGATTTATGCCTTTCATCCACTTTGGAAAAAATAAAGCTAGCACTTATAAACCATGGATTTGGTGCCAGACCCTGTTCTAAATGCTTTGCTCAGTACCTCAACCATTATCTCAACCATTATCCCTTCAAATAATACTCAACCTTAATCTTCTCTATTCTCTCCTTCTGAGACTTCAATTAAACATATACCAGACCTTCTCATTCTATCCTCTATGTCTATAAGCTACTCTTTCCTTCTTTCCATCTCCTTCTATTCATGTGCTACTTTACGGTTGATTTCTTGAGATACAGTGTCCAATTCACTAATTCTCTCTTCTGCTGTGTCTAAGCTACTGTTCAGTGTATTTGCTGAAGTTTTAGCTTCAATGAACATAGTTTTCAGTTCTAAACTCTCTATTTATTTGATTATTTTTTTAAAATAAATCTCCGATCATTAGTTTTTATTTGAAAAAATTTAAATCTAAAGGATTAAGCATTATATTTAGTTGTTTCTTTAGTCTCTTTTCATCTAGAACAGTTCCCTAGATTCCTCCTTCCCTTTTTTTTAAATGACATTGACTTTTCTCACTTATTTTGCAGATTGTCTCTCAATTTGAATTTGCCTGATTGTATTTTTATGGTTAAATTCAAGGTAAGCGTTTCTGGCTGAGGTGCTGCATAAGTGAACATGTATCTTTCTTAGTACATCACAGCAGGAAGCTCATGATGTTAGTTTGATTATGGTTATGATTGGTTAAGGTTAAGGTGGTGTTGCCTGTTCACTTTTATTTTTCTGCTTGCTAATTTTTGTATGTAATCTTCTATTTCTTTAAATCTTTCCCACAGAGACATAGTATATTCTGTATTTGATAATTATAGTTGAAGTTCTTGGCCATTTAAATTTGTTGATTTTGCTTGAACCTCATTCTTAGTGGCTCACTTCCTTGTGTTTTGGGTGATTTTTAAAATTATTATTATAAGCTCATGGTTTACTGAACTTAATCTGTCTGAATCCTGAGAGCCTAAACTGAGGCATGGTTTCTTCCATATAGGATCTATAATTGGTTTTGGAGTGCTAGAGACCTGGCTTAATATGGGAATCTCAAGGTTAGCTCCCCTACTTTTTGTTAGACCCAAGGCAGCTGTTGGGTCTAACAGCTTCCCTGTTTTTGTGTTTGCTTCCCTCCTGGAACATGTAGGCTTCAGCATACCTTCTTTTCTCTCTCTTTTTTGGCCCTGAGAGATTTCTCTCACTTACTTAAGAGCCTAGCAATGTTCTCAAAAGTATCTTGTTGCAGTGAATGGGCTTTTATAGTATTTAGTCCACCATTCCACTGCTCCACACTTCTTAGGAATCACATTCTGTATCCTTGGATGAGGTGGCCAGTTGGGTTGGGTATTTAGTTTAAAATATTTTTTTCAGGTAAAATTATTATGACAGTGTTTTTTAAAACCGAGGGTTGCAAAATTAATTTTATGGGTCACAACAAGCACTAAAAATGAGACAGAATAGAAAGTAGTAGTCTTTTATATGTAGCAAAATTCAATATTATCTCTTGAAACATTTTATTCAATTATATATTTATATGTACTAACTTGTGATATAAAACATATTTCTTGCTGCTGTCATGGGAATTTTTTTGTGTAAAGCAATTGTCTAGGGCACACAGCTTTGAAGCCTCAATGACCCTAGAATCCATGCAATGGAGAGAGGACCCAAGGCTTCTTCAGGAAGAGAATCTTAGTCTCGCCCTCACTGGGCCCATCTCTGTTATAAGGCCACTGCTCGACCAGGTGGCTACTGAGGCTAAAAACAGAGGTAAATACATAATAAATGGATTATTGCCATTTGTTGAGTGAGGTAATCTGACATAAACCTTGAGCATCCCTGCATGTCTTTGCTGAGTGTGCCAAATAGCGAGGCCTAACCATCCTGTGTCCCTGAGCCACTCCTGCAGCCAGCCAAGTAGACTACTTGCTTCCTGGGAAAGGGGGCTGGCTTATTTGCTGCTTGCCATAGAAGCTGCTGAGTTCCCCTAGTCTGGCACAATCGACTGTGTGCACAGCTGTCATCAGGGCCTACCAGGCTCCACCCTGGCACTTAGATACAGGGCAACTTGTACCACACTGCTGCTCCTGCTGTTTGCTGTGTTGTGAGTAAAAACTCCCGTGCTCTGATGCGCTGAATATCACTGTTTACTTTCAGCACATAGAGTGTAGCAAACCCATCCAAATTCCTTGGTTGCTTAGCTACCAACTTCAGAGTCTTTGTCTACGAATGGCATCAGGATTCAAACTCCGGAGTGTCTGATTCTAATATCTGTGTTATTTTCAGGGCACCTTGTTGCTTTATTATCCAGGAGATTATTGTTTCTTCTGTTCCTCAGCAGCAGTCAAGATAAAAACCACAGAGTGTAAGCCAAACTACTTCCCTCTTCCTGCCTAGTTCATTGCAATTTCTTTTGTCATAATGTGTGCTCCTGCTGCCACCTGCTGGCAGCCTCAGACACCCTGCTATTTCTTTGTAAACCCCTTATCTGTGTGAAGGAAAAGCCATCGGGCTCTAAAACAAAAAGCAAGAAGCTCAATGCAGGGATGCAGGCAGTCAACCGGTAAACCATCCTCAAAGTTCGTAAAGCTGTAAGGGAGGCATATTCCGTTACATTCCCCTGGAGACTAATCTGTTCTCCCTCAAAGCCGATCTCAGTTTTCACCAGATTTTACCTGTCTCCAGGTATTGAAAGCAAGCACAGATTCCGTTATCTACTAAATTTGAATGGTGGTCTCTTGCTAAACTGTGGTGTTCCATCGCACATGACACTGACCACTACACTGACAACCAACAAAACTAGAAGGTAACCAAGAAGAGTCTAAGTGGCTGCAAAGCTCGACTTGACCTCTTCATAGACGGTGAGGCTCAGAGCAATCAGGCCGCTGCATATCATGGTCCTTTACTCTGGGCAGCTAGGACCACCAGGAGAATCCATTTCCTTTGTCAAGGACGTCCATCTCTCTCACACACACACACACACACACACACACACACACACACACACACACACACACACACACACACACACACACACACACACCCTACAGAACATAATGACTTGTCATCTGGGGTGGGTTGTTGGACTTTTGTTTTTCTTTGTTTCCCTTGCCTTGACAAAATGGGGAAAAACCCTTCCTGGGGGTGAGAGAGCTTATTTCTGACTGTTGGAAAAAGAGAAAGCAGGAATTGTTGTCACGACAATTGGGAGCTCATCAAAGCCTCATTTTGCTCATCAGCCATCACTGCCCTCCGTCCTGCACCCCCGCGTGTTCCTCTAATTCAATGCTCGCCTAATGAATAACTCCTAGGAACAAAAGACCCTTTCAGGCTGGCGCACATCATTATCAGAGGAGACTTGTATAACTGTCGCAGACGACTCACGTTTTCAGGCCTGTCTCTAAATCTGGTTATTCACAACCTTTATAGTTCAATATTATTGCCTAACTGTGATCATTTTCTAATTATCCCAATAATACTTATTAAATAATTCCCATTAAATCACTTGAACCAGAGCAGCCCAGGCCAGCTCAAATACAACTTAACCTAATAAGCATCGGTCATTCATTAAGCACCAGGGCAAGCTCTTAAAGGGGCTGAGTAGGATATTAAACCGCAAAGGAATATTATTATTGCACAAATGTTATTACAAGTTCGAGTGTATTAATTTCAATGCCTGGTTTGCAAATCTTCTGTTTGGTTTCCTTTGGGGCCGCCCTCTGTGACTTGACTCTTTCAGTCTCCTGCCCCTTGTTAATCTGCATCTGTCATCCACATAAGGACAATCAAGGAGAAAAAGGCCCATAAACTTAACAGGGGAATTACATTACCAAGGATATAGAGGGAATGAACAGAATCCATCTTCTGGCCCGGCAAATACACCTTTGAAAACACCATAAGCTGGCCGAGTTTCTTTAGCTGATAACTGCAAATAGCCTTTTTTTATACTGAGGGTGAGAAGCTTAAAAAATTTGGTTTCCAGACTTTAAATTTCAAGCAATAAACATCAGAGAGTCAATTCTTTAAAAAGTGTGAATGGATATTTAACATTTTGTAAAATAGTACCAGTAGCCGTTTATTAAATGCCTACAATGTGGTAGGCACTCTTGGGAGACTCCTGGTCCACCAATACACTTAATTCTCAAAATGACCTGGTAATGTGAGGATTATGAGCTCCATTTTTCACATAAGGAATCTGGGAGCAGAGAGGTTAAGGGATTCTCCCAAAACCACACAGCCTAAATGCAGTGGAACAGAATTTGAACACAGGGTTCCTTGACGCTTACAATTTTACTAACCCTACCGTGCCATACTGCCTCCCCAGCAAAATGAAACATGTCCTAGCTTTGCTGGTTGATCCTTTTCACTTCTAAGGCTCTCACTGAAGTCAGCGGACTCCTAAAGACAAGTGCCAAGCCTTCTTGATTGGGAATATGACCAAACATTTCATTGTGTTGAAAGCCCTGACAATGGCTGTACAGGTAGGCAGGGACTCCAAGCAGTGAGAAACAGTTACCACTTTTGTTAAGAACCCTACTTCTGATGGGTGGATTTGGGTTCTCTTTGCAAGGAAATACACCGAGTATTGTAAGAAAAGGAACAAATATTTATTAACATTCTCTCCCATGCCAGGCACTGTGCTAGGGCTCCCACATACATTGTTTTAGCCAATCCTCACCACAAATCCAAGGAACAAGTATAATTATCACTCCCACTTCAGAAACACAGAAGCTGAGGCACAGAGGGGTAAAGTCAGACTCCGACGTTTCCAGAGAGACAATAACTACACAGCTACAGAAGCTGAAACCACAGGGCCTCTCACATGGACCGGCCCTTGCAGGGCTCTGGGAGCTGCCCCACAGGTTTGCCTGCATGACTTTGTATGAGCTTCGGGCCTCACAAAATCTGGGTCTGCCCCTGCTGGTACCATTATTCTCGAATAACTGAACTTTTAAGAGAACTGAAGCCCTACCCTTTCCCTATGTTGTTTACGTGACCACACACAGAGATGTGTTTTCAGGGTCTGCTTTCTCACATTTTATATCCCAAATACAAAAGGCTAAAGACATCACATCAGAAATTAAAGAGACAATACCCCCAATATACACACATATACATATCACTGAATCTCTTTGCTGTATACCTGAAACTAACACAATATTGTAAATCAACTGGGCTTCAATATTATAAAAGAGACAATACCCCCCATTGACCCCAATTCACTAGCAACATCACTGCTGGATGGTTTCCACAAACACATAGATTTCTTTCAGTTTCATTCCTCACTCAAAACTCTCTGCTGGTTCCTTATTCGTTATGGCATTTCACGTCTTTTTACTTTTGGTCTTCGCAGGTGCTCTTCCCTCTGCCAGAATGGTCTCCTCACCTCCCTGGTAACCTCCTGTTCCTCCTCCAGTTCTTGTCTTAACAGACCACCCGCTCCAGGTGATTAGCCTGACCACCCCCCTTCCCCATCGAGATCAGTTAGGAACCTCGTGATTCCGTCCTCATTCCACCCTAATGCTTGTTCCCATCACAGCCCTCGTCCCCCTGTGTTGTGGTTTATTCACATGTCTGTGTCCCTCAATGGACCATAAACTTCTCAAAGGCAGGAAATGTCATACTTATCGTTAGAGACCTACTGTCTTAATGTCCAATACAAAGCAGACCTTCACCAGATGATTTCTGTTTGCATCTAGGAATCTGAAGCTACCAGTAGAACAGTTACTATTTATTGCTTTGCCTTGTGCCAGGTAATGTGCTAATTTAATTTCATCATATATATATTTCATCAGGTATATATGTATCTCCTTTAATCGTTATTTCAGCTCTACAAGATAGGAAACCACTATTATCCACATTTTAGAGGAGAAAACGAAAGCTCATAAAGGTTTAGAACGTGACTGGCCCAAGGCCCTACAGCTGATAAAGGGAGCTACAGGTGGTAAAGGGAGAAACCAAGACTTTGACTCCAAGTCCAGGCTTTGAATCACTACCAACATTGCTTGAACACCCAACTGTTTCTCCTGAATTTATCTTAATCCCTGAATTGCAAAGAACATTCACACTAGCAGAAGAGAGACTGGACAGACCAGAAATCCAAGGCCCACAGCTGACTGATGCCCTGGGAATTTCAAACCGGACAACCAGTTTGATTTTGAAAGTGGGAAGCAGTTGTGGATTGAACACCGCAGGTCCGTGTTGACAGTTCCACAGTGGGTGACAAGGTCTCACTGTTTTGCCCAGATGGTTAGACCAGCACTGTTTTCAGACCAGAGACACGGGCCCGAGCCCGCTTCTCCAGATCCGCCCGCGGGGATGCCTACCTGCTTCTCCTCTCAGCGCCTTCTCTAGCCTCACGCCCTGGATCTCGGAAGCCCTCTGCCACTCCTCCACCTCTTCCAGCTGCCTCTGGATGGCCTGCAATGCCAGGATCATACGTCACGCAGGTACTTTCAACGTGCAGAGTCATGCAAGGGCGCCAATTCTGCCACCTACTTTCCAAGAGGAAGAAGCCCTTTCCCTCGTGATGCCACCTCCTCAATTAAGTGGGTAAGAACCCATGAATTCCCAAAATAACTAGAACTTGACATTTCCTTTCTTTAAGTATGAAAACATAAAGCAAGGAGTCTGTGTGTAAGCTCAATTTGCCCCCAAGGAGACATGAAAACACTCCCCTTTGACCAGGCCAGTCACACAGACATGCCCTCAGGCAGAGGCTGCTGCACTGGGTGGGTGGTCCTCGTAGTTCCTGGACCCCTCGGAGCCTCGGCCTCTGACCATGGTGATGGCATAGCCATCAGAGCTAGTCCCTACCCAGAGTAGGACAGGGTCTCCAGGGGCAAACACAGGGCACGTTTCTTCTCCCAAGAAGAACCAGCAGACACCCCCCAAGAAGCTGTTCTGGAGCAGCAGACGCGGGCCAGCTCCTGGGGCTCTGGGTGTCCCTCTCCTGGTTTGTCCTGCTCTTGTCCTCAGCTACAAATCGGCAACCTATTCTTTCACTGCACCACGGGGGCTCTTTATTGTCTGTGGAAGTGCACTGTGGCTTATTACTAGCAGTTTATTAAGACGAGACAGAAGTGTTTATCCCATTAAGGCACCCCTCCATAACCTTAACCTAACCATCAGGCACCTAGCAAGGCTTGGGATCATGACTGCGTTTGCCTTTACATGTTTATTTTCCCTACCAGCTATTTCTCGCTTGTATATTAGGAAGGAAAATGAAGGGAAAACCTTTCCTCTGTACATTCTGTTCACCCCGCCCACTTTCTCTGCTTTCAAACACACGCTGCCAAAAGGCACATCTCTTGACAGAACAGACTGTGCACCTGGCAGACCAGGTGTGTTCAAGGAAGTGGCAGCTGTCTGGGCAGGTAGAATGTGTGTGTTCTTCCTTTCCTACCTTCCTCTAGCTCTGTCTCACACCTCTTCCTCCTTAACTCCACATCCTTCTAAGTCTCCCCTGGATTCAAAGTACAATCGCTGAGGCATCTGCAACCCGTGAAGAGGCCCAAGCAAGGGTAGCAGTGGGGAGGGGTGGGGACGGAGCAGCCACCTGGCTTCTTGTCTCAGCTGAGAGTGTTTAAGCCCCAAACATAAAATCTGAAATAGATGGGAATTCTATCTAAAACTACTTGTAATTTTATGCCCTCTTCCTCTCTGTCTCTCTTTTAAAGACAATTATATCTTTATAGATCTGTCTCTTGCTGGCACTGTGTAGAATTGCTAAAGGAAGGGAAACATTTAAATGACTTTATTACTGATTACTTTGCAATTATGGCTCTATAATTGTTATGGACTGAGTAGTGCCCCCCCACCCCGCCAAATTCATATGTTGATGTCCTAATCCCTAAAGAGACTGTGTTTGGAGATAGGGCCCTTAAGGAGGTAAATAAGGTTAAGTGAGGTCATACCAGTGGGCCCTAATCCAACAGGACTAGTGTCCTTATAAGAAAAGGAAAAGATGCCAAAATTCTCTCTCTTTCTCTGAATGCACACAGAAAAAAAGGTCACGTGAAGACACAGCAAGAAGGCAGCTGTCTACAAGCCAGGAAGAGAGTCCTTACCAGAAACCAATCCTGCAGGCACCTTGATCTTGGACTTCCAGCCTCCAGGACTGTGAGAGAATAAATTTCTGTGGTTTAAGCCACACAGTCTGTGGTATGTCATTATGGCAGCTCAAGCTGATTGATATGGTGGTCATTCTTTAGAAACTAAGGATGAAAATCTCAAAGATTCTACAGGACTGGTATGGGTGCTAGCAGATTAGGCCTCAAAAGGCCATCGTAATTCTTCTGTTATCACTGCCTACTGTCTGGAGTAAAAATAGAAGGAGGGGAAATTGCTGAGTTTGCCAATCCATTTCATAAAGACTTCTCATGTTCTCAGAAGGAAAAGTTGAAATGTTTCAAGAAAGCCTGTTTCAGAAGTTGAGAATGGACAGAGGGAATTTATGGGAAGTTTTCCCATCCACTAGGTGAAGGGGGTGGCTCCCAAGTCAGTCACTGAGAAGAGTAAAGGAGGCTGGAGTAAGTGACTTCCTGCTTTTGTCAGAAACAAGTTACAGGACTACCCGGCCTGATAAAGCGAACAACTGGAAGAAGGGATGTACGGTACGCTGCATTAACATGAGTGGTCATTTTAAGGCCTTCTGTCCTAAAACCCAACTGTCCCTCAAGGCTAGGTTTGGGGTCCTCAGGGAGAGGGGGTGTGCCTTGACTTTCTGCTTCATTTTGCAGGTGGGCAGATCAACTTGGGCAGAAATGTTTGGAGTAAACAATCAGGCCAGGGAATCTGTAGCAGAATGCGAGATGCTTGTGTGTTCAACTAACCTTGGAATAGAGACAGCCCCAGTAGTTGTCAGCTCAGCAAAGACACTGTCAGAAAGTCAGGGGAAGGTTGTGTCCTCACAGAGGATGAAACTAAGGCCACTCGTGTGTGGCATTAAGGGCCTGGGATTGTTCCCAAGGCCGTGTGTTGGCTGCTGTTCCAGCTCACTTTGCAGGACATGCGTCTGCAGATGGAGAGGCAGCTGGGAGTGGGCCAACTCAACACCTGGGCCCTCCAGGCCCCAGAGTCCCACCAGGGATTGAGTCAGAGCCTTTAGAATAGCCACAAGCCCGGTTGCTCAGAGAAGAGAGACCTATCTTTCCCCAGTGCAATACAGATTTCCAAAGGCTTCCACCTCCAGATCCCCAGGATCCCAGACCCACTCACTCAGCTCAAGTTTGTTTTCTGACCTGAGCTTTGTGAAGTCTTTTCAATTCTTCTTGCTTAACCAATTGTTTTGTTGCTTTTTCTAGCCTCCTTCTTCTTCTTAGTGTCTTCCTCTCCTACAAAAACCAAGAAGAAAAAAATATGTCTTGAAAAATGAAATTGAAATGTACAAAATACTGTCACAGACTCTGCCCTCTCCAACCAAACCACTGCTTAGCTTCTAGAACAACAATGTCAACAGAACTTTCTGCAGTGATGGAAATGTTCTGTATCTAGGCATAAGATTGCCTTCCCTACTTCACTTTGTTTGTACAAATACGTCATTAGTACCACTGGGTTCTCTGTGTGCCTGGGCTAGTAGAATACAGAACATTCAAAATTGAGGCATTTGAAATAGCGGTCCAGATCCTGACGGTGTCTCTTCCAGGTTTTAGACAGCAGAGAAAGGAGAAGTAGTGGTGTGGCCAGCTCCACATATTGCAAGTTTCAGGAGACTCTTCTGATTGGAGAAGCAGCAGAGAATAACGTTTGAGCACTGGGCCCAGGAGCCATGCAAAGCTGGCATTCAAACCCCAGCTGAGCCGTGTGAGCTTCACTATGTCATACAACTTCCTGAACTTCAGCGTCCTCTTCAGAGTGATGAGAATGATTTAATGCCTACCTTGTAGGGATGTGATAAGGATTAAATGGGATAAGGTGGGTCAAGTCCTTTGCAGAATACTTAAAAAAGATATGGGATAGATATTCAGTAAATACTATGATTTTTACCGTTACCAGTATGATCATTATATTATTATTATACAAATTAGCATGATTATAATTTCTTACTAAAATCTACTATTTTTCATATGTGTGTGTATGTATGTAGTATGTATAACGTATGTGTGTATACATCTTACATATACAAAATAAATGTCCAACTTGGGCCGGTTTTATTATGTTTGCCTTCTCAGAGCATACACATCAATTTTCTATATTAGGACGAGAACGAGAACATGCGAGAGACTTCTTTCTAATGCTGGCAGAAATAAATATGGAATTAAAAACTTGTTACATCTAGCCTGGTGCCTGGGCATTCAGTAGCTGTGGTTGAGCTGAATGTTTGCCCATTAAAAGGACTATAAATCCCCAAGTGGGGAATAGACCTAACAGGCCTGACTCCAGGTCCATAATAGAGGTCAGAGATTTTACCTTAAAAGCAAGTGCCTTTCCAGGGCTTTATGGGTCCTTGGCGTTCTGCCACCCATTCCATCACTCTCCTTAGGAAAGCATCTAGCTTTCAGGGTTCAGAATGTTTACAGATCATTGGTGAAAACATTTAGCTCAATGACGAAACTTGGTTTTTCTAAAATTCTCTGTAGGATGTAGAATCCTAAAGATCTTCATCCTTTCTTTCATCCTTGGAAGGAAATTTTGGCTCTCAGCACTCAAACTTATTCTATATCACATCTCTATTGCTAGAGGACAACTTCCAGATTGACTGTCAACCACTGCAGAGGTCCCAGGCCATTTGGGTGAGGGAACTCCTCCTTTAAGCAGCCAGGACCTTTCTGGGAAGGCTGGGTGGGGAGGGGTGTGGTGGTATTTGGCAAATATCTCTTGAGCTTCCACTATACTAATCTACATAATAATTGTCAGCATTTTTTGAGTGCTATGTGCCAGACACTGTACTGATTACTTGACATGCATCATCTTATTTATTCCACAAATTACACTTATTTCACAGGTAAGGAAATCAAAGCTCAGAGAAGTTAAAGAACTTGCCCAAGATGACACAATCAGGAACTGGTAGAGCCAGGAGCTAAGCCCAGGTAACCTGAATCCAGTGTCCACATTTCTATCTAGTTTATTCTGCCTTTCCTGTACCAAATTCGGTGCAGATGCATCAAGGACCTCTGCTTTAAAGAAATATCAAACTTTCCCCCTAAATTAAGACCATTCAAACAATTTCAGTGAGGGATGCCTTGACAGCATTGCGCTGTCTTAGCACTTCCCAGCAGCAAAGCTACCAAACCCCAACTGCTTTATCAAGAGTCAGCAAAGCAGAACCTAGACAGGGAAAGAAAGTCCTTTACTGCCTTTTATTAAAAGATGTGGACATAGAAAAAAAGAAGGATGATTTATTAACAAACGCTCATATAGCCTTACACTGCACCAGGCACGGTTCTCACATCCTCAGTAATGGTGATGACGATGCAGAGAAGAAAGGAAAACGTCTAAGGGCTAAGGAAGAAAAAGATGAAGGACAGAGAAAGGGAGAAATCTGGCAGGACTGAAGACAAGCTGCCTGTCTCCCTCTCTCAGATCCAGTCATTAACTTGAGGGGAGGGGGCAAAGCAAAGAGGCGAGGCTGCATATCCTGTCTCCAGTTTCCTTTGCAAAGGTTCACTTGAGCTGAGTGGGCTCTGTGCCATGTGGCTGGGGACACACCTGTATGGGGCAGAAGAGATAAAGAAACTAGAAGGGAAAACACTTCCCACGTTCCTTCAGTGTGAGCCCTTGGGAAGTCATAAAGAAGGAACCTTTTTGCCAGCTTCCCTGCCTGAAGAGTGGGCATGTTGGAAGCCAGGTGAAGCGGGCAAGGTTTACCACACTGCAGGTTTATGTGATGACTGGCTCTGTTCTGGTCCAGCAGGAGACAAGGAGCTATTCGCAAGGCTTGCCCTAGGTATCATGGTCTTGCCATTTCGATGGCTTTCAGCCACTCCATTCTTTTGGTCCCCATGAGTGGCAGAATGGCTGATGCTGGGGCTTCTGCCTCATTTGAATACAGAATTAACTCAGGGTCACTCAAGGGGGTGAGAGGGTCTGTAAGGAAATCCCAGAAATCAACACGACACATAGAATTCACTAGTACTGAGTGTCTAACTAATCATGGCCACCCACGGTTAGAAACCAGAAATCTCTACGTATTCTCTTGTTCTCATTCTCTCTCTCCCCAGCATGTCCCAGCTCCCTCCTGACTTACTTGCTCCAAGGTGAGCCGTGGGGAGCTGGAACCCCTGAATGACTTGAGATGATGCCAAAGCTCCTAGTGCTAGATATGGAAAAGTTGAGTTTAAGTAAATAAATTTGGTTCTCTCTTTTTCTCCGCAGATCCTTACTGCTCCAAAAAATAAACACTGCCAGAGCAGTGAACTGCTTCTGTCCGCCCAGGAAGCATATGATGTCCAGCCATTCAGCTCTTCCAGCCCCAGAGGATAAAGAAAACAATGGTGGGATTTGGTCATGGGATGCGTGTCTCCGTGTATGTAACATACAGACACGTTTAAAGACATACAATGACGTTTGTGTTTTTTAATCCATGGGTATGGGAGTTATTTAAAGGGTTCTCCATAAATGAATGTTCATTAAGCAGAGAGAAGAACTGCCATTCCCCCGCCAGCACACGGCTAGTCAGTGGGGATCCTCAGAGCCTACATGCAACTGCATGGTTCATTTCGCATTTCTGATTAGAATAAACATAACGTTTTCCATGCAATCTGCCTCTAGTGCTTCTTAAATGAAGCTGTGCTACCCCTAGGGAAATACACATCTGCTTGTTTTAATTTTTTCGATGGTTTGCTTGTTGGATCACCACTTTAAGAGCTGCAGTCACCAAATGGTTTCAAGTAAATATGTCTGTTTTTTCCCCCTTCCCACTTTGACATCTCTGAGAAAGGCAAGTTCCTAAAAGTTAAAAAATATATATAAAAAGGTAATTCTTAGGGTGTTCCAGGTAAAAAGAGCGGTTGCTGTCAGATGCAATGAAACGTGATCCTCCTAATGAAACTGCTGCAGCTGGAGCCCACATTGGGTCTGAAATCTGGATGGTAAACGGCCCCCGCAAGCCAAGGCCCCCTTTGGTTTGCCAAGTGTTGTTACCTTTGACCGCAAGGAAGGCTGAGGATCAAATTCTTCATCTGCAGAGGAGGTGGTGGTGGAAGAGGTGGAAGAGGCAGTCCCTGTCACCTGTGCTCTGATGGGGACGTGCTTGGGACCTGAAATGGGAACAGAAGAACTCACTGAACTCCTAGCTTCTTCTCCTGCGTCATGACCCGAAGCCACCTCTCCTTCCTCCCTGCTACCCCCATTCTCTTCCTCCCTGCCCTCCCCTCACTGCACCTGCCATGAGCGTGAGGCGGCAGCACCTAAGGGCAACTGAAAATTTGGCCCTCTACGTTAATTACATTTCTGGGTCCCTGCCAAGAGCTTTGCAGCTCTCTTTTCATGTGAAAAAAAAAAAGGTATTATGCAGAAATCAATTAATTCCTTAAACACCATTTATATGGTGTGTTGCTAGGAATGCATTCAGAGATGAAATCTGTTAGTAAAATTCATGTCTGAAGTTAGCTGAGTTACCTAAATGCTTGTGTAAGGTTCGTTCTGCAGAGTAATTGAATGCAAAAAAGTCGGAGCCAGCTCTTAAACAAATCGCCCTTCTGCGGCTCACAGCATCTGGCACCCATTTTTACTACATGACATCTGCTCAGTGTAAAAGGGCTGGCGTCAGAATGTCTGGTCATAGAAAAAAAAAATCCCAAATGTAATCAGAAGCAAAAGGACTCTAAGCCTAAGGTTTTATCACATAGTCTCATGCAACATAAATATTTCATTAATTATGGCTAAACAAATGCCAATTTTATTTTCCCAACTTGCAGATATTATCACATCATCGAAGTGATGATTCAAATGCCAGGAAAGGCGGTTTAAGATAGGGAGGGCTCAACAATTCAGGGCCCATGGGAGAGCTGAAGTCGAGGGGAGATGCCAACCCCTGAACAAGAGGTAGATGGTTAGAGGCAGCAAAGTGCCTGTGTTTGCTCAGATCTCTTTGTGATCTGACTGGGGACCACGTGTGATAAAGTGTTCCAGGTGCCACAGGAGACTTTTGTTCTTCTCAGCAAGAACATCTGCCCCTACACATCAACCTGATGCAGAGTTAATGATTAATATCTGGATTAACGCACCCTGAACACTGGCTATCAGAACCAGCTAGGACTCCATGATAGGAGATTTACTAATCTTTACTCTGCCGCATCAGCTTCTATCTAAAGAGAAATATGTGTTGGGTGGGGAGGGAGGAGGAGAGGCAATTCCAAGCTGACTAGCATTCTCTCCAGCCTGCCTTTTCTTCCCCGTAATTTTCAACTATTCACCCCAGTGGGAGAGGCCAAGTTTTAAAAATTAAGGGTAATTTTAACTTCCAGGAACACATTTACATATGCTGTTATTCAAAGCAAAATAATGCAAAACATCTATATAATAACACAGCCTCTCTGGGGAGAGAGTTAACTGTTTTCCACTTTAATTTGCCAGATGCGAACGCTCAGGTGAAGAGAAAATCAGGAGCTGCATAATATCGGTGGAGGCATTGTTAGTGGGAAGCTGAGACTGTTTCCCAGCCCCAGCCACTAAATCACCACTGAGTACTTTAGTCACTGAGTATTCCCTTCTTAGTGTGTGAGCTTGAGGAACTAACTTCACCTCCTCAGTTTCTGGGGATCATGATGTCTAACTCGCAGAACTGTTGTAGAAGAGTAAACGTAATCAATATAAAGAGCCTAACACAGTGCCTGGTTCATTGCAGGTGCTTAAATAAATGTCGTCGTCATCATCAGCTGCCTCTCCCAGACGATGAAGCAGCAGCCATTGCTTCATCATCATCATTGATCCCAACGAACAATACTGCAATATTAGTAAAACTGCCTAATTAACCGTCATTTTATGGAGGAAGTATAATAACCTAAATTTGAAACTTTTTCTATCAAAAATAAATTTAATATTTCCACTGAATTTTATTTTGAAATTGAGGAGAAAATGTTCCCAGATATAATGCATTTCTTAAACTTCTGGCAAAGTTACATAAAGTTAAATAGTTACCCCTGAATCTCTTCCCCTTTACTCTCTTCCATCATAGAACCATTCATTCTACTTTACTTTTCATTTGCAAGCTTAAAACATTTGCAGCATTGTTCTACTCTGGCTATAATGGAGTGACTGATTCTGGGATTGATCTCCCACCACAAAGCACTAGAAGTCAGGATGAAATATATGAAGCAGCTGTTTCCAGACACTGGACAAGAGGCAGTACAGAACTGTGATAAAGGTGGGAACAGAGCTTACATGAGGTAAGCCCTACAATCACAGTAGCTTTCTGCCTACAGGCACTTTCCAGAACACAGTGCAGGTAGGAGGAACCTAAACAGAGCATAGCAGATTCACTGAGTTGAGAAGACAAAGGTCACCATTTGAGTGGGCTGAGGCAGTTGGAATATGTGGGGAAGAGTACTTGAGAGGAAGGAGCTATGTAGAAAACAGACTTCAGAAATAAGCATAAAAGTCAACTTGAGGGGCTTCCCTGGTCGCGCAGTGGTTGAGAGTCCGCCTGCCGATGCAGGGGACACAGGTTCGTGCCCCGGTCCGGGAAGATCCCACATGCCGTGGAGCGGCTGGGCCCGTGAGCCATGGCCGCTGAGCCTGCGCATCCGGAGCCTGTGCTCCGCAATGGGAGAGGCCACAACAGTGAGAGGCCCGCGTACTGAAAAAAAAAAAGTCAACTTGAGTCTATTGCTTAATGATAAATTATAGATGCATAGAGAGAAATTGCACGAGGTTGGGCCGACAACTGCTGGAAAGTTATAGGGTAAATAATCTCTAAAGCTTTCACAAGACTGGAAAATGTTCAAGTTTTACCCAAATAGGGTAGAGCAAATGTTGGGGGCATTAGAGTGGAGACGACAGAAGAATCGCACTTGAGTAACAGGGATAAATTAGCTCTAGAGTAAAGGTCATTATAGACATAACTGAATAAGCTTAAAAACCAGCCTTGTAAGAAACAAATTGATCTGCAAGTTACTCTACTGCCTGCCAAACATTCTTTAATGCCTATATAACACTCTTGAAATGAGGAAACAAAATCTAGACACTCTAAAATGTAATATTTACAAAATCTAGCAGCCAGTAAACAGTTACTAGATACACAGAAAAGCAGGACAATGAGTCTGATAATCAAGAGAAAAATCAGTCAATAAAAGCAGACTCAGAAATGATGAAATTAGCAGACAAAGATTTAAAAAGAGTTATTCTAAATGTGCTCAAGAATTTAAAAAGAAAACACGAACAGAATAAGGACAGAAACAAAAAATATTTTTAAAAGAACCAAATGGGGGCTTCCCTGGTGGCACAGTGGTTGGGAGTCCGCCTGCCGATGCAGGCGACACAGGTTCATGCCCTGGTCCAGGAAGATCCCACATGGCGCGGAGCGGCTGGGCCCGTGAGCCATGGCCGCTGAGCCTGTGCATCCGGAACCTGTGCTCTGCAACGGGAGAGGCCACAACAGTGAGAGGCCCGTGTACCGCAAAAAAAAAAAAAAAAAAAAAAAAGAACCAAATGGAACCTATAAAGATGAAAACTACAAAATCTGAAATGAAAATTTCACTGGATCAGTTTAACAACAGACTAAATACTGCAGAGGAAAATATTCAGTGAAATTAAATAATAGCAATAAAATAAAAACTATCTAAAATGAAGCACAGAGAAAAAGAGACTGAAAAAATGAATAGAACCTCAGTGACCCGTGGGACAATATCAAGTGGTCTAAAATACATGTGATTGGAGTGCCAGGAGACAGAGGGAGAATGACAGGAACAGAAAACGTAGTTGACATAAGATTGCTGCAAATCATGCAAATTTAATGAAAATTGTAAATCCACAGCTTCAAGAAGCTCAAAAACCCACAAGCAGGGTAAACACAAAGAAAATCATAGCAAGCCTCACGATAATGAAATTGCCAAAAACCAGAGATACAGATAAAAATCTTAGAAGCAGACAGAGAAAAATGATACATTTCATACAGAGAAACAAAGATAAGAATGTCCATGGACATCTTGTCAGAACCTAAACATGCCAAGAGACAATAGAACATCATTAAAATGCTGAAAGAAGAAAAAAATCTGTCAACTTATGATTCTATGTCCAGTGAAACAACCCATTCAAAATGAAGCAAAAGGGGCTTCCCTGGTGGTCCAGTGGGTAAGACTCCACACTCCCAGTGCAGGGGACCCAGGTTTGATCCCTGGTTGGGGAACTAGATCCCGCATGCACACTGCAACTAAGAGTTCGAAGGCCACAACTAAGAAATCTGCATGCCTCAATGAAGATCCCGTGTGCAGCAACTAAGACTCAGCACAGACAAAATAAATAAATAAAATAATAAATAAATATTTTAAAAAAATTCTCCTTACCTGCCTTGTTTTTAAAAAAAAATGAAGCAAAAATAAAGGTTTTTGGTTTTTTTGTTTTATTGTTTTTTTTAGGAGAAAGAAGTTAGGATAATTTGTTGTTAGCTGACATGGATATAAAAAAGTCTTAAAAAGTTCTGTAGCAGAAGGAATACACCAGATGGAATGAAGAGGTTCAGAAATGATAAATATAAAATAATTTTTCTTTGTGGTTCTTAATTTCTTTAAAAGACAATTGACTGTTAAATGTAAGATAGTGTGAAATAATAAGAAATATACCTACAGATGTTCCTCAGCTTACAATGGGGTTACATCCCGATAAACCCATCCTAAGTTGAAAATATTGTAAGTTGAAAACTCATTTAATACACCTAACTTACTAAATGTAACTTAGCCTAGCATGCCTAAATGTGCTCAGAACACTTACATTGCCTACAGTTGGAAAAAATCATCTAAAACAAAGCCTAATTATAACAAAGGGTAGACTAGCTCACGTATTGATAGATTATTGAATACTACACTGAAAGTGAAAAACAGAATGGTTGTTTGAGTACAGAATACAGGCTGTAAGTGTATCGGTTATTTACCAGCCAGGTCTCCTGGCTGACTGCGAGCTGTGGCTCTCTGGAGAGTATGGTACCACGTATTGCTTGCCTGGGAAAAGATCAAAATTCAAAATGTGAAGTATGGTTTCTAATGAATGCATATGGCTTTTGCATTACCATAAAGTCAAAAAATTTCAAATTGAACCAGTGTAAATCAGGGACTTTCTGTATTGGTCTCTGCCCCTGGCTTCTGCTAATATTTGATCTTTGACCCCAATTCCTGACAAAAAGGTCCTAAAACCCTTGGAATTTCCCAGGTGATAGGAGTTTCTTTTGTTCTAATGAGGTGGCTCTTGGTGGGCTTGTGGATGGGGACTGGTCACTAGAAAGACCAAGCCATGATTAGAAGCTTGGAACTATCATCCCTACCCCTCCATCCTCTGAAGAGGGGAGAGGGGCTGGAAAGTGAGTTAATAATCGATCATACCTATGTGATGAAGCCTCCATAAAAATCCCTGAAGTACAGGGTTTAGAGAGCTCCCAGATTGGTGAACACATCCATGTGCTGGGAGGGTGTTGCACCCCAGCTCCATGGAGACAGAAGCTCCTGTGCTTGGGACCCTTCCAGACTTCACCCGATGTATTTCTTCATCAGGCTATTCATCTGTATCCTTTATCATATCCATTATAATAAACTAATAAGTGTAAGTAGGTGTTTCCCTGAGTTCTACACCAGACTAGCAAATTATTGAACCCAAGGAAGGAACTGGGGGAACCTCTACTTATAACCAGTTGGTCAGAAGTACAGGTGACAACCTGTAAGGATATAGAAGATTTGAGCAAACACGACTAATATATTTGATCTAATTGACGGATATAAAACAACATCCTCAATAACTAGAGAATATAATTTTTTTTCAGAGCACATGGAACATTCACTAAATTGGTGATATGCCAAGCCATAAAGCAAGTATCAACAAATTTCAAAGAACTGAAGTCATACATAGTATGTCTTCTGACAACAGTAAGGTTAAGCTAGAAATCAATTAATAAAAAATATAAGTAGAACACTTCAAAATGATTAGAACTTAAGCAATACTTTCTAACAACCTACAGATCAAAGAAGAAGTAAAAATAAATTTAAATTAACTGATGATAAAAAATATGGTATAACAAAATGAATAGAATGCAGCTAAAGTGATGATTAGAGGGGAACTTAGAGCTTTAAATGTATACATTATGCAAAAGAGAAAAGTTGAGAATTGATGCTCTAAGATCTACTTCAAGAAACTAGAAAAAGAACCACCAAATGAACCTAAGGAAACCAAAAAGGAAGACAATACTCAAGATAAGAACAGATTATGAAAGACAATACAGACAAAGCAGAAATAAAATAGAAAATTAACAAAGCAAAATTTTTCTTCTTTAAAAAGATGAATAAAAATGATAACTTCAAAAAAAAATTGATAACTTCAACGAAGAATGACTGCGAGAAAAGAGACAGAAAGCACACCTACCAATACTGGGCATAAAAAGTCCTACAGAGTACTAAAGGAAGCTAGTAACCATAAACCATTTTATGACAATAAATTTGAAAATTTAGATTAAATGGACAAATTTATGGAAAAACATGACTTGCAAAACTGACATAAGAAGAAATAGAAAATCCGAGTAGTTAGATATCTAACAAAAGGAACCCTCATATACGGCTGGTGGGAATATAAATTGGTGCAGCCACAGTTGAAAACAGTGTGAAGGTTCCTCAAAAAATTAAGAATAGATCTACCATATGATCCAGTTATTCCACTTCTGGGTATTTATCCAAAGAGCACAAAACATTAATTTCAAAAGATATACACACTATGCTATGTTCATCATTATACTACGTTCATCACAGATATATACACTATGCTACGTTCATCACTATGCTACGTTCATAGAGATGTGGTATAGGAGAGAATACTACTCAGCCATAAAAAAGGATGACATCTTGCCATTTGTGACAACATGGATGGACCTTGAGGATTTTATGCTAAGTGAAATAAGATGGAGAAAGACAAATACATATGAGTTCACTTATATGTGGAATACAAAAATAAATTAATTAATGAACAAATCAAATCAAACCAAATAAAAACAAACATGTGGTTACAGAGAACAGAGTAATAGTTATCAGAGGGAAGAGGGTACCAGAGGGAAAAACGGGTAAAGAGGGTCAACTGTATGGTGATGGATGGGAACTAAATCTCTGGCTGTGAGCACACAGTAGTGTATACAGGAGTCAAAATATAATGCTGTACATGTTAAGCACATAATGTTATAACCAATAAAAAGAGTACCTATAAAAATAATCTACAGCAAATAGAAAGATAAGCCTTCTGATATTGGGTTCAAAAGATAATGATCTATTTATTACCACTTCTATTTAGCACTGTATAGGCGGTCCCAGGCAGTAAAAGAAAGTTAAATAAAAGGTATACAAACTGGAAAGGAGGATGTCAAACCGTCTTTATTTTCAGACAACATGAATATCTGCATAGAAAATCTCACAAAAAAGCTACTAGAATAATAAGTGATTTTAGCAAGGACAATAGAAAAAGTCAATTGCATTTCTACATATTAACAATGAGCAACTGAAAATCAAAATTAAGAAAACCACTCCATTTACAGTAGTAACACAACAAACTGTGAAATTCTTAAGGGATACATTTAACAAAATATGCGCAGGAACTACACACTGAAAACTAAGAAAACCTGAATAAATTAAGAGATATTCCATCTCCATGGACTGAAAGACTCAGGAGGTATCAATTGTTCCCCAATTATTTAGAGACTAAAAACAGTCCCAATCAAAATTCCAGCAGGCTTATTTGGTAGGAATTGACTAGCTAAATTTAAAATTTTTATGGAAACACAAAAGACCTAGAATAGCCAAAATAACTTTTAAGAACAAAATTTGAGGACTCCCACTACCTGTTTGCAAGACTTACTCTAAACCTCTAGTAATCAAGAGAGTATAAGGATAAACATACAGATCAATGGAACAGAGTAGAGAGCACAGAGGTAAACCCACACGTATATAGTCAACTGATTATCTATAAAGATGACATTGTAACACAGTGGGGGAAGAAGAGACTTTTTAACAAGTGGTGCTTTAAAAATTGGATATCTATGGGCAAAAAACTTTGACTTTTATTTACTATAAGAAATTAATTAGAATTGGATTATAGACTTAAGCCCAAAAGCTAAAAACTGTAAAACTTCTGAGAGAAAACATAGGAGAAAGCCTTAGTAACTTTGGGTTTAGAAAGATTTCTTAAATCTAATTCAAATTATTAAAAAAATTAATTAATTTGACTTCATCAAATTAAAAACTGCTGTTCTTTGGATGACGAAAATGAAAAGACAATCCACTAGCTGGGAGAAAATATTTGTAAACACATATCTGATAAAGGACTTATAACCAGAATTTTTATGAACTCTGACTAAATAGAGGGTTATAGTATGTTCTCAGATCAGAAGACACAATATTCTAAAGCTATCAAATGTCTCTAAATTAATCAATTTTAAACTGTATCATTTATAACTGCACACACAAAAGTTGAACACCAGGGAATATATGTAATGAAAATTGTGCAAGATAACTACAAAACACCGACAGAAATTGCAGAAGTCTTTAGGAATGTATCATGTCCAGGGATTTGAAGACTTACTATTATAAAGATGTTAATTTTCTCCAAATTTATCTCTGGAGTCAATGCAATACTAGTCATATGCCCAGAAAATATTTTTGTGGAAATTGATGAGTTGATTCTGTAAGTCATATGGAAATGCAAAAGGCCAAGAATATTAAACAATCTTGAAGAACAAATTGGAGAATTTACTTCAGACTATGAAGATTTATTATAAAACCACATAATGAAAACAGCATGATTCAGGTGCGAGGACAGACAAACCAGTGGAAATGAACAGAAGGTTCAAAAATGAACCTGCCTCATTAATGACAAAAGTGTCACTGTGATGAAGTGGGGGAAAGAGATGGCTTTTTAAATAAATGCTGCTGAATCAACTGGATAACAACATGGAAAAAAAATAAACACTCACCCTACCTCACAGAATATACAAAAATCTATCTTACGTTGGTCATAGACTTAATCATGAAAGATAAAATAATAAAACTTCTATAACAGTGTTGTACAATAGAAATCCAACATGAGCCATGTATGTCATTTATAATTTTCTAGTAGCCACATTAAAAAATGTAAAAACAGACAGATGAAATTAGCCTTAATCATATATTTAGCTCAAATTTCAAAAATATTATCATTTCAATGTGTAATCAAATATAAAAATATTAATGAGATCTTTTACATTATTTCATTCAAACTAAGTCTTCAGAATCTGGTGCATATTTTATACTTACAGCACATCTTGTTTCTTGTTTTTTTTTTTCATATATAGCTCCTTTATTTGTGGAAAAGATTTGTGGAAAACAAGGTAAATTTTATAAAAATTACATGCACTCCCAAAATGAAACTCATCACTGGTGATAAATAAGTGACTGAAGTAATAACCAGTTTACCTGGGATGATTTGCCGGGATGCTAAAGGGGAGAGATTACTTGGTACAGCCCGCTATATGCACCAAAATAATAGTTACTGACCTTTGAAATTTACGGAAAGAACCATACAAATGGTTTTCAGATATAACTTTAATATTTTGGAAGTATTTGTATGGTTTTTTAAAATTTTAAAATATTTATTTATTTATTTTTGGCTGCGTTGGGTCTTTGTTGCTGTGCGCGGGCTTTCTCTAGTTGCAGTGAGCAGGGGCTACTCTTTGTTGCGGTGAGTGGGCTTCTCATTGCGGTGGCTTTTCTTGTTACAGACCACGGGCTGCAGAGCACAGGCTTAGTAGTTGTGGTGCATGGGCTTAGCTGCTTCGCAGCATGTGGGATCTTCCCAGACCAGGGCTCAAACCCGTGTCCCCTGCATTGGCAGGTGGATTCTTAACCACTGTGCCACCAGGGAAGCCCTTGAATGGTTTTAAACATGGGCTTGAATTTGTAAACATCTACAACTTTCCCCCACAAGGACTCCCAGCCCAAGAGTAAGCTGTGGCTTAACCAAACGGGAATGTCTGTGCTGTTGAAGGCCAGTGCTACTTTCCACGGAGGGGAACATCAACCCTTTTCTGGCTTGTTAGAACTTTCAAGGCCCTTATGTCTTTGATGCTGAGCATCTGGCCAGGGGCATTTTGTGAACCAGACAATGAGAGCTTCTTGGAATGAGCGCATCTTGGTTTAGACAATACATTTTCAATAATTAAAGTGAAAGGTAATCCTATCAAAAGAGAAAAGTTGAGTTGAATAGAAAAATATTTTATACAGCTTCAGTTTTAAAATTTAAATCCATTAACATAAATAAAATTAAAAATTCAATTCCTTACTCACACTAGCCCTATCTCAAGTGTGAAATAGTGGCTACCCTATTGGGCAGTGCAATTCCAGAAGGTAACACACAGCAGTATCTTTGTGACCTCAGGATAGGGAAGATCTCATAAACAGGATGCAAAAATCAACAACAATAAGGGAAAATATTGATAAATTTGGCTTTATTAAAATAAGTGCCTTTGTTTATCAAAAACACCTTTAGAGAGTGAAAAAAGTTAGCGGAAGAGTGGGAGAAGATGTTTTATATATACATATATCTGACAAAGGACTTATATCCAGAATCTACACAGATTACAAACCAATAAGGAAAGGGCTGACTACATAATGAAAGTATGGACAAAAGACTTGAATAGAGATATCATACAAGAAAATATCTACATAAGCATGTGAACAGTAGTGCAACATCATTATCAGGTAAATGCCAATTAAAACCATAAGATACCACCACACGCCCATAAAAATGGTGACATTAACAAAACAAAACAAAACTGAAACTATGGAGTGTTCTCAAGGATGTAGGTCAAGGGGAGCTCTCGGTTCCTGCTGGAGGGTATACACATTGGCACAACCACTTTGGAAAACCATTTGACAGTACCTACTAAAGCAAACCAATCACGCCTAACCCCAGGACCTAGCAATTCACTCCCAGGTACGTACTGACAGAGATTCTCTCTTCGCCCATACTCTAGCCAAGCTCACCTGAGCCCCCTCGACTAGACCTCAAACTTGGCCCGTAGCAACTAGGCTCTCAACACAAATAGTTTAGCCCACCCTCTTCTTCCTACACTGAAAGACTTAAACACTGGCAGTTTCTAACAGTTCAAGGCCACATCCCTAGGATAACCCAGTCCCCCTTAAAGTACCTGCCTGAGAAAACTCAAGACTGACAAATGAATTTACTGTTTGTTTTAGCCAACACCTGTCTATAGGCTCCTGACCACACTTTCTTAGAGCCTTTACTAAAAAGGGCTTACAACTGTCAATGCTTCTTCCGTCCCTTTGAGATGTATATGTATCTCCTACCACTCAGGAGGACCAGAAAGCCAGTCCTTTCAAATGCAATCACCAGGAAGGATAGGGCCTCAGTCTCCCAGTTTCTGGGGGAGGATAGAATCCTAACTTCAATCACCGCCAGCTAACAGACCCAGCTGACCTAACCAGCATTTACACTAACCGACCGTGTAGAACTTTTCACTTCCCTGACTCTACTGAGACCCCACTCACACCTCTCCCTATTCCCTCATTCTCCCTGTCAAACACCCAGCCACCTCTGGCAAAATCGAAGCTGAGTTCAGTTCATACTGAACTCTCTTACCTACTGTAACAATAAATTACTAATTAAACTCTGTCCTTACCACTTTAACTAGTATCTGGCTTTGTTTATCTTTGACAATACCCAACAGAAACACTATGTATAAGGGTGCTGAAAGCAGCATTCTTCACAATAAAAACAACTGAAAACAACCTAAGTGCCCAGCGTCAGAATGCACCAGTAAAGAGTGTCATATTCATACAAGCGAATAAAATGAGGTGGTGGAAACCACTGCTACGCATATGGACATGGATACACATACAAGCGAATAAAATGAGGTGGTGGAAAAGAGGAAACCACTGCTACGCATATGGACATGGATACATCCCCCTTAACGTTTAGTGAAAGAAGCCAGGCACAAAAGAGCACGTACTTGTATTAGTTTTCTATTGTTGTGGGAGCAGTGAACACCATAGCAGCTTACAATAGCACCTACTGATTATCTCATAGTCATGTAGGTCAGAAGTGCAGGCCTGGCTCCACTGGGTCCTCTGCTCAGTGTCTCCCAAAGCTGCAGTCAAGGTGTCCACTGGGTTGGGGTCTCATTTGCAGCTAAGGGTTCTCTTCCAGCTCATTCAGATTGTTGGCAGAATTCAGTTCCTAGTGGTTGTAGGACACGGGGTCCGTTTTCTTGCTGGCTGTCAGCTGGTTGTAGCTCCTAGAAGCCTCCTGCTCATAAGTTCTCTCACTGCATGACAGGTAACTCCTTTGAGGCCAGCAGGACCATGTTTTTCTCATGCTTTGAATTTCTGACTTCGGGAAGGGCCCAGTCCTTGTTAAGGGCTCACCCGATTACGTTAGGCCTACCCATTTCCCTTTTGATGAACTCAAACTCAGTTGTCTTGGAACTTAATTACAATTGCAAAACCCCATACCCTAAGCACAGGAGTGAGAGCCACCATATTCACATTCCACCATACTCAAGAGGACGAGAGTACACAGGGCAAGAACATGGGAGGCAGGCAGCATGGGGTCCTCTCAGAATTTTGCCTACCACAAGACTGAATGATTCAAATTTATAAAGTCAAAAAATTGCAAAAATAATCTAAGATGACAGAAGTCAGATGGTACGCACTTTTGTTGGGTGGCACATATATTTGGGAGGAAGCATGAGGGAGTCTTCTGAATGCTGGTAGTGTTCTATATCTTGATCTCCAAGGTGATTACACAAATGTGCACTTTGCAAAAATTCATCAGTTTTGTACTTAATATTTGTGCATGTATTTTATACTGCAATAAATATTTTACACAAAAATTTTAAAAGAGAGGTTCTCAGGGTGCTTTGTTTAACTACATAGAGGAGCAATAATTAGCATTAGAATTGTTGGTATAAAATTGGCACTGGTAAGTGCTTGAAGTCAGTTTATGCCCCCAAGTAAAAGACTCTGAGAAGTTTATGTTTACCAATAATTTACCTGGCAAGGTGTGTTGTAAAAATGAGAAAAATTAAATTTCAGCTGGCTCTTTATTCAAGTGATCATAAATCTGAGGTATTTCCATTTGAATAAACTTTGAAAGTTTCTCACTCTCCGTTTCAATACTGTTTTCTCTCTCCATTGCACGGAAGTGTGCAGGAAGTTAAGTGTAAAGTGAGCTCTGTGTGTGTGTGTGTGTGTGTGTGTGTGTGTGTATTTGTGATTGGTAGGCTGGGCGAGGGCAGGGAAATACAAGGAAACTAATGGGCCTTATCTGATAGGGTAGGTAAAATCTTTGCATTCTTAGGATACTGACTTAAGAACACCTCAGAAACACAAAGCTCTTCTATGCGATGGGTCCAGGCACTATTTTCAGAGCTGGTCAGCTTTAACCTAATTCCATTCTGCACTCCCATTCTGTTCCAAGCTAAGGAAGTCACACCACTTCCTAATGAATATAAATGAATGCAGCCCTCCGTGGGAAATAAATCAGGAAAACACATTTACCCCAACTTATTCTAATCAGCACATACAGAAGTCATATAAATAGGATGTAAGTAAACTAAAGGCTAGTCTCACTATGAATTTGATGCAAAAATCTTAAATAAAATATCAGCAAACAGAACAGAAAAGTATATTAAATAATAAGACACCATGACCGAGTGGTATTTATTTCAGCAATACAAGGATGGTTCAGTATCAGCGAATCCATTACACAATTCATACTATTAATTAAACTATGGAGCAAAAATCATGCAGTCATCTCAAATTGTGCTAACATTTAATAAAATTCAACATCCATTCATGATTTAAAATACTTTTAATAAAACAGGACTAGATGGCTATTTTCTCAAAATATATCTGGGTCAACCCAGAAGCCAGCACCATGCTTAAATGGGAAAACATTTAATGAGATGCATTCTCATTAAAGTTCAGAATATAATATAGAAACCATTATCACTACCTTAATATTGTTCTAGAGATGGTGGAAACCAAAGAAACTAGGAAACAAAATAAGTTAGTGCTACACAACTTAAAAACAAGAGGTAAAATTATCATTATTTGTAGATGTTATGACTGTATATTTGGGGAGGACCTAGGAGAAGTCATTGAAAACATTTACAAGCAAAGAGAATTTAGTAAAAATGGATGGGTCAAAAATTACTATACAGAAATCAATAAATTTCATATACACAATAGTAGGAGGATAAAATGGAAAATATCTTATTTATAACAGCAACAAAAACAAACGTATCTAGTAATAAACTTAACAATAAATATGCAAGATCTGTATGATGCAAAGTTTAGAATATTCCTGAGGGTCACAAAAAAAGATATGGGCAAATGGAAAGGCAATTCATATCGTAAGGTTGTAAATTCTCACTGAGTTAGTTTGTAAACTTAATCCCATAAAAGTACTCACAGGATTTTGGGGGTACATAGGCAAGCTAATGCTCAGTCCATACAGAATATCAAAGAAGCAAGAAGAGCCAGGAAAGTTTTGAAAGAGAAGATCAATAATGAAATACTCTTCCTACCAGATGGTAAAATACAGAATTTTTTAAATATATAAATATGTAAAGGAAGATAATCAAAACAGTATGGAACTGATACATAACAGACAACTCAATAGAATATAATAGATGGTGTGGAAATCAGCCCAAGTACAGGAATCTGATATATGATAAAGATGTCATCTCACATAAGAGAAGAAAAGATGAATATTCACTAAATTATTTTAGGATAACCAAAGAGACATCTAAAAAAAGAAGGTTGGATCCATAGCTCACATTTTATACTAGGGTAATTTCTTGATATAAACATATAAATGTAAAAAAATAAGAAACTTTGTCCATAAACTTAGAAAAAGTTCTTTCTGAATTATATTGTACAAAGCCCAGAAGCCATAAAATGGAAAATTGCTACAACTATTATATAAAAGTAAAATTTTATGTGGCAAAAATCACCATAAACAAAGTTAAACACAAACAAGAAGCTGGAAAAAGTATTTGTAATTTATATCACAAGAAAAAAGCTAAGTTTCCCTTTTACAAGAGTCCCTACATATTATCAAGAAAAATACCAACAACCCAACAGAAAACTAGATAAAGATAGAAACAACAGTTCACAGAAAAGGAAACACAAATGACTCTTCAATGTATGAAGAGATGCTCAATCTGTAATCAGGCTGGTAAAGATTTTTTTTAAAAGTTGGGTAGCGCACTGCAGTGTAGAAATAGCACTCTCATGCTTTGCTGCTGGGGAGGGTGAAGCAGCACCACTTTGATGGAGGACAATTTGGCAATATCTATCAAAATTCTCAATTCACATGTACTGTGTTCCAGCACTTCCACTTCTAGGAATTTATCTTAGAGGTAAATTCACACATATGCCAAATGGCCCAAGTTCTTCATTATTGTAGCACTGTTTGCAATAACAAAATTTTAAAATACTTAAGCTTTCCATCACAGGGGACTGACTGGCTACGTAAATTATGGGACATCTACACAATGGAATACCATGGAGCTATGAAATGAAGGAGGAAGTTCTTTATGTACTAACACAGAATGATCTCCAAAATAAAATTAAAAGTTTAAAAAAAGTATGTACGATATGCTAGCATGTTATTATTTGTTCAAAAAAGAAAGAATATGATATGTAAATTTTCTCATATATTCATAAATTTTGTCTGGAAGAATGCCCAAGAACCTGATAATACTATCTGTCATCAGGGATAGGACCTGGACGGCTCAGGGACAGACAGGGACAGGGATGGGAGATAGGACTATTCATTTTGTGCCTTTTGTACCCTTTTATTTTGAGCCATGTGAATGTATTATCTATCAAAAAATGCACAGCATGATTAAACTTTATGATGTAATAAAAAGGGTGTAGTATACACCAGCCTGTCCATGCTAATCCTGAATTGGCTGAAAATAAAGTCTCTTGTTAATCTGTATAGCTTTCTGCGTAAAGCACCAAAAGAGAGAAATAATTTTTTGCTTGAAAACTGAAGTCCCAAAATAAAAGTTAAATGTTTTTAAAGTTTAAAGAAATAAAGAAAAAGTTCTCAACAATAGGGATGGTAGACTCAGTTTGTTTAAAGCAATCAAACAAATAGCAACAACAAAAAAGTGTTTACACTGTCTCTAAGGATATGAGAGATTATGTTACTTTTAAAAAATATTTCCTCATTGTTGAATTATTCTGATCTGTTGATATATTAATTAATTTTGTAATTTGAAAAATTATAATCGGATTTAAATATAAAAAAGCCTTAGGTCCCATTGGTAGCCAAATATACATAAGTGTGTTTAACCTAGTAATAAAAAAAATACAAGTTTAAAAGAGACACCATTTTCTTGACTAGTAAAATAGCAACACTGAAAAAATATGATACTGAATGCAGGTAACAGTGTGGTGAAAAGGGTACTCTCATTAATGGTGAAATATAAACTGGTACCTTCCCCTTGTTTTAATTGAAATTTACAACACGCCGTTGTAAGAAATAACACAGAAAGAACCTATATAGTCTTTACCCGTACAATTCTCTTTTAAAAAACAATTTGTCAGTGTCAGTTAAGAATCTTAAAAAACTCACACTTTTCAACTAGTAATTCCATTTCTTAGAACCTATCCTAAAAAAAATAATTCAAAGGAGAGAAAAAGCTATATGCATAAAAATGTTCATTCAATACCATATATAAAATATAAATATATTCATATATATATGTGTTAAACGATAAGAAAATAGTTCATTAAATAATAACATAAACACTAGACAGAATGTTCTACAGCCATTATATCACATTTATGTAGACTATGAGGTAACTGGCTTAATAGCTATGACATAATGTTGCTTTAAAAGATAAAATTTTATGTATAATAGTGAAAAATATTCATATGGTCAGTGAGTGGGAAAGTAGTGGAATTATGGTTGATTCTTTGCCTCTTCCAAAACTTTCTAGAACGTAATTTCAAATTTAATTTTTTCAGACTTTTTTCAAATTTTCTAAATTCAAGTTTTCCTACTTTTGTCAGAATTTAATTTGAGAAGCAAAAAGAGATGAAAGATGCCTGCTTGTTAACCCAGTAACTAATTGCCCGGCATGAACGGTAGACTTTTGTTAGGAGAGAGCCACTTACTTGCATCTTTCTCTGGAGAAGGAGGAGGGACCCCCTGCCCCAGACAGGTGCCATTGACCAGCTTCTCTGGGGGCTGGGCATTGCCCATGGGCGGCACCTTCCCCTTGGGGCTGCTGAAGAGGTCTTGCAGGTCCTTTCTTGGTCTGGATTCTCGGAGGAAACTCTCAAAAGATTTGTCTTTGAGTCTGAGGGAGGAAAAGAGTGAGGTCTTTTTCTTGGGATCCCTGGAAGCATCTGGGACGGTCTCTTGCAAACTCACTTTCTCCAGGAGGGTGGGGACATCTTCGATCTTGCTGCAGGGTGGGGACACGAGTGCAGGAAATGTCTTGGATGACTGGTTGGGCAAACTGTGGGTGCGGAGGGCAGGGTCAGGAGGGCTCAGGGCTGAGGGCTGGGCAGCCCTGGCGGCTGGGGGGCCCAGGGAGAAGAAGGCTGAGGCCCTGCTCGCTATGTCTCTCTTGGGGGACCGTTGGTCCCAGTCTTTACTGGAGCTGCTTTTCCGAAGGTTGAATGAGCGAGTGCAAGCGTGGGGTGGGCTGGTGGGCAAAGTCTTTGACTCTAGCTTGGCCCAGGCCTTTCTGCCATTGTCGGAATTGGGGAGGAGCGGCTCCAGGGACCTCCGGATGGCGTTGGCTATGAGCCGCAGCGGGGACTTGGGCGGGGCCACGCTTTGCTCCCTGGGAGTCCGTTCAGCTGGGGTCCTCATCTTCTCCTGAGCCTCTCTCTGGGCTGGTAAGGTCTCTCTCACTGCCCGAGGGAGCAGCAAGGGGCGGACTGGTTTCAGCACACCTCCTCCTCGGCCATTCTCGGGGCTTTTCTGGGAAAGTCGCACCCTGGCTTCCAGGCGCAAGCTCTTAGGGTTGGAGTCATTCCAATCTAGCAACCTAGTCTTCTGCTCCCGAGTGAGAAGCAGCTTCTTTAAGCCCGACTTCTTCTCCTCTGCCGGCTCTGACCTACCCTCCTCTCCCCTCCTGGGTCTGGTACTCCCTTCTCCAGGGTCCTCTCCAGCCCTGGGAGACAGCTGTTGGTCTGGCGAGCACCTGTCCTTCCCTCCAATGGGGTGTGGGCCTCTGTGGATGCTTCTGGTACCCACAGGAGGGGCCTCTGCTTCCTGACTCCCATCAGAAGCCATCTCTGCAGGGCCGGATGGCCTCGAGCTTTCGAGGCCGTCTCCACCAGGCCTCACCAGGCAGTATTCCGTCTGCTCCAGCACCTGGCCATGAGGGATATGCAGGGGGATTTCCTTGGGTGG
Source organism: Lagenorhynchus albirostris (assembly GCF_949774975.1). Taxonomy (NCBI): domain Eukaryota; kingdom Metazoa; phylum Chordata; class Mammalia; order Artiodactyla; family Delphinidae; genus Lagenorhynchus; species Lagenorhynchus albirostris. Next base: position 43,252,131 of record NC_083103.1, read on the forward strand.
TCCTTGGGTTCTGGCTTGCCTCAGAAAGCTTGGGGTGGAAGGACTGAAATGACCTCTCGAGACCTGGGAAGGAGGGTTGCAAACTGTCACCTGGAAGGAACAGGCAAAAAGGAGCAGTGATTTTTAGAAGTTCCCAGCATTTATTTATATGAGGAACGCACATCTCAGTCTATAGCCCCCTCCCTTCCTCTCTCCAGATCTCGGATACCCAAAGTCAAAAAGAATTCTGCCTAGGATGATTTCAGAGGGCCACTCTTCCTTCTAAGTGGCTGCCTTGGGATGGGCTGGAATTGGCCCAGAGCCCCCATATCACTGACCAAAGTCTTTCCTGAGCCTTAGATTAGGTGGGTAGGAAACCAGAGAGGAAAGCAAAGTCACTGACAAGCTCCTGGGCCAGTGAGGGGACGGCTGGCCTGGTCCCTGTGGGTGGCCAGGCACACAAGGAAGCTCAGCCATGGCCCCTACTAAAGGGCACATTCCACCCATAGGTATGTTCCTCCAACAACCGAGAAACCAAGGCTTCTTCTTTGGAGACCGTTAAGGTAAGGTAGACAGCTACTCTTCTGGCTTGGAGCTGTGGTGGCAGGATAGCCTTTAGGATCTACCAGTGACCCTTCAAAACCTGACTCATGCCTCTCACTACTGAGAAAGCAGCCATGTCTAGCATGCAGGAGCTTGGCCCTTGGCAAAGGGAGAATATAGAAGACTGGAGAAGGAGTGACTGTGCCCTGCCAAGAGCTCTGGTCATGGGAGCTTCACAAGAGTCTGTACTTTTCTGTCTTAGATCTTCTACTTCCCAGAGCCTAGAACAAGGTCTGGCAGGTAATAGAGGCTTGATAAACCCATATTGAAGGAAAGAGTCCAACCATGACTGTCTCAGTGATGCCATTTTCTATTCAAGGGGGTGTTGCTTCCAAGGTCCTCAGCTGCTACCAAAGGTACCCTGCATTCTGTGCCTGCCATCCTACAGCTGCCAGCTCCTCTACCCACTCTGTGAGCCCCTCAAGGGCAGAGCACAAGCCCTAGCAGCTCTCAGATCCCATGCCCTGTAAAGTCTGCTGAACGAGTGGGTGGCTGTGCCCTCCGTGGCTGAGAAGGAGCAGGGTGCACTTTCGTGGAAAGGACGAGTGAAGAGGTGTGGGGTGGACTCCTGACAGAGCATCCCTCTGGCCCTGGCTGTGCACCTGGGGTGACCCAAGGGTGCTGGGAATCCAGAGCTCAGTGTGGAAGTGGGAGGAGTACAGGCAGCTTGTCATCCTCCACCTGTGCAGGGCCCTGAGGGCACTTACCTGAGGCGGGGACAAGCTATCCAGAGCGTGCGGGACGCCAGCTGAAGAAGAAGACGGCAGAGAAGGCGAAGGCGAAGGGGAAGGAGAAGCTTCCTTTGGAGGCGCCATAGGTCTTTTGTTGTTCACTGGTGTCATATCTACCAAGGACAGAACACGCTCTCCATTACAGACTTGTAGCTTCCTTATTTTACCAGGAAAAGAGGAGGTTTTCAGTGAAGCTCCTCTCTATAGAGTCAGAAGGAGGAAGATGCCAGAGACGGATTCAGAGGCCCCGGAGCCCACTGCTTGGGACTTGGAAGAACAGGCATAGGAGTGTTGAACAGGCTCCTGCAGGGGAAGTAGGTCCCAGGACGAAAAGTCCAAGAACCACTGTGTCTCACACACACGTGAGAATGTCCCCGAGAGTGAGAACAGGGGTCTCCAGGCTGTTTCTGGGAAACGGACATCTACCTCTAAGGTTTGCCCTAGAGCCATCGTGGTGGGGAGCTGGGGCTGCATTAAATCACTTAGTCGATCAACCACCTGAGGCCTCTTCCCGTAAGATGCACGCTGGACCATGCGCCATGGGCACAGACAGGAGAGGCAGTCACCGCCCAGGAAACGGGCTCTTCCTCCCGCATGTGTATCACGGGGCTCTCAGACGAGATGGTTAGTTTGAGATTTTAAGAGAACACAGGGGAGGGAGGTTATAATGAGTGTCAACTCATTTGAAGCATATGGAGTGGGGTTCGTGCCAAGCTCCTGTGGGTCAGGGAACAAATGAGAGCCAGTGCATGTGCTGTCCTTCTCGACGGGAAAAAGGAGTGTGGCCAGGGCCGAGGACGAGCCTCATCCTGAACTGTGGGAGCTGAACCCAATTAGTCTAGTTACAGCAGAATTCCGACAGATGTCGCCTATAAGATTAATCTCATTCCCTCTCTCATGAGTGCACACACACACGTGCGCACACAGGCCCCCCTAGTAACCTTCATCTAAACTCCCGAGCATTTTGTTTCCCTCTTGGACCGTTTCAATAATAGGTCCTCAAAGGGATTCAGGAGACACCATCCTCGCTTCCGGATTTGCCCACTCACTGTCTGACCCTTCAGCCCAGCCAGCTCTCCTGTTAGCCTTCCTGGCACATAAAGGCTGTTCCGCAGAGACTTCCCAGGACCACTGTCTCTAACGACCCACTCCTGTCAGACTTCCTGCTTCTGGCGGCTCAGCTGACCCACTTCCCTTTCCCTCCAGGGTGTCCAGCCTTCAGATTTCAGCTTGTCTCTAAACACAATCCCCTGGCCTCAGTTTCCCCAAAGCTTTGGCTGAGAGGTTCCTCCTCTGGGACCCACCCAGGCCAGGCTAAACCCAGGCCTCACTCCAAGAGGCGTTCCTTCCAGACCCGTGTGCACAGCGGAGCCACACAGGGGGTTGTCAGTACTCCGTCCTGCTTTCCTCTTACAAATGCAAGCACGTTAGAGCTTGCGTCCCAGGCCCGGGCTCTGAAAAGCTGGCCACACACACCATCGGCAAGCTCCCCAAGGGAAGCGCTCCAGGGGAAAAGGTAACTTGGGGGAACAGATCTGAGGGCGGCAGGAAGGAGCTGCTGGGGACAAAGGCTACTGGCTGCCAGGAGCTGACGCTGGGTGGGGGGGTGGGGGCGGCTGGCCGGCCTGCCTCTCACCCGAACCCCCTTCTCAGCCCCCAATTAGATGGTTCGAGCCTAAAAAGGGAAAAGTTGTGAGCCAGTTGTTGCCTTGCTTCCTGTCCTCAGCTTGCCAAATTCCTGCTGAATTCCTTCTCCTCCTCTTCCTGGCCCCCTCATTCTCCTCTCTCTGCCACCTCCTGAATCAAACTCCTGAACTTGTCCCAAAGTCCCCTCAGCTCCACAGACTGCCTTTTTGTTCCCCCGAGGAGCGATCCGGGAACCCTGCGACACAGAGCCAGGACACCTTGGGAGCCAAGCTGATAGGAAAGCCTTGGGGTTCTCAAGGTCATGACCTGGGAGCTGCCCCCCTCTCCTGTGTCTAATCCCCAACCCCACCCAGCAAGTGGGATCTCTCTCCACACGTGAGCCTCAAGACTGTCTTCAGGATAGAAATTGGGGGCAGGGGCCTTGAGGAGGTGGGGGAAGCAAAACACCTGCCATTCAAGCCACTGCCTGGGAGGTGGGCAGTGCCTAGGAATGGAAGGGGAGGCCGGAGCCCAGCTGACAGGTGATGGGAAATTTCACCCACCTGAGGCCTTTGGCTTCCCTCAGAGGATGGTAAAGGGGAGCTTGGGACCCCACCCCTGTCACACCCACACCAGCCACCTGACACAGTGAGTTACGTAACCCCTCAGTTTCATCTGAAAAATGGGAACCCTAGTGCTGTTTCATGCGGAAGCTAAAGAAATAAAATGGAATAAAAAGAGGTGCCCAGTGCAAAGCACAAAGTAAATGCCACATGCTAGCTAAATATTCATTCCATCCCCTTCCCTTCCTCCCGTGCACATGAGTGGTGTCCAATAAAGGCACTGCTAAACGGCTGACCTGTTCCGGGGGGTAGGAGGTGCTGCACATCCACCCTGGCCAGGATTCCTCTAACTCACGGCCCACAGGCTTGGTTCTCACTGACCAACTCAGGTCCTTCTCACCCTTTCTTGTTTTGCTTGAAACCTCAGCATGGTCCAGCCAGGTCTGCCCTGCCCTCTGCAGGAGCCTCAGTCCTGGGTGCCACTGGCCCTTCCAGTCCCATTGTGCAAAGGAGGTCGATGAACAGATCAGGGTCTGGATTACAGCTCCTCCCATATCCCTCCTGGGTCAGCTGCCTCTTCTCTGGGCCCTCTGGCAATGGAGGCCTTTCCCTTGATCCTAGAGGTCATTCTGGTGAGTATGGTCAGCTGGGTGAGGGCGATAAGGGCAGGCACGCAGCTCCCTCCATCCTCTTGCCTGGGGCTGGGGCCAGAGCCAGCCTTAACAGGGCACTGAAGGAATGGAGGAGTTGGTGTGCCCCAAGCTCTGCTCCCTCCCACAGGACCAGCCTTGCCCAGTGGGTTTCCTTTTGGGCAAAATGAAGATGATCAAAAAGACGGCTCTGAGGGTTTTCACAAAGACTGGGATTCCAGGGTGCAGCTCCCCAGAACTTGGAGCTTAGGCAATACTCAAATCCTCCCAAAGTCTTGGAACACCCTCTAGGGGCTGCAGCCTGCTCAGGCCTAACCCACGTTCTCTATTTGTTCCTGCACTGAGTTCAACTCAGTTCAGCCAGCTTGGTCCCTGGTTCTTTAGTTTGTTCATTCATTTGTTCGTTCATTCATTCATTCATTCATTCATCCACTTATTCATTCGTTCTGCAAGCAAGGACTGGGTGCCCCTTCTGCACCAGGCTCATGCTAGGCACTAAGCCCATAGAAATGATTCAAACTCAAGGCCTGCCCTCATACCAGCTTTTACATGCACTTGAGAACCCACGCCTGATACTCCTGGGGTAACTAAAGACACAGCTGAGAAACCACGCCGCTGGTTAGCAGCCCCCTCTCTCCTGTGCCTCCTCCAGTGCCCACACCCTGCTGTGAGGGTCCCCCGCCAGACTCCCTGCTCTCACTCCAGATCAGGAACTTCTTGAGGGCAGGGCTGGGCCCCTTGCACTGGTGGCACTCAGTGAAGTCGGCTGGAAGAACTGGATGGAATCTGCATCCAAATGGACCCATCCACAGAAGCAGAATTCCCATGACTGGGGAGGGGCTGAGGTGCGGAGTGCGTTGGAAAGGCCTGCCCCAGGCCTTCGGTAAACGGTGATTCCCTCCTTCCCCTCGCCTTCGCTGCCTGGGATCACACAATGGTTCAAGAGTCATTTTAGGTTGTTCCCAGGTGAAGTGGCCGACTCAGGTGTGCCCTGGTCCTGTTCCAGAAGTGCCCATTGTCCCAGCCTGGCCCGAGTGAAAAGGGCCACAGGTCTACGGGTTGCAGAGAATGACTCACTGGCCAGGAGTCAGCGTTGACTCAGCAGGCAGGAGTCAACTAAATTAGCACGCTATTCCATCTCCAGTGTTTCTTTTAAGAAGCCTTCATCTAACCCCAGGTTTTCCTGGGTCTACCCCTCCTACAGCAAGGTCCGGAGAGGGAGCATGGGGGCAGGAGGAGGTGGAAGGCAGCGATGGACTTGGGATCATATGAAGAGCCCCTGCCCCCTCTCAGGATTGGAGAGATGGAATCTCTGCTTTGTAACTGGGGCAGCGCCAGGAACATGCTGGCCCTGGGACGCTGCGCAACCGGGCACGCGGTCACTGCGCCCCCTAGTGGGAGTCCACTGCCTTGGCACCCGCCGCGGGCCCTGGTCCTCACCCACCTGCTCTTCCCTGGGATGCGGGACCATAACCTGCTCAGAAAAAGGAGCAGCGCGGTGTGTATTTGTGCGTTTGTGTATGTGCGTGTGTGCAATGTGTGTGTGTCTTCGGATTCCTTCATTGCTTTGCCCACTACTGCACGAAGTCAAGCTGATGCCCCCAGCCCAACTCCAGTGTACTGAATCAAAATGTATAGAGCCCTCAGGTCTCAGTTTCCTCATCTGCGTTTCAAGAAGATTGGAGCGGATGGCTGCTAAGGTCCCTTTCAAGTGCAGTTGTAGAGTTCTAAGGCCCTGAGACTCCAGAGTGGGGAGCTGGGGAGGCAGAAGAAAAAGTAGCAAATCCCTTGGAAAGTGCTTCCTCTAGTGAGCAGTGGAAATAGTCCAACAGTACATTTCTTTCCTTGCCCCTCACATCCAGGAGGCCAGTTCAGAGAGGACATGTGAGGAGTGAGAACAGCTGCCCCTGGGAATTAATCAGACAGCTCCTGCCCCCTCCCACCCCCCAGGGAGCTCATGACTCACTCGACTGGAATTTTCTTCTCCCGCTCTGGTATTTGCTGGGAGTTGGAAACTGGAAGCTGTTGGCCCTCTGCAGAACTGTGGTGGGAAAAAGAAAGAGGGAGAGAAGATGGGGAGGGAGGAAGAGTCTGTTAAACTCTTTTTTTTCTTATGGCCCAGTTACCAAAAGTTAGTAGACTAATGGTCATAATTGACTGAGTCCCTTCCTTTCCTCAGACCGAACCATCCTGTCCCTATGACACACACTTCCAACTTTTCATTCATTCACTCATCAAATTGTTTTGAGACCCTGCTATGGGCCAGGTACTGCCCTCTTTCAGAAAATATCTCAAATTATGAGCCATCATTCTAACTCACCCATTGTTAATAAGCATGTGTGCATACATGTTTATATGCATACATGTATATACATTTGTCCGTATATACACAAGCATATACGACACGTTCATTTTAAGCAGAGCAGCTCTTTGGAGCTGAAGTCTCACATCAATGCCCCAAATGTGTCATAGATGAACCAGAGCTGCTCTCATCGAAGCCTGGAAGCTGCAGAAAGCTCCTCTCTCTCTCTACCTCACCCCCAGAGCCCCCAAAACCCTTTGGGAACAAGTTTTAACTGAACTCCTGGACACTCCATGGCCACAACCCCTCCTCTTGGCCTGCTTCCGATGGAAACACATTTGCAGGATGCTGTGGGCTGCGTTATGAAGACCCTTTGCCCAGCTGGGCCTTGAGAATCAGCTGAGCAAAATTAACATCACAGGCAGAAGAAATGGGTCTTAGCCATTTGGGACCTACGAGTGGGGTGTAAATGTACCCCGCTCCCACACTGGGCCCTCAGATTTGGCCTCAGGCTCCAGGTCTCCGTGGTGGTTCCATCACGGCCGGAGAGAAAGACGGGGCAAGGCACACCTGAATGGCTCCCACACGTGGGACCAGGAGGTGTGGAAGGAAAGGAAGCCCGCAGGACTGATGTGGGCGTGGAGAGTGGGTGGGGAAGCTTTGAACACAGCTGGCCCTGCCCGCCCTCTGTCTGCAGGAAGTCCTAGATTCCACTCCCCGCCAGGGCTCAGAGCTGCTGTCAACTCTTACCAGCCAGGCTGTGGAGCACAGGCGTCCACCCGACCTGGGGGCTTCCTTTCCTCAGCAGGAGGTCTTTCAGCTCCTGAGCTCCTTGGCTCCCCTCCCTTATCAATTTGGAGAGCTTTGCTCCTGCTGTGTCTGGTCTGGCGGTTCCCCATCCCACAGGTCTGCTGTCATAATCAAGCCCACGGGTTTGAGGGGGAGGAGCCTATGTGGATAGGTGAGGGTGCCATCTCCCTGTCTCCCCACTGCAGCATGAACAGTCTATGTACAACATAGGGCCACTTCCCCCTGCCAAGTGCAAGTCATGGATGTTTTACATAAGGAACAAGCACGGCTGATTCCTGCAGACCAGAGTTAACCTCTTCATCACCTCATGGAGAAATTACTCAAGAAACACAGAAGAGTGCCAGAAGCTCTTACTGCTTCTCCTTGGCTCTTAACTTTGTGGAATGGGATTTATTAGAAATGGTTAAAATTCATGAGAGGTTTTCCATCACTGGTGTTTACAGGGCGTCCATGCACACATTTTTACCACAACAGGAATAGAATGGGTAGTCATGATTTGATCCGGTAATTTTGAGCAGAGTAAAGCAGGGCTGTTCCCTTCTTTTTAGTTTATAGTATATTTATTTAATGTGTTTATATTTGTTTTAAGGGAGTACTTTTGGAGATCTTAGTGTATGACTCTCTGCAAAAGGAGTAAGAGGGTAAGTATTGTGACACAGGGTGCTGATGACATCATTTTATTAACAATAAATGTCCTCCATAGGCCATTGGACCATCCTGTTATCAAATTATTGCCAGAAAAAAAATGGATAAATACCGATTTTTCTAAACCAGAATAATTTAAGGGCAGATTCCCTCCTAACTGTAACTGGTTTATGTCCAAGAACCCAGTGCACTAGATCAATTCGTTTAGTTGTTTAGGTGTGCATTTTATAACTAATGCATCCAAGCAGGCCTCTAGGAAGCTGCTCTTCTGCGATTCCCAAAGCGCAGGACGTGGCCCTCCTGCCTGGAGGCATCTGGGGTGCTTCCATAAACGCAGATACTGGTCCCCACTCTAGACCCAAGGCATCTGAATCTCTGAAGGAGGGAACCTAGGAATCTGCCTCTTAAGCAGGATTTTTAAGAACCACTAAACTAGGTGTTTTAGGGGAGCATTACTGAGCATTTTCTATGGCCTCTATTACACAGGGCTCAGTTTCTGTTTTAAACCATCATGGTGGGCATGCTCTATGCTAAAGAACTTTGAGGAGGGGATACGTTCCTTGATGAGCTGTGGCAGTCTCAGAGTCTTTTCAAAGGTGGTAAAACATATATAATATAAAAATCACCATTGTAACCACCTTTAAGTATAGGGTTGAATGGCATTAAGTACATTCACGTTGTTGTGCAAACATTAATTCCATCCATCTCCGGAACTTCTTCACCCCACTGAAACTCTGTCCCCATTAAACAATAATCCCCATCCACCCTCTTCCCCCAGCCCCTGGTTATCACTTTTCTATACTTTCTGCCTCTGTGACTTTGACTATTCTCGGTGCCTCATAGAAGTGGGATCATACAATACTTGTCCTGGCTTAGTTCACAGTTCACTTAGCATAGTAACTTCAAGTTTCATCCATGTTGTAGCATGTGTCACAACTTCATTCCTTTTTAATGCTGAATAACATTCCATTGTGTGGATATAGCACAATTTGTTTATCCATTCACCTGCTGATGGACATTTGGGTCATTTCTCCTTTCGGCAATTGTGAAAAATGCTGTTATGAGCACGATGTACAGACCAGGAATCTTTTTAAAGCAACATCCTGGTCTTTTTCGGCATGCCCTCGGCTAACCTCCGAGTCATTTATCCAGGTGAAAATAGTGATTAACAAAGCTCCGTGACACCCACAACATGATGTCAACCCTACACTATCCGGTAAAGTGATGGACTCACCACAACCAGCAACACGAAACACAGAGCTTAGACTATGCCAGCGATTGTAGCCTTACAATGTGGTCTGCTTGGCAGTGATGGAAATCATGATGGATAAAGACAAAACCAACAGAAGATTGCTTGAAAGTCGTGAGGTCTATTCACTTCTCTGTCTATTAAGTTTCTTATTCTGGAATTAAACTGGACTGTGAAACAAAATGCTTTAGCCTCACGGCCGTGATCTCGCCACCTAACCCCATCCTCCTGGGAGAAGTTCTCTAGCTGAGTCATGTTTTGCTGTCATGCTCTCACCTGCCAGCAAAGGATGCTGCACCAAACAGCCTTGGGAAAACTATTGCTGCATTTTCTGCAGACCCCATTGTTCAAGACACGACCAAACACACCTCTCAATATCATCTATTTGACATGAGCTGGAAGATTTCCATAGGGTGAAGCATTAGGAAAAGTGGTACCGGCTCTGAGACCTGCTGCAAACCAATGTATTTTTTTTCCTTGTGAACAGTCAGAAGTAATTGTCTGTTTCCATTTGAACTCTAGCTGCCAGAAAACTCAGAATCAAATTTATGATTCCACTAGAGCAACCGTTTAGGATCATGGTCTGCCTCTCTGAGGTCTATACCTCCTAAACTGGTTTTCCCTTTCATGTATATATCTTTAGGCTTTATCTTTCATATATATAGACACACAATTTTGTTTTATGTCTTTCTTGTAAGTTGCCTAAAATCCTCTGACAGTTGAGGAGAAAGGAGAAATGGAGGGAAGGGATGAAAGGTGGGCAGTCTTCATATCTATAAATGAGGTGGCTGGAGCCCAGGGTGACGGAGAGGCCAGCAGTACCCAAGACTCTGTCCACTGCCTGTGCTAAGCCTCTCTGGACAGCACCACAAATGGTACTTAGCAAATGTGTTTTAATGGCAATTTGTTCTTTTTAAAAACAGCTCACATGAGAGGGTAAATCCAGAGTTTACAGGATTCTGGCCCCAGCCCTGGTCTTCCTGTGAAACCATCACTGTAAGAACATTTCTAGGTTCATGTGGCAGTTCTGCTCTCGGCCACCAGAGGGAAGCGCAGGACAAGTAGAGCTGCGGCTTTCCCGGGCAGCTAAGGCCATTGGTCCTGATGATGGCAAGCTGCTATTAGCCTGTTTCTTCCCACCCACAGGTCACTAGTTGCCCTTGACTAAATCAAAACATTCAGTTCAAGGCCCTTTATTAAAACAAGCCGGAATGCTAAAGACAATGGCTTCTTTGGGTGTGCAGCATCCAGCACTGGGCCACACCACTTACTAAGCTGTGTGAGTCCTTGGGAAAACACTCAGTCCATTTGAACACCTGTAAAATGGGCTTCATGCTACTTACCTCACATGGTCATCCTGAGGATGAAATGGGGCCGTGTACAGGGAAAGCCCTGGCCAATACAGGCACTCAGTGATACGGCATTTGTTACTGCGCATTCCACAAGTCACCAAGCACTGGTAGTGGCCCTGTGCTGCCCCCTGGTGGCACCAGAGAAACTGTGCTGCTCAGAGAGGTGTGTGGTCCAACAGCAGCTGAGCCCACCTCCTTTTCCCTCACGGGCTATGGAATGCCAGAGGGCCCCTCACAGATATTCAGAGGACGCTGCTCCAGGAAAGAGGGTGCTGGGGCCCCCTTATCTCTGCCTGTGACACATAGCCAGCCAGGCCCCTCCGCCGCCTTCCCACTTGAGATTCCAAAGCTGCCCATGGAGAGGGAGGCTGGGCCTGGGTCCAGTCCCCTCACCCCCACTTGTACCCCGGCCCCCAAAGGTCTCAGCTCCACTGCCTCTGAGCCTGAGGGCCAGGCCTACTGTCACGTGGTCCTCCATGAGGAAAAACCGTCCATGGGGGTCCCTGTCCCCCCTGCCCCCTTCCACCCCCATGTCCCAGGATCACGCAAGCCCGTCTGTCTGTCCCGCCCAGGCAGGCCCTCTGCTCACCACGCACAGCTTCAGGCTCCTCGAGGCCACGTGGAGAGACTGCCCTGGGCAGGGCCTCCCTCAGGGAGCTGTGCTGGGCGAGGGGCTTCAGGAGGGGTGAGGGTCGGGGTCCCTGTCGCCAGGGTCTTTCGTCCCAGGGCTCTGCACTGGAGGCCTCACTGCCACCACGGTCTACCTCTTCGTCCGAGCTGGGAGGAGGAAGGAAAGAGCAGGTGAGCAAGAAAGCCTGCCATCCCGGTCGCACTGTGCCCTGCCCGTCGCTGCCCTCCAGCAGGCAAAGGGGTTCTAGGGCAAGGGCCACGGGTTAGTTACCTCTATGCCTGGCACCCAGTCTCTGGCTTTGTTATGGGCTGACCCATGCCCCGCCCCCCAAATTCACATGAAGTCCTAACGCCTAGTACCTCAGAATGTGACTGCTTTGAGAAACAGGGTCTTTAAAGAGGTAATTAGATTAAAACGAGGTCATTAGGGTGGGCCCTAATCCAATCTGACTGGTGTCCTTACAATTTTCCTTACAAGGAAATTTAGACACAGGCATACGTACGAGGAAAATGCCACATAAACGAGAAGACCACCATCTACAAGCTGAGGAGAGGGGCCTGGAACAGAATCTTCCCTCATGGTCCTCAGAAGGAACCAACCCTGCTGACACCTTGATCTTGAACTTCTAGAACCGTGAGAAAATAAATCTCTGCTGTTTAAGCCACCCGTCTGTGGTCCTTCATGGCAGCCCTAGCACGCGAATGCAGGCAAGTTCAGATCAGAGCAGGTGAAAGAGGCCCAGAGATGTACAATGAAGTATTCATGTGAAGGCTGGTCCTCTCATCCTCACCGTCCCCGAGCAGGACTCCTGAGCTCTCTGGGGTAGAATGAGCTCATCATTAGGACTTGGGCCTAAAACGTCAGGCATTTAAATACTGCTTGCTTCCCTTGGGAGTAGATGAGGGAATGGAAAAGACTACAGAAAAGAATGCGTGGGGGGATATTTAACCTGGGTCTGAAATAGCCATCAGGAATTCAGGTGGTGTGGGAGTGGAAGCGGGGTGTCCTAGGTAGTGGGGACAGCTCAGCACAGTCCTGGGGTGGGGAAGCACAGAACCTATTGGCTAGTGACATTTTCATGAATATATATATTTCTCCCTCTCTTTCTCTCTCTCTTCCTCTCTATGTCCAGCATGCTTCTTTGTGTGAGGGCACTGCCCCTTGTCCATCTGTGAGCTTTGGTGGGCCATCTGTCCATCAGCCTGCCCAAGCCTGTCACTCACAACAGCACCCCGGGCCAGTTCATCGATTAGCCCTAATGTAATGTTAGTACCAGTTGGAGCCCAACCTTGAAATCTTGATATGTGGACATGAATCTATGGATGTAGGCTGAGGCCCCCAGCAGCCAAGAGTTCCACATACGGGCCTCTCCGTGGATGGCTATAGATCCAACATATTTGCCTTTGTTACTTAAGCTTCTTTGGGTTGTTCTACACCCTTGACATGTTAATTCTTCGATCCTGACAACTCCCTACGGATTATCCCATCTTACAGATGGGGAAATGAAGGCACAGAGAGGTCACACTGCAAGTGAGTGGGGGTAAGACCAGTTCCCGAATGCTGTCCCCTTGCCCAACCCATCCTGCCCCCGTCCTGCAGCAGCAGGAACGTACCTGCTGTCGTCACTGGTGACCAGGACACGCACAGCCAGCACGTCCTGCCCAACCACTTCCTCCCCGGGGCTGATCCTCACTGACGTCCACTCAGAGGGCAGGGGGGAGGCGACTCCGCCAGCCACATCCCCGTGCTCGAGCTCCGGGACACTCTTGGGCTTCTTGGGGGAGGTTGGTTCATCTGTTGAGAGGAGAAGAGGGTCTAGAGAGATGGTGGGAATGGACCGCCCCACAGGGCGCCTGCCCTTCCTCCAGAGGCTTGGGTGGACACTCTAAGATGGACCTCATCCACCGTGCCATCACTGGATCCCCACCACTTAGCCCACCGGACACCCCAGCATTTAGAGCACATGTCTTGGGTGCAGGGCACGAACGTACACGCTGTCTGACTTAAGAGTATAGGAGGGTCTGTAATGTCCATAGGTCCCACCCCAGGTCCACCAGCCTCTGCATTGCTGTTATCATAATCACAATGTCCAATGTGTCACTAAACCCAGTGGTAACTTCTCATTTCTCATCTTACTTGACACACCAGAAGCCTCTGACCCCGCTGATCACTCCTTCCTTCTAGAAACAGCCCTTCTCTCAGCTTCCAGGACAGCACAACCTGGCTCCCTCCTCCCCACTGGCTACCTCCTTCTCCCTTTGTTTCTTTCACTGGTTGCCCCCGCCCCACCCCGTGACCTCTGAGCACTGGAAGGTCCCAGGACTGTCTTTGAACCTCTTCTCTTCTCATCTCCACTCATGTCCTTGATGATCTCATCTGGTTTCAGCCTTAAATAACCCTAGACAACAATGACTCACACATCTCTCTCTCCAGCCTGGACATTCCCCTGAATCTAGACGCGTATACGCCACCGCTTACTTGGCATCTCCAGGTGGATGTCCAGTAGACACATCACGCTCATGCCCATGGAATTCTCCATCTCTGCCTCTCCCCAAGCCTGCCTCCCGCATGGCCCTCCCATCTTGGTAAATGGCAACTTGGGCCTTCAGGTTGCTCCAGGCAACACTTCAGTGTTATCCTTGACTCCTTTAGTTCTTTCACTCTTCACTCAAGCTATCAGCAAATCCAGTTGGCTCTACCTTGAAAATACGTCAGGAATCCAGGCACCTGTCACCACCTCTTCTGCTGCCACCCTGGCCCCAGCCACCATCACCTCTGTCTGGGTTACAGAAACGGCCTCTACTGGTCTCCCTGCTTTCCCTCTGGTCATGCCCCACCCCTCAGTCTATTCTCAACACAGCTGCCGAGTGCCTGTTAACATGTAAGTCAGATCACGCCACCCCCTGTCACAATCCTCCAGGGCCCCTGTGACCTCAACTCCCAGTACTGTCCCCGGCTCTCTGCTCTGACCACGTGACCGCTGTGCTGTCCCTCCGCACGCAGCACGCCCCCCCATCTCAGCCCCGGCTCAGAGGCTCTTGCCTCTTTCTTGGAGACACTGCCCCCAGAGGGCACGGCTCGCTCACCCGCCTCCTTCAAACCTTTGTTGCCTTCTCAAGGAGGTGACCCTGACCGTCCTCCTGAAACTGCAACCCACACCCTCAGCGCTTTCCTTTCCTCTTTATTTTTATTCATAGCACATCGCACCTTCTAATAAACTATACACTTTTCCCATTTATTTTGTTTGTTATTTCTCTCCCATGCCTAGAATAAAAGCAGTGATTTTCGCCTCTTTCATTTCTTGCTAGAATGGTGCCTGGTGAAGAGTAGATGCTCAATAATAAATACCTGTTAAATGAATCAATGAATCAATGAATGAATAAATGAGCAAGACAGGCAGCCCAAGTCCCAGATCCCTCTTGGCCACTAACTGGCTCCACGACCCCCTCTCTGGTCACAGCGGGGTAGGAGTCCTTTCTCCTCTCTAAGGCTGACATTGCACTTGAACTTGGCTCCTCCTACACCGCCCCCCCCGCCCCCCTGCCCCGGTTAAGGACCATTATCTCCTCTTCCCTGTGTCATTAATTCTTTGTCTACTGGATCTTTTCCATCAGTATTAACATATGCTGAAACCTCTCCGGTTTTAAGAAGACCATTTTTAATCCCAGTTCCCCCCTCCCCCCACTCCCCAGCCAACTCTTCTTCCCCCTTCCCAGCCAATCTTCTGCGAAGACTTTGCTGCACTTTCTCCACTTCCTCACGTCCCAGCACTCACTCCTCAATCCCCTATAATCCTGCCTATGCCTCCACTACCCGAACTGCCCCCAACAAAGTCCCTAGTGCCCTCCTTGTTGTTGCTAAATCCAATTCACAAGGCTTTGGGGTCCTCCTGCAGCTCTTGCCCTCTGAGCCCTCCCTGCTCCCAGGGCGCTTACTCTCCCTGCCTAGCTGACCGTTCCATCTCAGCCATCCCGACTTCTAGCCAACGCTTAAGTCCTGGGTTCTTCATGCTTCTACCTGGGCCCTCTCATTTTTTTCACCACACACACTCTTTCTGGGAGATGTTATCTACTCTTTATTTATCATCTGCAAAGGTAACTCGAGAAATTTTGATTTTTATGTGCAATGCCTCACATTTTAAAATACTATACACACAGGTCCAACGCGACCCGTCTACAGCCAGATGCAGCCAGCGGTTTGCCAGTTTGCAAGCCCTGGTACAGTGCATGCTTGCTGCGAGGACACGTATGCACCCTTTTGCACTGGGGCAGCTGTGGACAGAGGAGCAGCATCTGGGGAGCAGGTATCATAACTGGATGCTTGACCGTGTCGTTATAATAATGGCAGCAGTTTACTTTTATTGAGTACTTTTATCAAGGATTGTTTAAGTGTTTAACATGTAATAAATCTATTAAATTCCACACAAGCTTCTGAGAAAAGTAGTATTATCCCCATTTTGCTGCTGAGAAAACAGGTGAACAGAGAGGTTAAGACACCAGCACTCGGTCGGACATTTCGTCAAAGGACGGGGACCAGTCTGTATGTCTGTGAGCACAACCAATCCACAAATGGACAGCAGTGCACGTGGCCATGATTCTGGGAGTTTGGACTGGAAGACGTCCCCAGTTCTTCACTTCCTCCCCATAATAGAGTTGTGGTTTGTCCTATGACCTTGCGGTCCTTCCCACTGGAGTAGATGGGGTGAGCTTCCCTGCTCAGTTGACATGAGGCTTGGCCGTGAGACTTGCTTTGACCAGTGGAAATCAGTGGGTGTGACATGAGCAGCGGCTTTCAATGGCCTGGCTGTCTGGCTAGTCCACTCACACTCCTGCTCGTTGGCCATGAGAAGAGCTCGTCCCAGATGGCTGCTGCCCCTTCAGCAGCCTAGGTGCCCGACTGTGGGCACATGGAACAGATCTGGAGCCAACCTATGGTCTAGCCGATCCCATGAGAGCCCAGGTCACCCTTACACCTGCAGCCTGAAGCAGAGCCACTCAGCCAACCCACAGACCCATGAGCAAGAAAAATGATGTTACAAGCTACTAAGATTTGGGAGGCTTGTTACACAGAATTGCTGTAGCAGAGACCTGGCTCTATACCTGGTTTATATCTGAGTATAGGCGTATGTGCCTGTGAGCTCTGTGCACAGATACTTATAGGGTCAACAGAAGCTACTGTGCCCTCCTCTGATCCAGGCTTGTGCTGGGGATTTGGAGATAAATCAGCCATGGGTCTCCTTCTGCCTTCAAGGGTCTCTTTCTGCCCCAGAGGGGCAAGGTCTGTTCACAAATATCTGCATTAGAAGGTAGATCACAAAGAGTGAGGCCAGGACGAGGTGGGAGGGGAGGGAGATCTGACTTCCATGCAATGAAGACTTTGGGTAGAAGGCACCGTTTTAATGGGGCTTGAGGATGCGTACGATTTGAACAGGGAAGGGAGGTGGCAGACCCCTGGGAGCAAGAGCAAAGTGGGAAAGCACTGCCAACTGCATGGGAATGGAAAATAAGTCCATGCGACTGGAGGGCAAAAGGGTACAGAAAGGGGAAAACCAGTGGGAAACTGGTCAAACCAGTGGGAAACGATTGCTTTGACATCAAACCAGGAAGGGCCTTGAATGGTGAAATGGAGCCCCATTTCTGCTGGTGAACTTGTTCCTGTTTTCTCCCCAAGTCTGGAGGCCCTTCCACTCTCCCCCAGAACCCAGGGAGACAACAAAACATGTTCTCCTATATACAGTTTTGAAGCCCATTTTACAGATGAGGAAACCGAAGCTCAGAGGTGTTATCTCACTTGTCCGGGGTCACACAGCTCCTAACTGCCAGAGCCACTTTTGCCTCTGGGCTTGGAAAAGCTCCCTCTGCTGTCTTGCCCACAGTTCTCTTGGAAGAAAACAGTTTAACAAGAGCAATGGAACTAAGTTTACCAGTCAGGAAAATAGAACCCAAGCCAGGGAGTTCAACAGAGTAAAGTTAATATAGGAAGCTAATAACGATGGTATTGGATGAGTTGAAAAGCTAAATGGGGAACGTGAGGCAACCCAGAGATGAGTAATGGCAGGAAGCCACTGGCTAGGGCGACACCGGAAGGAGCTGGTGCTATGAGTCCAGAGGCCAGGGCCATGCAGTAGGAGGCGGGTAGCACAAAAAAGACACAGCACTGCCCAGGATGCAGAGGGACAGGAGGAATACCCCGGCTTCTCCCTCGATTCCACCCTGCACTCTCCCACTCGTGCGTCCTAATGGTCAAACTTAGTAGGAAACCAGTTCGCAAGAGAGCTTGGGAAATGTCTTTTGCAAGGGTTACACCTCTCTAATACAGAGCGGAGCAGGGGAAGGGCAGGGAGTGTATCTGAGAGCAAATAGGCAGATGTCCAGGGTACTAAGCATAGTGCAGTCTCCTTGCCCTCTTTCAAGGTGGATGAGTGAAGGGACACTGACAAGCCCTCAGCAGGATGGAGGAGGGACCTGGGAAGGGGTCTGTGTCAGGTGTTCCCTCCACCTAATTGCTCTAGGAGGGACATATGTCTATCCAGTACCAAGGTCCTTTGCAGTGCATGTCCCTTTAAAAGATAAAAGCACACGTGCCTGAAGACAGCACAGTTGCCATCCCGGGGCTTCTGAGAGTGTACTACTGGGAATGCCAGTTTCTAGGGGGTCTTCAGGCGATGAGTAAATTGATAGGTAGCCCTGGGCCCCAGGCCCGCCTGCCATACTGGGGCATGGCTGTCCTGCCCGGCTGCACTTATCAGGAGTCCCCACTGTATGCCTTTGGCTTTCACGCTAAGTGAGCTGGGGAGCTGCTGGAGTTTGGAGCAGAGGAGAGATCAGACTTAAGTTCTCACAAGATTCCTCTAGCTGTTGTGTTGAAAATAGGTTGAATGGAGTAAGGAGAACTCTCTAGAAGGAGAGCTTAGAGGAGGTTACCGGAATAACACAAGAAGAGATGACAGTGGCTGGGGCCAGGCGGTAGCATGGAGGTGGTGGGATGTGGACAGACTCTGGCTGTACTTAGAATTCACAGATGGACTGGACATGGGGCCAAGAAAAGAAGAGCCAAGAATGGCTCCAGCCAAGGCTCTGAGCTGAGCAACAAGAATGGAACTGCCGTGTCCAGAGACTGCAAAGGCCAAGGGCAGTGTCTGTCTCCGGGGAAGACCAGGAGTTGGGGGTGGACGTGTAAGTTGGAGCCTCTCAGTAGACAGCTAAGTGGAGATGGTGAGCAGGTAGCCCGAGCCAGAGCTCGAGGAGGCTCCCTGTGCTGAGACTCAGGCACTCACTACAGCAAAACTGAAGTGCTGCTAGCAGGTGGCAGGAGAGAAGGGGCTCAAGCTGAGGCCAGTGTGTCTAAAGGGAGATAACCAGTCACCTTCAAGAGAGCTGGGGGACCAGAAAACTAGAAAACAATAGATGTTGCCACTCCATGTGAATCGAGAC
This sequence comes from Lagenorhynchus albirostris, assembly GCF_949774975.1. NCBI lineage: Eukaryota > Metazoa > Chordata > Mammalia > Artiodactyla > Delphinidae > Lagenorhynchus > Lagenorhynchus albirostris. The sequence continues at coordinate 43,270,705 of NC_083103.1, forward strand.
CTGTTTAGTCCCCAACCAGAAGATGTCCCGTCAGACTCTGAGCCCCAGCTGACCTAGAATGCCTCCCTCAGGGCACTCGCTGCTGCACGAAACCAGGAAGGTACTCCCCAGAACTCAGCAAGAGCTCTTGCTGGGCACACTCGGCTCACTGACTCTGCCTTCCCCAAACCCTCTGCCAGAGGCACGGTTAGCCCCGTTCACAGAAGGGACTCGCCCGGTGCCTCTGAGTCAATACGATGTCCTGGGGCCAAAGCCGGTCTTCGGCCAAGTCCAGGGCCTTCCCCTGTGCCAAGGGTCTCCTGAGAGCAGCATCTGATTCCTGCCCTGGGCTCCTCAACAGCTGAAGATGCTGCTCTAGGTTACCTCTAGCATCAGTGAACTTTAATGTCAGTGCCAACTCAAGGTTGCCACCAGGAGGTGAAAAGCTAATGAGGGACCGCACAGAAAGCCTTTGGCCCCGTGGAAACAGTGGCCTTGGGGCAGTAAAAGTGGCAGTCGCTTCTTTTACTTATTTAAGGGATGAAAGAAAAAGCTCTGAAAGTGAATGAGTTCTCAGAAATAGAGGAGAACGGCTCACCCCCACCCGCTTTGCTTGACCCCCTTACTCTACTCAATATTCAGGTTGCAGGGATTTTCTTTCTTTGGCTGGATTATTTCTTTAGGATCAGTTCCTGGGGTGTGATTACTGGGTCAAGAGGTCAGAATCCCTTTAATTGGTCATAATACTTGTTGCCATATTGCTTTCCAGAAAAGATGGTCCCCATTTAACTTTACACTTAATACTAGTGATTAAGTTCATATTTTTTCTTACAATCTACTTCACTATTCCTTTACTTATTCAGTGGGTGCAGCATAATTAATTTACATTCCTTTGAAAGCCAAGTTAGAACATTTTTGGAAATGCTTGTTGTTTAAGTGTTTTCTTTTAAAATTTGCTTGAGTGTGAACAGTCCATGCATAACCTTTGCCCATTTATTATGGGGTCTTTAATCAACAAATATCACGTGCAAGGCCCCTGAGACCATCGCTTTGCAGGAACCTTCTAAATGCCACAGCAATGAACATCTTTGTCATCACATCGAATTCAGATTTTTCCCCAGTCTGACTGCCTGTTGAATATTTTCATTTTTATATGTTAAGTTTTAAAAATGTTTGTAAGTCAGATGTGGGGTATGTTTTTCCTCTGTAATTTTTTTCCATCAGAGGTTTTAAAGTTTAGAAAGTTACCACTCCATTATTTCACCAGTACTTAATTCTATTTAATACCTAATTCTATTATTTACATTTTTTATTTTAATTCTTCCATCCAGTGTTTTTGGATAAAGAATATTCTACCAAACTCTTATGTAGAATGTAACATGCAAAACAAAAACTGCCCCTAAACAAACAAAAAACTCACTTCAAAGAGGTACGGGAAAGCCCACTTCAGCAAAGTTAATTAGGCTTCTTCACTGGAGGACTCCTCAGACTTCAATACGCTAATGAATCTTGTGGATCGCCAAGATTTGGGAGGACTGGCATGATTAGTATAAAACACTTCTCAGGGGCTTCCCTGGTGGTGCAGTGGTTGAGAGTCCGCCTGCCGATGCAGGGGACACGGGTTCGTGCCCCGGTCTGGGAAGATCCCACATGCCGCGGAGCGGCTAGGCCCGTGAGCCATGGCCACTGAGCCTGCGCGTCCGGAGCCTGTGCTCTGCAACGGGAGAGGCCACAACAGTGAGAGGCCCGCACACCGCAAAAAAAAAAAAAAAAAAAGAAACACTTCTCAGACTCTGTGACCATGGAACCCTTTTTTCACAAAGCACCTCTTGAAGCTAGTGTTCCATTGTCACACTTTGGAAAGTGTTGTTTTAACCCAACTTCAGATCAAAAATCGAAACCAAACTATAAGCTCCATGAGAATGAGAATTTTTGCCTGTTTCACTCCCTGCTATATTCCCAACATACAGTAGATGCTCAGTACATATTAGGTGAGTAAACAAATGTGCACATGAACAAGTAAACAAATAAGTGCATGCACAACTAAACAAAACACATCAAGTCTAGTACAACACCGAGATACGTGCAGGCTAAGATGCAGGGAGGGGCAGGAATTCTGTGTGGTTCACTGCCGCATCTCTAGGACCTAGAATATGCCTAGGGCATGTTAGGTATTCAACAAACACTTGACTAGATGAATAGATAAAGGAATGAGTCACTTGTCTAACCCAGCTCCTGACTTCAGTCCCTAACACCCTTCCTTTTAGGGAAGGGAAAGAGTATCTCACCTGGGTAGGAGTACAGACACTTGGTCATGACCACAGACAGCTCTGGAGGCAGTTCCAGGCACCAGCAACTGTGCTCAGAGGCCCAGGGCCTCAGAAGTGCCCCTTTAGAGATACAACGGCCCTCAAGAAGTTCACAGATGAGTTTTCAAGCCAGCATCAGAAGCCCAGCCACATCCAGCATGGCAAAGGGACGTATCCCACCCTAGGGAGGTTGAGGACCAGATTTCTTTGACACTGTCCAGACTAGTTGAGTGAAAACTTCAAATCCTTCCCTTAAAGACAAGTGGAATTGGGCCAGAGCCTGCCATGGTGCTGTCCTCAGACTGGCCCTGTGGGCAGAGCCTTGCAGCCTAAGACACTGAGTGACCTGAGTCTTTGGGGGCAAGGCAGGTCTCTTAGCATCACAAATGGCTCTGCATCTGGAGGAGCACACCTGCCACATTCACTGCCATCCTGAAACCAATGTCCAGTCCTTCCTCCTTACCTTTCACCCATCACTCAGCTAGACCAGCACAAAACTTTCAAGACCAACCTCTATCACATGGGAACCTAAGTCACAGCAAGGTTCCCAAGTAAAGCGCTCCTGCGGGTCCACTGCTTGGATGTGTGTGGGAGATGGCTGCAAGCAGCTGTCAATACAGCCTGTTCCTGACAGCTGAGGTGACTCTGACCTTCAGCCAGTCATGCCAGCACCTACAGCGGGAGAGCACGATGAGTTTTCAAGGAACAGCCCCCAAAGCCTGGCCCCGGAGCATGGGTGATATTTTCCAAATATTACCCCTGGGTAATATTTCCTCTCAGAGTACCCAGCACAGCCCCAGAGAGTCCCATGTCACCACAAGTGAAGCCCCCCCCCCCAGTTTAGGGAAGGCTGACCCCTTCAACCAACCCCTGTGTTTGAGGTTTGAGCAGCTTCCGTGGCAAAGAAGAGAGGAAACAATGAGCTTTATAAAGAACCATATTTATTTTCATTTACAGCATCAAATACCATAAATAAAGCTAAACATTGTCCGCCGTGTGCAAAATACAGGGTTCCATGTGGCACTGTAATGACTACCAAAGGTCACAAACATGCGTGGTGATGATGTGGGGAGGCTAGCTAGGGAGGAGGCTGGAGGGAGGAGGGCACTCTTTGGTTGACATTCTAAAAAGGGGGGAGACTCTGCAAGAGAAGATAAGACAAGAAGGGTGACTTGGTCCTGGCTAGGATCTGCACCAACGAGGGAGCCATGCAGCATGCGGGGCTGTGCAGACAGGCGAGGGTCAGCATGGCTCTGGGCCGCATGCAGGACGCACACCACCTGCGGCCCGAGACTGCGAGGCCTGGCCTTCAGCAGCCCCACTGTACTTGGCGTGGTGTTTCTCTTTAAAAGCACTCTGAGTGTCCTGCTGCTCCAGCTAAAGGCTCGTGGGGGCATTGGGGGAAGTCATCTCTCAAAGGCCTCCCTGGTCTGTGACAATGACTGCTCTAGTTGAAGCTTCTGTATCATCCAGGGCTTTACGAGCCCAGAGCGATCAGAAGAGCCACAGCAAAGCCCTTGGAGGTAAAGTATGGGCTGCAGTGGAGAAAGGATTTGCTAGGAAAATTGTGATTGTGTGTTCAAGATACAGAGTCTGGGTCAAGCTTGTGATGAAGCCTGGGAGTATTTTTTTTTTTAAATCCTTCTGAAAAGAGTCACCTATGGTTTTCATTGATAACCTTTATACTAGAACCAACTGAAGAAGATGCTGGTATGCATGTGCTTTTTCAGAGGCTGAGAGGTGAAAGAGTTCTTTTCAAAGGTGAAGCGCCCTCTCTATGGTACTGTCTCACATTTGGCGTTAACCCTCCCAGGAAGGTGAGGGGCTTTGTACGTGCAACCAGAAAAGCATGCACGCAGGCCGCAGGGCGCAGGGGGAGGCGGGGCAGGCACTTGGGGTGGACCAGGCAGCTGGCTCAGAGGGATGGAATCAGAAACGGCTTTCGCTTTTGAGCTGAACACCACCCCATGCTGTTCACCAACCATGCCACTGAATGAGCGCATTAGTATGCAAGACACTCGCAGTTAGCTCAACCAAGGCCACGGCGGGGGCATGGGGTACGGAAAGCGGGTCAGGGGTTAGTACCACTCTCTGAAAATTGGCAAGAAAACCAGTCACCTCAGAGCAGAATTGTGTCAGCCAAGAAGTGGGTGTAGCACCGGAAGGCTGAAATGAACTGACGGCCACAGTGTAAGGTCGGAAAGAGAGAGACAGAAAAGAGAATTTAGTTGCGGGGCACAAGGCAACACGAGAAGGCACGGGAATTGAAAACGAGGCAACCATTAAAAAAAGAGAAACTTCCCCAAACAAGTTACGGTTTGCTTAGGACGGATGAACCTTTCTGGCAGTGAGCAGCCACTTATCTGCAAGAGCGAATCCGTGCAATTGGCTGACACTCCTCTGTCCTCCACAGCCCTCCACATCCTCTCTGCCCCGATTTTACTCTCGAGCCCCACGTTCATTCTTGAATATGTTGTGGAGGCTTAGAGACATCCGCCCCTCCTCCAGGACCCACCTTTGTGTTTTGGTGCTGCCCCACCAGGAAGGTTCAAAGTCTCAGAACATACAAACAACTCAGGCTTCTGACAGGCACGCCCTGTCTCGCCAGAGTAATTCAAACCAGTCTCCTTATGGCCAAAAGTGACATTCTCAGAGATCCTAACTGGCTTCACGGAGCATCCCACAAAGCATCTCGCCCTGCCCTGAGCTGACGGGAATAACAATGACAGCTGTGCATGTGTTTATGTCGTGACTTTCAGAATCAAACATAAAATGAATCAAGGGCTCCTCCCACCGTGCGGAACATTAAAATACCAGCAGAAATTTGGAAAAACACAATGCAAGTCATAGGACGAGAACAGTTCCAACAAGGACAGAGGCGCCAGTTCCCACGAACTTGGCCGCAGCCATGTCCCTGATTTGCCCAAGGACTTAGGGAAGTGTTTATAGAAATGCCTCCCCACTTCTTCCCACCCTAGAGAACTTGGCATCTCAAAGGCCTCAAGAGCTCTGGCTCCTAACCTACCGGGCTCCATCCTTATTTAACCTAGAGGATCTTTTTAGTGTAACACGCGGAGAGCCGTCTCTGGCCCAGCCACTCTAGATACACTGAACACACTGCAGAAGGCCTTTCTCTATCAGCCATCTCCACTGTTCAGCCAGACTCAGCAGCCGTGCATGTCCAGGCAAGTGGAGTCGGGAGAGCTGAGGCCTCTTCCAGATGCCCAGAGAGAAGAATGCAGGTGGGCCCAAGGCCTCTTTTGCCCTTAATAGGGTGTATTTCTTTTGCATGAGTCAGTAATAGCGTCCACTCCCAGCCTCCCCTGACAGTCAAGACACAGGGGAGCTTCCCCCTGGAGGTCAGACGCATTCCTTTGCTAGGACAACGTGAAAATAAATGGTTTCTGACTGTTTGACCAAATATGCATGGCAGCCGAGCGGCTAAGAAGCCGGGACGTCTGCAAGCCACGCTCACGGGGCAGCCGCACTTCCCAGAAATAATACCCTGAGGTGCTAACAGATGCCCTCGGTCCCAAAGGACGTTATGTGAAAGGGCAATTTCTTCCCTCAGCCTCATGGCTGTGGACCCTGAGTGGCCTCGGCTCGGACTGCAGCCTGGGCTGGGGACCTCCTAAGGAGGGCTTAAAATGCCACCAGCGGACGTAACTCCTCTTCAACACTGCAACAGTTTGATGGAGCTCCACGTGGTCAGGGGCCAGTGGGCTTTCGCTGCCGTGCTCATTAGTGGGAAGGGAAACGTATATTTGTAGCAATCTGCCTGAGACCCTGTGGTTCTACACCATTTGGCTGTGATGGGGTTCTGAGCGAGGAACCTTTACGCTACTCTTTTACATCCAAACAAGTGAGCAAAACAGTCCTCTGCCCTCTGGGAGGACAGATAACAGGTGACTACACACTGCCACGTGCTTCTGTAGGTTTAATTCTCTTCTGCCCTTTCTATTTTTTTCTCCTAAAGTATTATGCTTTCATGTTGCAAACAACTGTCCGTTGTTAAAAAGTGGTATCCAGGCACATAAATCAAAAGGCACTGGTTCTGGTTTACAGAGAAGCCCAAATCATTCATGTTGCAGGCAGCAGCGATTACAACTGACCACAACGTGGGAAGGGTTTGTAATACCAGTTATAAACGTCAAACCCGTGTCTAGAAAAACTGACACTCATAGAAAAAGATGCTTTCTCTTGGCTTATTAAAAGTTAAAAATTGAAATGTAAACCTAGAAATATGGCTCACTTTGGTATAAAAGTACAAAGGTATAAAAAAATATCCTTCATGTCGTGCTGGCCTGGGCACCGGGAGCAGATGTTCACCGCGACCAGGCCAGGTGCAGGTGGCCGACGGGAAACTCTTTGGCTTTGAACTAACTGGTTAAAGGGCGTGGGGCTCCCTGGCCAGCGCCTGGGCTGGCTGCACATGCTGCCATCTACACGGGAAATGTTACGGCACTTTGGGGCTGGGCTTCAGTGCAGCTTGGCCGGGAAGCATCTGAGCAGCCAGTCGCGGATGCCCTCGAGGGACTCCTCGGTCTCCCGGTACATGGAAGCCAGGACCTCGGAGAACACCCAGAGCAGGGGCAGCCCGAGGCTCAGGAGCTCGTACGTGTAGCAGTAGTTGTAAGCATTGTCCCTGATATGCAGACTGGCAGCACGCAGCAGTCCCTGAATCCAGTTAAGCAGCCTCCGGGGAAGGTGAAGCAGGCCCCACGGCAGCCTGAGGGGCCAGCTTAGCACCTTCCTAAGGAAGGAATTGGGGGTACCTGGGGGGCTGCCTTCCGGCGTGCCGATGGCGGCGGCAGCGCAAGAACTTTCCGCAGGAGGGTCTCGCCTAGAGGCTTCTTGCTCTTTCCACATCCCCTCCTCCTGAGAAAGACATCAAGGTGAGGGCATTTAGTCCATGACGCTTAGAGACGACGCCTCCAATGAAGCAGAGGAAGACAGCCAGTAAATAGAGAACGTGGCAGACCCTGCAATTTGCAACCAGCCCCCCTCCCCCAAATCTCCGCCCCCGTGCACTGCTGAAGGGCAGGCTGAACATGGGCATGACTTTCCTGGGGGGTGGCAAACTGATCACAGGGGTCAGTTTTGTTTGGAGCCTTCAAAACATACCCGCCCTTTGACTCAGCAATCTCATTTCTCATGACTGATCCTAAGTAAACTATTTGAAATATGGAGAAAGATGTGGGTACAAAGACATTCACCATAAAAATATTTATAAGGTAAAAATAGTAAACAACATAAATGTCCAACAATATAGGACGCAAATAAATTATCAACCGTCTTTTACAGGCCTCAAAAATTAGGCTCCAAAAGCATTTTTAATGTCATGGGAAACTGTTCTTAATATAGTGTTAGTGAGAAAAGACGACTATGAAACTGTAGACATGGGATTCCCACTGGGTTAGAACATGCAGTTGACCCTTGAACAATGCAGGTTTGAACTGCATGGGTCCACCTAAATGCAGAGTTTTTTCAATAGTAAATACTACAGTTCCACCCGATCCACGGTCGGTTGAATCTACAGACGTGGAGGAACTGCCCACACGGTGGGCTGACTATCAGTTATATGCGGATTTTCGACCCTGTGGAGAGTCAGAGCTCCTGGCCTCCACACTGTTCAAGGATCAACTGTATTCATAAAGAAAAAAGTCTGCAAGGAAATGTTCCAAAATGTTAATTATGATTTTCTCAGGATAGAGTGGGGATGGGTGATTTCACTTTCCTTCTTTATACACTTTTGTTTATTATATTTACCCGTTTTTCTATGTTGAGCCTATATTACTTGTATAATTAGAAAAAAGCTGAAGTTGTGGGTCTTGCTGGAGGTGGGTGATTAATCAAGCCATAGAGAAGGTACGAGGGGGCCCTATCATAAGCCATCCACAAATTCAGTGGGCCAGTCACTTTGCTGACATCCAAGAGCCTGGGGAAAGGACTTGGAAACCACAGAGGGTTGGCTCTATACCAGGCATCCCTGCTAACAGTGCCCCTGTGGTCATGGGGGCCCCAGGCACCGGGGGCTACATGGCTTTGCATGGCTAAGCATATAGCCCCAACCTTGGCACATGGGAAAGCTCTTCTGGGCTTCTCATGAGAAGCAGCAGTCATTCCCCCGGGACAGGTCATAGCCCAGAGGCAAGCTGAACAGACTAAGGCAGAGGGACCCTCCATGCCAGGGAGCAGAGCCCTCTTCACCTGAGTTTCAATCCCCCAAAGCCAGAAACATTGGCTGAACTTGCAGGAACCCTTGAACACCTTCTCCTATCAGGGGCCTTCCCTGTTTCACCACCACTTTCAAGACAAAACGTACTTCTCTTTGTTGCTTCAACTCTGCCCGTCTCTTCCGTTGCTGACTGTTGGTTTTACAGTGAATGAAATGAGGCTTGCAGAAAAACTTGCCTGTAAAGAGACACACACACACACACACACACACATACACACACACACACACACACACACACACACACACACAGAGAGAGAGAGAGAGAGAGAGAGAGGTTTTTCTCCTGTAAACCAGAACCACACAGCAGGACATGAGCCAAGTGCCTGCCACCATCTAGGTCAGAAAACGCCGCTACTGAAAACAAGGCCAGGAAGGCGCAAACTTGGGAAATGGTTTCCATCACCTGCCTTAAGGAAATGGCTCAGACGGGGGGCAGGCTGCAGCAACAGGCGGGGCTCCCGGGATGGGGCTGAAACCCTCAGATAATCCCCCAGGCCAAGTCCCTTCCCAAGGCAAGTTGCCAGGCTGCAAAATGGACCGCCCAGAATAGCAGCTCTGTTTCTAGTTCCTCTTGCTTCTGGGACCCCTGGGGGTGGGAAAGGAGCAGAACAGGCTGTGGCAGTGTTGGAGAGGAAAACTCAGTGAGGCACACACTGGGCCACTGGCCACTGCCTGGGACTACTGGGTGCCTTCCAGAAAAGCCTCCTCTGCTCACTGTTACAATAGTGACAATAGTGATGGGAATAATGATAACAGCAGAAAAATCTTGTGTAGGACTCAATATACCAGACACTATCATCCCGGGAATTAACCCAGCAACCCTCATAATGACCTTATGAGCTAAGTAGTATCATCCTCAGTTTATAAGTAAGGAAACTGAGGGACCAAGAGGTTACGTAACAGGCCCAAGGTTATATGGCTAGAAGTGGCACAGTCTGGATTTGAACCCAGGCAGTTAGTTTGAGGGTATGGAATCACAAGCACTGTCATTATATGACCGTGCAAACATCAAGTGCTGGAAATTAGAAAATAATCACTCATTCCAATGAGTGCAATTCTTTCACTGATGACGCCGGCAGGCCACTTATCAGAGGGCATGTTGGGGTTACTGCCATTTTTACAATGCGTACTTTATACATAATAACACGAATATGCCATCATTTACTGAACCCCTATTACATGTCAGGTGTGGTGTCGAGCATGTGACATAAGTTATCAGGTTTGATTTTCTCAGCCACACAGGGGCAATTGAAGGTGGTGAGACTGAGTAAGAAAACATTCATAAGGTACTCGTCGCCTGGTAGGTGCCCCCCACGCTGATGCACCCCTGGTGCTGACAGCTCCCCTTCCCTCAGGACCCCTGCTCACCACAGGCGGCCTCTCTCTTTAGCAGGGGATCCCTGCTCCCTGAAGAGCTTTCCTGATGACACCAAAACTCCCTGGGAAGTGCTGCCTGTCCCAGAGCCTCCAAAGGGACTGAAGCCCAGGCCAGAGATGAGTGCTGCCCTGGCCCCTGGGGGTTTACCTTCGTCACTGTCGAAGGCATAGGCGGCCAGGCGCAAGGTGGTGGCACAGACGCTGCAGCGGAAACACTCCCGGTGAAAGAAGTGGCCCTCCGCGCTCAGCCGCTCCATCACGTACACGCGCTTCTTGCAGAAATAACAGGTGTCGCTGCCACCCAGGTTCAGGGGAAACGCCTTCCGTATGGACTCCTGGGAGACACAGGGCATCGGGAGAGAAGAGCAGTGTGTTAGGGCGTACACCGCACCTTCAGCTGTGAGGCTGGCCTTGTAGAGATGCCGGCCTGCATCGTGGGGCCTCACAGGCTAGGTGCTGCTTTTGTCACTGCAGGCACTGACTGCGGGCACTTCAGCAGAGAATGAGGGTGGTAAGGTACACAGACCCCAGCCCTGCAAGGGCAGCTGTTAACTGTACTCCCAGGCAGGCTGGCCATTCTGGTTTCAGGGTGAGAGTGACATCTCCTGGTCTGATGGAGCGGGCGTCCCTCACAAACATGCTGCCCAGCGATGCTGTCTCCAGGAATCTGACCCAGGGGTTACGTACTGCCTGCATCTAGAGTGAGGTCCCTGAAAGAATGTTTTACACATCCTTGTCTCCCTGCAGTGACCTAGGTCAGGCAGGGAAAGCTCATGGTAATAAAACTGTTCAAGAGAACTGCAGAGAAGGGGCAGCCCTTTTCTGTGTGTTGAAGTTGGCTGCCAGTCAACTTCCTAAATGCAAGAGGGGAGAGGAGAGGGCAAGGGCCAGGGCAGAAGGGGCACACCTGGGTGATTCCAGGGGAGTGTACCAAAAGGAAACCAAAATGAGCGGAGTCACTGGAGAAGGGGAGAATTCAGAGGAAAAGGGTGTTTTCTCCATTACTTAATTCTCAATCCAATCCAGATTGGATGCTAAACATTGGCAGTAAGTGTTGTCCACCTCTGCGGACGGCCCCTCCTGGACTTTGCACTGAGTTCTCTAGAGCCCCAGCCAGCAGGGAAGATGCTCTGTTTGTGAAATGAGCCACAAGGGGGCTGAGTGAGGTTTGTCTAAAAGGAAGAACAGCCTCCCGCTAACCTCTGCTCTGATCCAGCCCGGTCTCAGCCCCTCTCGTCCCATGAGAAGAGGGGCCAGGCAATCCTCTCTGCGCCCCGTGCACCCTCCCTGGGAGACCAGAGCCAGTGTCTGTGGGTGAAGGCTGTGGGGTTTACATCCTTACCAGGTCTGGAGAGATGGCCTGAGTCTTAGGTCTGTGATCATTCATGTACAGATTGACCAGAACTTCAGCTGCAGCCCCTATTCCGCTGGACACTTTCCCTACTGTCAGCTACCCAAGAGCAGAGATAGAGTAGACAGAGACAAAGGTAGAGGCCAGTTAGCACCGAGAAGGAAGACACGAACAAGCTGGAGGTGGGAGAGGGCTCCACACCCACATGCAAACGGCACCCAACGTCCCAGGAGAGGCCTAACCAGCCCAGAGTAGGCAGTGGGCACTCTGCAGATGGAGAAAAGAGAGAAATGGAGGCCTGCAGGGTACATGGTCTTCAGGAGTTTGAGTTGCTTGGTTCACAGGTAGGGGGAATAAATACCAGAGGAAGGGATCTGTCCAAGCCCACTTAGAAATAAATGCAAGAAGAGCCAGGACTCTGCTAAGGTCTCCTGAGCCCAAGCCCGGGAGGCCTTCACAGTAAGAAAACAAGCCAGCTGCATTGCGGCCGCCCTCTCCAAGACCCCTCCTCTCTGGAGGGCCGGGAGCTACTGTTTAGTGAGAACTGCCCCAGACCCCCCACTCCCAGACCTGGAGGGTTAGGACCCTGCTCCACCACTAACCAGTTCTGAGATGGGGCGCCAAGTCCTCAACTTCTGAGCCCAGCATCCTCATTTAGTGAAATGGGGATAAACGGTGCCTGCCTCACGGAGCTGTGGCAGGAACTGAGTGAGAGAGCGTGTGTGTGAGTGCCTGGCGCTTGGCAGGGCTGGACCAAGATGAACTTGGCTCCACCCTCCCTTCTCCCTCTGAATTCGGCAGCCTCATCCTGCCTTGCAGCTCCCGTGTCCCATAGGGAGCTATGGCTACGTCTAACCTGAGTCCTGTCAGGTCAGCATGCAGACCACCTTGCCGACAAAAACACGACCGGAATGGGAGTGAATGTTGGTCCCTACTGGGCAGGTACAGGGAGAAGGATGGGGAGCCCCAGGCGGCAGTGCCCAGGGCCCCAGAGATGGTGCTGGGCAAGTCAGCTCCACGCTGGCTCCGGGGATCACAGCCTGACAGGTGGTGGGTGTCTGTGCTCCCAAGGGCAGGATGGTCCATGCCTACCCATGAATGCGTGCAACCCCACCGGCGTGTCATGGAGCTGCGGAAGGGGTGGGAGCTGACAGCCCAAGCAGACATAGCACAATTACACATACACCCCTGGGCAAACCCCGACTTGCTCCCTCTTTCCATACCAGCTCTGAAAGGCCAGCCTGGTAATACTGCAGTCTCCCCTGCAGGGGGACAAAAATGCACAATATGAGATTATATCTATAAACACTGTTCCTGATCCCAATATCCTGGAGGGAGGGAGGCTCCAGACGCTCCCCCAGCCTCTGAATCCAGCTTCTGGGAGGTGTGGCCACGGAGAGCAACAATTTAGGCGGAAGGCCCTTGGACACAGGTTGATAGCCATCTTGATGGCGAGTAACAGTGACTCGTGCAGGGGCGAAGGAAGGCCCTCCATCGAAACCCAAGACCGCTCCTGGAAGGCCACATCGAATCTGCTGTGCAAGCCTCAAGTACCAAGCAGGAAGTTCAGGGGACAGCAAAGCAAGTGGCAGCTGGCGTCCCCAGCCCCCGACTCCTGGGAGCAGGGCCCACCCTCAGGACCTGAGGCTAGCACATCGGGTGCCCGCAGAGGCACAAGCACCAAGAGAGGATGAAGACGGAAGGGACGCCAAGCAGGCTGGGGAGAAAGGCAGGACCCGGGACACATATACACCACCAAACGCAAGGCAGACAGCTGGTGGGCAGCAGCCGCATGGCACAGGGAGATCAGCTCGGTGCTTTGTGACCGCCTAGAGGGGTGGGATAGGGAGGGTGGGAGGGAGGGAGACGCAAGAGGGAAGAGATATGGGAACATATGTATATGTATAACTGATTCACTTTGTTACAAAGCAGAAACTAACACACCATTGTAAAGCAATTATACTCCAATAAAGATGTAAAAAAAAAAAAAAGACCCAGGAGACGCCTGCCCCCTTTCTCATTGAGGAAGTCCCAACACCAGTAGCTACTCTGGATCAGTCACACCAGACCACATGCAGGGCTCTGGGGGACTATGGAAAATGTGGCCGGGGGCCTGCTGGGGTGTCTGATCCCAGGACTCAGACAGACAGGACCTCCTCAGACCTGACAAAGCTCACTTCTTCTCCGTGGCAGCAGCTGCCAGGCCAGTTATCCCCCCCCACCCCCCACCCCCCCCCACCCCCCGCAACCCAACACTGGCCCCACCTGGGAGAGATGAGGATTCTGCTTCCAAGCATACATTCTGCCATTTTCAGGATTTCACAAATGCCAAGAAACTTGGCTCCTGCTTCTAAGAGAGGTTCAGGTGCACTGGCTCAGGACAATATGCCATTACTTGCCTAATGTTCCATCCCCTGCTGGGGCCCCCGACACAGGCCCCTCGGATAGGAGCTGTAGAATACCAGGTCCTTCCTGGGTTTACAGCAAAATAAAGAGGGGAGGTCAGATTTACCTCCCTGCGCACACTCCCCTTGTGTGGCTGCCTCCCCGACCCAGTGTGTGCACTGGCTCCGAGGCGCTCTCCCAGGAAGGCACCATGTGATGTCACAGACCCACGCGCAAGTATTGCCTCCCCTGAGCGAGCAGAGATTAAGACCGTACTTTCTGGGGCTTTAACTACAGGTCCCTGATGAGACCTTAGTAACCACTTAGCTAATAAGCACTTTGTGCCGCTGAGCTCCTGTGCAACCCTGACTTTGGGAGCAGTTACAGAAGAAGCAAGCAGAGGGCCCTGAGGTTGCTGGGGGTGCAGTCTCGGGCCGGCTCGGTTGTTCTATCAGCACAGGTCCCGGCCAGGGGATCCAAGCCTGGTCCTTCCTCTCATTATGGGCCCTTATTTACATAAGGCTCCTTTCTCCCAGGTGCATCCACATTGCCACCTGTGACAGAGGCTTTCTTACAACCGAATGGAAACCATGCCCAGGATCATCACCAAGACCAAGAGGTAGACCAGGACTTGTGGATGGTCACAAGGAGACCAGGTGATGAAGAGCTTGTCTCAAGGGGTGAGAGGGGGCCTTTGAAGCTCATCCCAAAGACTGGTGTGAAGGCGGACGTTGCCCTGGGGTCTTGGGTCATCTCCTCTTTCCTGACAGCAGGATGCCTCATTGGCTCCAAGACAGTGAGGACATGACCAGATGGATTGCTAACTCAAACTATCGGTGGCGAATGACCAGGTTTTGCTTTTTCCTTTTAAATCTCGAATCCACCGTGGCCTCATACTTCTGGATTCAATAAAATGAATTACTAGAAGTACGATCACCGCTTGGATGTGTGGCAATGTCAAACTGCTCTACAAGTGTCTAATGCTTACTCCCACTTGCTGTGCTCCTTGGGTCACAAACCAGTGCCTGCCCGTGGACCACACCTCGGCATCCTGAGGAAGAAAGGAAACTCCGCTCATGGAGAAACCTCCAGAAAACTCATCCTGGTTTGACCTCAGAGTAAGAGCCAGAGGTTCTCAACAAGGAGATTATTGCACCGAAAGGCAAAAGCACGTATGCTCCTGGGGTGCTGGTCAAGAGGAGAGCTTACAATTTGGCTGGGAATCATTTGTCCAAATGCAAAGTTGGGCAATCCGATGATCTGGCCAGAAATATACTGGTCGCAGTCACTAGTGTTTTGAGAATTGGTAGTTTTGGAGGGCCATGGGACTGCTTTTGCAACCCTTTATGTATCTTCAATATTTATGTAACTTTTGAAGAACTGGGGTGTTTTTCACTACCTCTTTCCCCTTTGAATTCTAGTTATTTTCAGCTAGTTAATTAGAACAAGCTGGAACGGTTGGAGACTTCAGGTGGGCCATCATCTAACATTACATTAGATTAACCTCACAGACTTCATTTCCCTTCTGTGAGCCTCAGCTTCCTCATCTGTAAAATGGGGAGACCACTGCCATCCTCACAGGGCTGTGACAGAGTCATCAAAGAATCTGGGCTGCACCTCACGTGGTGCTGGGCTCCCAAGAACCGCCTGGCAGATGGTTTATGAGTCCAAAGCATCGCAATTGGTGCAGCTTCAAATTTCCACTTTCTGGAACTTCTTTCTTTTCTCCTCTTCTCGGTGGCCTTCACTCGGGGGGACTTGCAGTTGCTTGGGGTCCCTCCTCTGTGTTAGTAAGGATAACGTGGCCCACACAGATGAAGACACTGGCTTCTCTCCCCTGAGTCAACTGAGATTCACACATGGTGACATGAGCTGTCGTCACGAGCACCATCGCCAAGCATGGTCCCCATCTGGATGCTGGAGCCTTTCTCACCCTGCTCCATGCTGGGAGATCGGTCATCTCCCCTCCGGTTTGCACAGTCATGTCATGACTGTGTCTTTCTCATGGTTATGCTCCCAGCGCAGGGCAGATGCTCCCCTGAATGAAGGAGGAAGCAGGCTCTTGGGCCTGATTGTGTCCAAACAATGGTGACATCCCCCCTTGGGCCTGGAACTCAGCCAGGAACACCAGGTGTCTGGCCTGTGCTTCCTCACAGAACTGGGCCTCCTGTGGCCACCTGGCCTGCTGTGGGGATAAGGAAGCCCATACAGGTCAGGCAGGGCTGGGAGCAGAGCTTCCAGGGCCTCGGGGCTGAGGGCTTGAGGGAAGGGGAAGTTTCGACGTAGGGCTAGAGGAAGTCGTCTCCTGGGCCCACTTGAGCAAATATATTCCTCACTGAGGAGTCCCTGGATGAGAAACATCAGAGGACAGGCTGGTGGGCCTGAGTCCTCAGCCATATATGCTCAGAGCAAGGATTGAAAGTGCCTTATTTGAGGGTCTCTGGAAATGATACCCTCAGGGCTGAGATGCAGGCAAGTCTTTGGGGCTATGACCTCCCAGTGGACGGCCATGTCTGCACCTACGTCCCCTGGTGCCAGGTGCTGAGCTGTGTTGAACCCTCACAGCCTTGCGAGGTGGGTCTGATAATCTCCCTTTGAGGCCGGGGCAGCTGAGGTTCAGGGAGGCTCTAACTCACCTGAGGCCACAGCGCTCCTAAGTGGCTGGGATGGAAATGGAAGCCTGAAGGTGACTTCTTTGCCTTTAGAAAGAGAGGAATCAACATGCCTTTTAGGTAAGTGAGCTTTCTTCCGGAATTCTCCTCCACTGGGAGAAAGCACATTTGCTGGACACTTGGGGCATTCGATATATGCTAGGTGTTTGCATTACTCCAGTCATCCTCAGGAGTAGCTGCTGTCACCACCATTTTTTTTTTTTTTTTTTTTTTTTTTGTGGTACGCGGGCCTCTCACTGCTGTGGCCTCTCCCGTTGCGGAGCACAGGCTCCGGACGCGCAGGCTCAGCGGCCATGGCTCACGGGCCCAGCCGCTCCGTAGCATGTGGGATCTTCCCGAACAGGGGCATGAACCCGTGTCCCCTGCATCAGCAGGCAGACTCTCAACCACTGCGCCACCAGGGAAGCCCTGCCACCTCCATTTTATAGGTTAGGATAATGAGGTGCTGAGAGGTCCACTAGCTCATCCAAGGACACACAGCGAGTAATCAAGTAATCGGTGCTCTGAACCCAAGCGTGACTCCAAGCCTATACCCTTCTCACTACTGCACCCTGCTTCCCTGACACACCAGCATTCTGCCAGTTAAAATCCCCCAGGCTGGGATGCACACAGGTTACCTCCAAAGCACTGCCTAGCTCTAGCCCCAGAACAGAGAGAACAATGAGTTTGCAGCAGCCTTGAGATCTACCCTTGTATCAGATGAAACACTGGCAGATTGCCCAGCCAAGACTCACCCAGCTTCTCTCTAATATGCAAATCTCTAGAGTAAACCCTGCAAATCCAGTTTTAAAACAAACACCTCCAGGGGTAGAGAGAGCTCCTTTTGCAATGCACATTGCTCTTCTGACCCAGGAGGACTTAACCACAGCACCCAGCCCCGTGAGGCCCTCCCCTCTGGCTCAGCTGTGCAAACACTCAGCTGCCATCTTGATCTTGCAAGAGCTCACCAGCCTTGGTAAATGGCTAGCAGCCATGCTAAAGGCTGAATTGGCAGTGGTCTCCTGCCTTGAAGAAAGAAGTTAGCTAAGGGTTGATGGGAGCTGATAGAGCTACCGGAGGGCTGGTTTGATGGGATGATCAGACTGGGCATGATCCCATAGCCCACAGTCTTAAAAGATAAGACTCCTGTAAGAATTTGGGCCCTAAACTCCTGTAAGAATTTGGGCCTCAAGATTCCCTGTGACTATTCAGGCCAAAACCCCAGCTGCATCACTGAAATGTAAGGCAACATGCCAATCTGAGAGGGCAGGCAAGTGTAGTCTGAATGAAGGTAGAGCCCTGGCTACATCTCCTGGAACTGGTAACCCAAGTTTGCATCCCTGTCAGTAGCACGTGATCCTCATGACAAGTTTGACTATGTCTGTTCCTCTGAGGAGGTGAGTAACCCTGGATCCTCAGAATTAAGGTGTAGGGCTCCTGGGCAGGAAGAGAAACAGGCTGCCTGCCAGGAGGTTGCTAAGAACTCAGCATCAGTTTCCAAGCGCATCCTCCTTCCTCTGGCTCCCCTGAATGAGGCAAACTTGAGTCACTGGGCAATCAGAGCAGCCCATAATCTTCTGGGAAGAAGCATTAAGGCCCCAGGCTCTCTCCCGGGGAGAGGCTCTCAGAGCTCCACCAGGACTGAATGAAAATTGTTTGTCACCAGGCTGTCACCTACTTTAAGGGGCAGCTAATTCTCTCCTCAGAGGAGGCCATCACTCTCTCAGATTCTGCATGTGCAAAGCCCAGTGTGGAATCAATGCTGGGGTGGGGTCCGGGAGAGGTAGGAAAGTTGCAGGTGGGGCAGGGGAGCAGTGCAGCTGCCAATATCCTTTCCAAAGCTGCTTGAAGCTGGAAATTCACCACTCTGTGCTTAACTGCCTACAATGGCTTCATGGTGAGATCTGGAGGGGTCTGGGGGTGTCAGGTCCAAGCTGGGTCCTTTTTACAAATGGAGAAACAAAGGCACAGACAGAGTAAGTGTCCTAGGGTGGCCTTTTCTGAGAGCTCCCCAGTCATTCCCAGCCACACAGTGAAAAGCTCATCAGCCTGTAATTAGTAAGTCAGAAGCCATTAACATAGCCCAATTACACCATTATCTGATGGCCTAGGCTGGCTTGGGAGATGGGATTTAAAAAAAAAAAAAAAAAAAAAAAAAAAACAGGGAGCAATTGTTCTACCCCAACCTGGGAGAAACAAAGAACAAACCTGTAGCGGTGGGGACCAGAGGACCTGGGATTGGCCATCCCGAAGCCCACCCACCCCATTTGCAGCCCTCCTTGAGCCTGGGCTTGGGGCTCTACACACACATAACCTCTGGGCTGGTCCCCCGACGAGGCCTCCATTCATACTTGGCTGCTGTGGCACAGAGGAGAGAACATGGGCTGGAGTCAGGAGCCCTGGGAACTAGTCTCCTCCCTGGACCTTTGTCTTCCTCTCTGAGGCTCTGCTTCTGCTCAATTCTCTTTCCCAGGAAGAGCCCTCCTGCTACCCCATTGGAAACTGCTACCCTGCCCCAGCATGCCAGGTCCCTGCTACCTGCTCTAATTTTTCCAGGGGAAAAACTGCCTTCTGATATGTCATGTAATTTACCTATATATTATATTATTGCTGATGATTTACCTCCCTCTATTAGAATGCAAGCCTCATCAGGGCAGGAAGGTAACTACTGATCATTGATGTGTATCCCAAGAGTGAAGGGCCTGACACCAGCTGTCATTCAATAAATATTCATTGGATGAATGAATGCTCACTCAATGGCTTAATGAGTGACATTGGTTTAAAGCTGCTTGAAGAGCCCAGTGGAGAAGCAGCCAAGGGCTGCAGTGGAGTGTGATGATGATGTGACAGGATAGGCTCAGATGAGAAGTGTCTCTGCCAGGCCCCGGCAGCCCCACGTGTACCTGGGCAGGCTGCCTCTTGCCATCACCTAGAGAACTAATACCTATTGGAAACCAAGTCAGGGGACTTGGGATGTGTGGTGGCTTCTCTTGTCCCACCTCTGCTCTCAACTCTAGAGGGCAGTGACCAAGTCAGGACTTCCTAAGGACAAAAGAAAAGCAGAGGCGAGAGAGGGCATGCCCGGGGCTAGCTGGAAAGGGGCTGGGCCAGAGGGAAGCAAGGTGTGGGCCTGGCTGCCCAGCCAGGAGCACCAGCCACTGCCTGCCTATGCCCAGGTGCCCTTGCCCCTCCCATCAGCCTGTCAAGGGTGCCAGTGATCTTTTTCCACAGCAGGAAGTACCCCCCAGGGAAGGCTCTTCTCCCAAGCTGGACACAAAGGCTACTCTGAAGCTTTGGTGATGGTGATGACAAATATGCCAGTCTTCACCCACAGAGCTCACTATCACGTGAGCCAAGAATCACTCTCTTGTTGATGAGAAAATGGAGGCCCAGACAAGTCTCCCAAGGTCAATGTTTAAGGTCAAACGGCTAAGCAAAGCTGACCTGGAACAAGATGCCAGGCATGTCAGCCACGGCTGTGTTCAGTAGAGTTGAAGATGGGAGGTGTTTGTGCTTCCCCGCATCACCTCCTGCTGCCCTTCCAGGATGCTTCTCATCCACACTGGGGACCCTGGAGCGGGCGGGGCTCCTAATATTCCTTGCTCCTTTCTTGGAGACCCTGCCTGCACTCCTCTCCCCACAGCAGTGGAGGTCAGTGGGGGTGGGACTCCCAGGAGGCAGCGCCTAACTTCTCCCTAATGCACCAGCAGGTGGCTGGTTTGTGCTTTGGTCTAACGGGGTGGAAACGAACGAGCAGTGACTCTGACAGGGGCACACTCAGCACCGCACGTGGAGACGGGCCCAGGTGGGAACAGACGGAACGGAGGTGTTCAGGGGAACACAGTCTTCCAGAAAGAGGCTCCAACCTACTCCCATGGTGGCAACAGCTAACCAAGCGGGCTTCACGTCCATTTTTAGGCTCATCCATTCCAGGGGCTAAGCTTCTCCGGAGACTGCCCGCCTCCTACACCAGCCTGGTAATGTTCTTGGCATATTAGGTAATAGCATGACAAGTAAAAAACATGAAAAGTGCTCCAGAACCCAAACTTAATCATTGCTCACGGATGCATTTCATTATCTACTCAACCAACGTCAGCTCCCCACCAACTCTCCACCCTCTACGCTGCTACCTGCACTATCCTCCTAGAACGCAGAGCGGATCCTTCCGTGCCTCTTTACAAGAGGGCAGAGTGAATTCCCTTAACGCAAAAAGAGCGGGCTGGCTCTCACCTTCATTCTCTGCACTCCCATAAATACCTTTATCTGAAAATCAAGTTGCACCAGAAATGTCTTTTGATTCATGCAAGTCCTACCTGCCTTCCTTACCACGCGCCAGATCCTTTCTAAAATGCCCTTCCCCTACACTTCTTTCTAGCCAAATCCCTCCATATAATCTTTAACACTCGGCTCCCATATTACCTCTGCTGTGAAGCCTTCCCAGGCTTCTCCCTTCTGGGTTCCTAGAATCTTGCCTCTTAAACCTCTCATAGAATGAATGAAGTTCACCACGTGAGACTGCCATTTTGTTAGGCCAGAACCAGCCAAATTTGGCAATATCGTATGGTAAAGTGTGACACATTTCTATGCTGAGGTGCTGTTCGCCATCTACACCGTATAAGAGAACTGTACCTCCCTCCTCTTTGTTTTCTCAGCATCTGGCATGGTGGTTGGCATATGGTGGGTGCCCAGCGAGGGCGTGCTGAACAAGCAAGCACCGTTTGATAAGGTTTTGTGTGCTGCCTCTTCTGCTTTGTTTCGTGCTCCAGCACAAAACCAAAACCAAACCCAGGACCGGTGTAAAGTATCTTATAAATTTTCCTCCCGGCCAAGCCAAGATTCAGATGGTTGTCTGTGTACATGGAGCAGAGCCGGAGAATATCTCAGAACATGCAGGGAGTGGGGGAAGCTAATTGTTCAGGACAACTACCTTTCTGGCTGGAGAAACAGAGTCAACACTCGATGGAGAGGAAGTAGCAGCTGAATCAGGAGATGGAAGGCAGGAGGGAGAAGACGGAGGATGAGTATGAGACAGGCTTTTAGAGAGTAGTTTATTCTGCACAGAACAGAAACAGAGGAAACTGATTACCCCCAGGGAGACGCACAGTGAAGCTCGCCTCGATGATGCAGCCCCCAAGCCCACACATCCAAGGAGGGGAAAGGACATCCAGGCCCACGTCTCAGGACAAAAAGGTAGCCTGTGTCTTTGGAGCCCAGCAGGACCATCTGACTGCTGGTTACACTTCACTCTGCTACAACTTTTCTGGCTCCTTCGTCAAATCAAAATAGCTGGAGTAGAACCATCCTGCTCCTGCCTACGTCTGCTGCCGACACCAGCACTAACTCCTGAAGGCCTCACTCTGGAGCCTGGCATGAAGCAGTAGTTGCAAGCTTAGGAAAGGACAAGCCCAGGCTACTCCGGGGTAGATGCTCCAGCAGGGACCTCTGTAGCCACATGGAACCCTAAAAATGCACTGAAGGCAAAGTATCCTTCCCACGTCTATGACTTCTGCCAAGTAGCAGAGGACACAGGTCTGGAGGAGGCTGCGTGAAAGCAGCAGAGGCGGTATGTTCTAGAGACCAGGCTTGCTGTAGGCAAGGGAGCACCTTACACGTACAAGCGCCGTGGGGCCTCATCCTCAATTCTGTCATCTCCTTGTGAGCACACCCTCTTCTTCTCAGCAAGTTTCTAAATAAGTGCCTGGCCGGGGGTGGGGGCTGTGCTTTCTATCCTGAGGCAAGGCCACTCTTCTGGCTGGTGCTGCCTTTTGCAAAAGCAGAGCACAGGTTACAGCACGTGGTTGACCTCGACATTCACAGTCTCCCTAATGATGGCCATGGGGGCATCTCTCCATCCTGTCCCCAGACTTCATGAGCAACTGGCTTGCTTTCACCTTAAAGGCACTGTGATGTGATTCCCGCAGTTGACCAGCTTTCCCTCTTTGTGTTGACCCCTAGGAAGCTCAGCCTACTTAGAAGCTGTCTAAGATCTGACAGCACACATGTTTCTGTTCAGTAATGTTTTTCTATGACCTGAGCCCGCTTTTCTGCCTTGGTTTTCCCTTTGTCATGATTTGTCTAATTATTTTGAATCTTCTCATTTGGAGCTTTTTTAGACGCCAGTCCAAATCCTTTGGTGACTTAAAAAGTGAATAGCTTTTCAGGCTATAGAGGGAGAAGGAAGGAAGAAATGAATCTCCAGAGACTGATTCAAGTAACCTCCCTGGATGTCCAACACCTGGGTTCCTGGGGGCTCTGAAAGCCCCGCATTTACCTGCGGGAAATCCCCGTGTCCAAACATAGAGGCAAGGTGAGCCGCCTTCTCCTTAATGTTCTTTTTGTGAAATTCTCTGTTGGCCAAATTCTGAGCCCTTTTCTGCAGCCAAGGTGAGAAAGGAGAAAGAAAAAAGAGATAGAGACAGACACTGTGAGGGGAGAGGCGGGAGGCAGCCAGGTGGGCTTGTGGCCCTCAGCACACATGGCAGGATGGGAGACGGCACCCGCCCTGGACAGGAGGAGGGAGGGGAGGAAAGGAAGGCACCCTAGACACAGGCAGGGCAGAGACAGGGCAAAGAGCAAGGCTTTCACCTGGAGAACCTTTTCTTCCACTTCCTGCAACCGCCGCAGCACCCCGGAGAGGGCCAGCGCTCCCTGGCAGGTGGCAGGCAGGCCGGCGGGATTTTCTGGCCCGCCCAGCTGCAGGTCAGACTTGGCTCGGGCTCTCCAGGGCCTGCTCGGGCACTCGCCGCCAGCAGACACTTGCTTTAGCTCTCGGAGCACATGCCCCGTGACAACCACCAAGGGAAACTGGGGGAGAAGGAAAATCAAGCTTCCTTCCCAACTGTGGCCCTCCCATGGATGCCCCGCCACCGTGAGGAATCCCCATGAGGACCAGGGACAAGGGCACGCCAGATGCCACCTTGAGTCAGATTCCAAACTAACCTTGGGTGTTGACTTTCCACCACCTGCATCAGTATCACCTGACATCCTCCTTAACATACCGTCTTGTTATTAACAACACTCCAGACCCACTGAATCAGAGCCTGTACCACCCTGGTTCCCAACGTCTGGGCCCAACCCCCAGATATTCAGGTTTAATTGGTCAGGGGGTGGGTACCAGAGATTGATTTTTTTTTTTTTTTTTTTTTTTTTTGCGGTATGCGGGCTTCTCACTGTTGTGGCCTCTCCCGTTGCGGAGCACGGGCTCCAGACGCACAGGCTCAGCGGCCATGGCTCACGGGCCCAGCTGCTCCGCGGCATGTGGGATCTTTCCGGACCGGGGCACGAACCCGTGTCCCCTGCATCGGCAGGCGGACTCTCAACCACTGCGCCACCAGGGAAGCCCGAGATTGCTATTTTTAATAAAGCTCTCTAGATGATTCTTACACACACAGACATAGAATCACTGCAATATGTCCACACTGACCTCCTTTGACCTCCACTCCCCGAGAAGCAACACCAAATTTCTAATGCTGACCGGGCACTTTTGAGTGCTGTGGTCAATAATAGTGATTCTATTCAAATTCCAAACCCAGAGATATTAGCTGGAAAAAGCCTCAGCCCATGGCTCCTGGCTGCCTCCCTGCCCACTGGGCAGGTCCTCATCTGCTCAGACACCAGGGGAGGTCTAACCACATCCCAGTCTTACCCCTTCAATGGCATGCGGCCAGCTGGCCACCTGAGCCCATTCCACCATCACTGTCACTTCTCCACTGATTTTAGAAATCACCCTACTCAAGAGGTCTGCAAATAAGCTAAGTGTCCCAGGGGCATCACACAAAATACCCTGTGTGTTGTGGTCTGGTTTTCCCCAAGCAAATAAAGCACCAAGAGCCTGGTAGTTGGTCAGTCGATACCCCTGACTGGCATGTATTTTAAGATGCTGCACACTTGGTTATTCCTACCTATAAGGGTGGTAACCTCAAGTTGTGTTTGCCTTCCCAGAGAATCTACAATCAGCCCTATGTGGGGTGTAGAGACAGCCACGGACC
This sequence comes from Lagenorhynchus albirostris, assembly GCF_949774975.1. Lineage (NCBI taxonomy): Eukaryota > Metazoa > Chordata > Mammalia > Artiodactyla > Delphinidae > Lagenorhynchus > Lagenorhynchus albirostris. The sequence continues at coordinate 43,294,983 of NC_083103.1, forward strand.
CCACCCCTCTGGATCAAAGTTCCCTCTGGTTTCACCAAGACAGCATCCACTGGAAGGAGCCCTACCTGCCTTTTCAGAGTTGGTGATGGGCTGGGTGTGGGCTCCTCTGGCTTGGGACGGCGAGAGTTAACAGGAGGGTCAGAGGAAGAGCGCAGTATGGGCTTACCTATCCCTGAGACACGGTGCTCCTGGGAGGAGGAAGGTGAGTCCGAAAAAGCAGCCGCAGGAAATAGGAAGGAAAAGGCGAGTCAGACAGACACTTGGAGGGAGGAGAGGAGGAGAGTCAGGGAGAGAGAGTTTGCAGATGCTGAGCGAGCCCTGGGCTGAGCTCTGACAAGCTGGGCCCAGCTGGGAAACTTGAACCCCGGCCCTCTGTCCGTGTGAACAGCAAGTCCCATGGTCCCCTTCTCTTGGACAATGTGTGAATCCCCAGGAGGCTGTGCTTTTGGCTCAGACCTGGGGCACTGGGCAGGCACATACCAGGCCAGGGTGGCAAGTCCCAAAGTCCTTCCTGCCCACTAGATGAAAGGGATGCTACAGTCCTTCTGAAGGAAGAAAGCCCTCATCAATACCTGGGGGCTGCAAGGGGCCAAGCCTCCAGGAGGGACAGTTGAGAAAATAACTCAGACAGTTACAAGTCTTAGGAACATGGCCCCCTTGTAATAAAACCTGGCTTCCTGGGGAAGGTCGGTTTGTCCAGGAGGGGCATGGTCTACATCAAGACTAGGAAGATGTCTATAACTGCCTCTAAACAGAATTAACCAATTGTTTGTCTTTCTCCTGAGAGGAGCCTAATTCTGTCATGTGACAGATGTTCTCCAAAGAAAAACTGAACCCCTTGTCCCAAGCTTTTGTAATGTGACAGTGGTGCCCCAAAGGAATTCGGGGGAGCAAATAAAACCATCCAAGTGCAGACTCCAAGTCAGAGTCCAAGAGAAGTCAGCCGGGTCTGCAGCCTGACCCACAGCATCCCACCTCCTTCAGCCTCACATGGACCCTGGTCAGACACAACAGCTCTGCCAGCCTGACCCAAGGGAACAAGGAGAGGGGGGCAGCAGGGGACACTCTCGAGGTTGGTCCCCATTCCTATGGGCCCACATGGAGCTAAGACCCTGGTTCGGACAGGTGTTCTCACCACGGACTGGGCAATCAGCATCTCTAAAGCTCCCTCCAGCTGCACCATCTCAAAGATGGCTGCAAAACAAGTCATGGTTGCAAAGCAAAACAAAATCGGGGCAAGGATTTCTTCCCCAGTGCAGAATAGGCATCAGCAAACTACAGTCCTCGGGCCAAATCCTGCCTGCTGCCTGTTTTTATAAATAAGGTTTTATTGGCACACGGCCACGTGCATTTGTTTACAGATCGTCCATGGCTGCTTTCATGCTATAATGGCAGACTTGAGTCATTGCAAGAGACTGGATGGTCCCCAAAGTTTAAAATATTTGCTCTCCAGCCCCTTTTAGAAAAGTCTGACTCCAAATCTAGAAGAAGCTTGAGACTCCTTTTGAGCCAGGTCTGGCTGGCACACCTGAGATCCAGTGCTAGCCTGACATTTCTGCTGGCTTCTCAGAGGGTTCTGTTCACCAGGTAGGCAGGGTCAGTGAACATCTGACAGGACTCACCTGCCTCAGGAGTGAGGGGTTCCGAGAGTTCTCCTCGAACTTGGCCAGCAGCTGACTTGCCATAGACTTGACTTTGTTCTGATTTCCACCTTCTTTACAGCCCTCTTGATTGGAGCCCAAGCTCTGGCTAGGAAAGGCTGAAGGCTGCAAAAGCCAAATCAATGCATTGGTTGTTGGTTCTGGAACCCAGGTATCAAGGAGGGGGCCTGGGGGCTCAGGACAAGGACAGTTTCCTGAGGAAGGACACCCTCTGCGGTCTGAGGAAGTGAGGCAAAAGCAGGAGGCAATGCCCACTCTGGAGACAATGCTCAGAGGTGGGACGAGTCTTCTCAGACGGGCACAGCTAGGCTTGGGAGCCAGACACTTAGTGTTTGAATTCTGACCCTTTCACCTCCCAGCCCAGTGACCTTCGCAATTTACTTCTCTGAAGTTTCCTAATCTATAAAATGCGAGCAGTAACCCACCTTCATGTGACTGTTGAAAAAGTCAAATATAATAATGAAATGATGAGCGGAATAGTTTTCAAAATATATCATGTAGCTGACAAAGGGTGAAGGATTGGGGGGTGAAGGAAGCAAGAGGGGATGTCAGTGAGGCAAGGCACAGGCTCTGGGCTTCCCTTCTCTCCTCTGCGCCCCACTTCCAGTGGCAACGAGTCCTGCTCTGTTGTTGCTATCTTTAAAAAAAAATCATTTAATTTTGAGATAATTTTAGATTGACAGAAAACTTACAAAGACAGCACAGATAGTTCCTGCGTACCGTAGACCCAGCTGCACCTAACGTTAACATCTGGAATAATTATGACACTGTTATCAAAACTAAGAAATTAACACCGGCACAATACCATTAACAGAACTATAGACTTGATTCAGATCGGGCCAGTTTCCCACTAATGTCCTTTTAGGTTCCAGGACATATCCAGGATCCCACATTGCATTTAGTCATCATGCCTCCTCAGCCTCCTCCCATCTGTAATGGTTTCTCCACCTTTCTCTGTCTTTCATGACCTTGACAGTTCTGAAGGGGACTGGTCAGCTATTTTGTGCGAAGTCCCTCCATCTGGGTCGGGCTGATGTTTGCTCATGATTAGCCCAGAGTTAGGGATTTTGGAGAAGGATGTAACGGAGGTGAAGGGCCCTTCTCATTGCTTTGTTTCGGGACACGTGATATCGACACGACTTGTGACTGTTTAGATGTTGACCATGACCAGTTGGTTATGCTGTTTTAGGAAATGGAATTCTATGTAAGATTTTCTTAGCTCATCTGCTCAAATAAAACTTTAAAAACGATGGGTGTCCAGTGAATGTCTGTTCCGCGGTACCACAGATCTGCTCCCATCAGCCTCAGAAATACAAATGGCATTGTCACTTCAAGAGGGTGGTCAGTTTTCCTGAGGAGACAATGAATTTCCCTCCCCGGAACAGATGTTCTCAAAACAAAGATATGTTCACTTAGAAGAAATTCATGGGAAGAGGCAAGCTGTAGTCAACTGTTTTTTTGGGTTTTTTTAAGATTCCCTAAGAGTAGCAGCCTCATGGGAAACCCTGTATGCACAGCCACTCTGAAGAGTTGGACAAACACAAGCCAAAGAGTCACTCCCTACTTCAAAGTGGGAACTAACTCTGCATAGCAATCCAGGCTTGAGTGTGAATAGGGCAAGTTTGCTAGGCTGGTCACTGTTTGTACAGGCCAAAGTAGGCCAGGACAGTGGGTCGTGCAGAGCGGCCCTTTGCAGACATTCATGTGCATGTGAATCACTGGCGGGTCTCCTTCAAAACCGGATTTGGATTCAAGAGGTCTGGGGTAGGCCCTGAGAGTCCGCATTTCTAACCAGCTGCCAGGTGATACTGGTGCCCTTGTTCTTGGCCCACACTTTATGAGTAGCAAGAATTTAGAGAGAATCATTGCTTGGTTAAATCTGACTTAAGCAAAACAGCTGGCCCAGAAAACAGAGCCATTTCAGAAGGGGCAGGTGCAACCAGATTTCTTCCCACACTCTAAATCTTGTGCTGCCAACAACAGAAACAGCACAAACACCCCCTCAAATAAGCCACAGATGAAAGGCAGGAGAAGACTTCCCCGCGGGGATAAAATGTATCCAAGGGAAGCTTCTTGGGAGGAGGCGGGAGCGAATCACAGGCACTTAAGGCAGAGCCAATACCCGTAACTGGGGAATGGGATGCTTCTCCAGCCCAGTTCATCAGCCACGGCTTCTTCCTCTCAACTGTCTCCCTGTTCACTGGCTTCTTGCTCATGCCAGAGCCAAGAGCAGCAGTTCTTCAACCATATAAGATAAAAGAAGTTTCTTTCTAAGTCCTATAAATGAAGTATGAATGCATCCTACAAATGATCCCCCTTGCTTCTATGTCATCATTTTGGTATCAGCCAGCAGGCTAGCTAAAGCTGATATCCTACAGTTCACAGACAGTATCTAAGCTTGCTTTTGTGGAATTAGAATGGCTTTTTGGAATGAGCTATATATCTCAGGTCTCTTTACAGAGCTGCCTGGGGAAGCAAGAACTGATACTCTTCTTCTGATCAATTTTTTAGTAGCAGGAGAGAGACTCATGCTTCGCTTTGACAAAGTAGCCTGAAACTTTCTTCTCTCACCAGAAGGTGGCATTTGTGGGCGCTGGGACATCTGCTTTACAGAAAACACAAAAGGTAGAAACTAGGACTGGGAGAAAAGTGGGACTGCTGGTGCCTCTTTACTACTTACTATTAATAGTGATTATATCTTGATTACCCTAGGTGCCAAAGACCATGATTGGCATGTTATACACGTCCTCTTACTTAATCTTTAAAAATTCTGCAAAATGTCATCCATTGCAAATGCATCGTCTGTGTTTTACAGATATAAGCCACACCCTGGGAGGGTGACATAGCTAGTGACCAGACCCAACTTTTTCCCATCAAGCCAAGCTTGGAACCCAGTGGTTCATGAGAGAGGAAAGAAAGAAGGGCAGGGCGACTGCCACGGTCAGGTGGGCGGGCTGTGGCCACTGGCTGTCAGGAAACGGGCTTTGTGTAAACCAACACTGAGCACACGCACCTCGTCCAGGTTGTTGAAGCCTTTCCGCCTCCGCTTGCTCATGTCATTCTCTTCGGTTCGGCTGTCCACCTGTGATGGCCAAGAAAGCATGGTGAGCTCAGGGCTGTCAAGGGCTGCGATGCCAGCACTGGGGATCCAGCCCTGCCCGCCACAGCTGCCGGCCCAGGAAACAGATGGGCAGAAATTACCCTGCACCGTGACACATGCTTTCGGCTCTGTTCAGGCACAGAGGAGGGAGCCTTCCCCAACCTCGGGAGCCAGGGCTTCTGTCAGAAGGGGGTGGGAACACAGCCCCCAAAATCATGTCAAAACATTCCAAAGCACAAAGAATCCCTGTGACATGGGCAGGGACTGTCTCCTTGTCAATGACCTTGGACTCAGAGTGGTCCCAGCTGGGCCTGCTGATGCTGCCCCGTGGAGATCACCTCCTACGAAGAGGTGCCACTGGCTCCCCTCACAGGCGGGGATTCTCGGGACTTAGATCAGCTGTCCAGGAATTTGATGGCAAATGACGCCTGCCATTAAGCCACCACTGCAGCTACTGGTAAATGACATTATGTTAACTTCAAAGTAGCATCAGATATGGCCTGAAAACTATGGTGACCATACAGCCCAGTTTGCCCAGGACAGTTCGATGTATTGCTTTTTCCCCCAGCATAATTATGAATAGTGCCCCCTTTCATTTTCAAAAATATCCTGGTTTAGACAACAAATTGCATGGTTGTCCCATTGATAACCCCTTACAGCCTACTTTCTTCTTCCAAAATCTGGACATTTAAATCCAGAGAACCCTGCCCTACCTAAGCCCACTGCATGACCCTTGCAAAGGCCACCCAAGGGCGCACTTGTGGTCTGACTTATCTCCTCAAGGGAAGGAGGGGGACTGCACAGGTTGAGCTGATGCCACGAGCTGGGATGGGGCTGCAGGCTGGATTTAGTGGCTCGCCATGCACCCTGCTGGGTTAGCCTCTCCTTGACACTGGGGTTAGACCTCGAGCTGGGACCTTCCCCAAACGGCCAGCCCACTGAGGACCATGGAGCCGTCCCCACCGACTATGCGTGTCCCTCCCTGGGGGAGCCTCCGACACCCTCAGCGGGGCCCTCCATAGCAGGGCCAGATTAAATCCCAGCCTTTGTTCCACACTGGATGCAGCCGAAAGGGCTGCTGGCTACCCTCTCCTCTCAAACCCAGGCATGCTGCCCAGTCAGCCCCACACATTCTCACCTTGCCCCATCACAGAGGATCCTTCACCTCCTGGTTGTTCTAAATCAACAGTAATGCCCAAAGACCCCAGCACGCAGTCTAGTGTGTATTCAACTTACTTCCACAGGCAAGCACCTGCTCCCCTGCACGTACACTCCCCATCACCCCGCCCCTCCTCCTATTTACCAGCACCTTAAAAAAATTTTAAGACAAAATTAACGACAGTTTAGTCACTGATATTTGTTCAAAAATGTGACCCTTCCCTTGCTCAGGCAGCATAAAACAACAGATCAAAGGGCCTCGCCTTCCCTTCAACATTTTCCTCAGCTTCTAATAAATCATTATTCTGTGAATGGAAATGATTTCAACCCAAATGTTTGGGCAAACACCAAGAGAAACAGATGACCTTATTTACAGCATCGGGTCCTAGAGGCCCAGGCTGTCTGGGTGCCTGGCTCCACGGCCTGTGAGCCCTGCACTGGCCCGGAGACGTGCCTGTGAAAGTACAGGGTTTCCTCCCAACAAGAACACTTCATGCATCGTCTTGTTCTTCTTGTTTCCACCTTAAATGGGACTTGGCTTCTCCCTCAAAGAGCAACACATCTTACTCTCTTGCATGCAGCAGCCCTGGCTGTGACTGGTCCAACTGAGCCTGCCTGGATCCAAACTCAGTACGTTAGCCGCAGGCTCACAGAAAACACTCCTGGGGGGAGGGTACCCAGCAGCAGCACCTAAGAAGACCCCCAAATCCTTGCGGGGAGGGGTGAAAGGAAGTGGGTGGGGCAACATCAGCCCCTCTGATTCAGCCGGACCCATGGGACAATAAAATGCAGTCTATGTGGTTAGCAACATACAAATCCAAAGGGTCTCTGTTCTTCCTTATGGATTTATCACGGAAGCACTGATTCTCAGATAAGAGCTAGGTTAAAACAAAAAGCTTGAGAAAACACAAATCTAGAGATTTATCTAATTTTTTTCTTATCTGTATATCACTATTGGGGAGCCAAAAATGCCTCCGTAATGCCCTCTCCTTGGTCTCTGCTTAGCACTGTAGAGAACTGGGGTAGAAGGGGGAAGAAAATACTTATTGTGCCCCAAGAGAGCATGAGAATAAACAAATAACTTTCTTATTAATTTTTCCTGCCCTTTCACCCTAAGATACTTTCTTGTCATTATTTCCCAATGATTTGAAAGATTCTATATACCAAAAGGCATTCATTAAACTACTTGGTGTTCTCCATTAAAAAAAAAATCAAAGACATATGTCTACCAATCTCATCATTTATTTGATCAGCACAAGTTAATCACGTTCCCATACTGCCTGACTTAAGGTGATTTTAGCTCCAACTTTATATTTAGTTAGCTGGTGGAGAAATTCAGATCCAGGTCATAGGAAGAGAGGTTGGCCATTGTAGGCAGTGTCCTGAGAGTATACTGGCCACCATGATATTTAGAAAGATGGTCAGTGACACTGGCAAGAGAGCTCTTCCCTTCAATGGCAGAGCAGTATGGAGCCATGGGTTCGAGTTCTGACATGAATTACTTCCCGGCTAAGTGACCTTAGGAAAAATCACCCAACTCTTCTGACTTTAGTTTCCTCACTTCTAAGCTACTATACTACCTAGCTCATAAGTAAGTTATTGTAAGGATGAACAAATTCATGTATATAAGACACTTCTTCTCCTCTGAAGTGCTATATAAGTGTTAGACATTTTAAGTTAGGTTAGTGCTATTCACAGAATTAGAAAGTCTGAATTCTAGTTCTGGCTTTGACATTTACCACCTATATGGCACTGCATTATAATCTCCCTAAGACCAAGTTTCCCCATCTCTTAAACTGGGATGAGAACATGTCCCATGCCTTCCTCAAAATGTAACAAGAGGAGCAAATGCGCTATGACACTGTAAAATGCTGGATCCATCATGGGTGCAGTACGGAAGCCAGTGGTCAACGCAACTAGTTTTACCGTTTTCAGAAAACGAGCATCTTCATTTAGTCAGTATGGGATGGGGACCATCATTTACAGAGCCCCTTCCATGTGCCAGAGAAGGAGCTCAGACCTGCAGCTCACACTTGTTCAACGTTGTCTGCAGCAATGCAATGTTTATGTTATTACGATATTTTGCAGACAAGCTGAGGAACTTTGAGAGGTTTGAACACGTGCTGAATCCCCACCAGACCCAAATACGTATTTGTCGTCTGGGCTTCAGCTTGCATCCCCATTCTATAAGTCAGCGCAGAATCCCAGGCTGCAGTTACACAGAGAACAGGAGAGCGATCACCCTCAGCAGCAACCTGCAGACCACAGGTGCCCCGGGTGGGATGGGGGTGGGCACGTTGCTTAAGCCCTGTGCTAACTGACCCGGGCAGCATCAGTACCTGGGTTGACTCCCTAAGCCATCTTCAAGTCTCTGAAGACTCGTACTGAGAAGTACGAGAACCCTAGTGGGAGTTTTGGCTGCTGGGTGGGTGGTTCTGTGAAAAGAGCTGGAGAAGGGGAGTGAGAGGAACTCAGGAAGTCACACTGGAAGGTCAGCTCCCTCCAGCAGAGAACTTGGCCCTCTTTGTTCACTGCTGTGCCCCCAGCACTGGGAACTCAGCATAATACGGGGACTCGGTAAATCTGTGTTGAATGATTGGGTGAATGGAGGAAGCACTTTCTTATACAACTGCCCCTGGATCTTTGGAAAGTGTCTGTGCAGGAGGGTCAAGGAGAAGAGCTGGGAGGGGGACCCCCCAGCTCAGACCAGACACTGATCTGAGGCATGCTTTGTGAACCCCACTCCACCAGGGTCAGCGCTAGAGGAGGACCTGGGTCAGAACCAGCCAGCCGAGCAGGATAAATCCTGGGGCCACCCACCTGTCTCCTAGGATGGGCTTTCCAGGGACAAATGACAACTTCTGTGTTGTGTTGTCCCTCAAGGAATGGGCCCAGAATGGGGAGAACAAAGATCAGACACCTCGACCATGTATGTAATATAATATGTGTCATAACTGAAGTGGACATAAATCTAGGCAGTACCCACGTGTGGTAAGATGAGGTGAGCACAGACAGGTTTTGTGTGTGTGTGTGTGTGTGTGTGTGTGTGTATGCACTCACATGCACACACAGGAGACAGAGACCACATATGTGTGATCAGATGTCACCTGTGAGCCTGGTGACAAGAGCTTTGGAGTCTCTAGGAACTGTCCCATGCTACAAGGCTTCTAGCTGCTGACTGGGACAGAGGCAGATCTGCAGCAGACCAAGGGCTTTTCTTTAAAAGGAAAACAGAATCCCTAAGCTCTTCTCCTCCTCCCCAGGCGTGGGCCATCCAGTCTTCAGAGATAACCAACCCCAGTAGATTACCACTCACCAGAGGCACGACCCTCTTGGCATGGAATGGGAAAGTCATTCTCTCTAAAATAAACAAGTTTCTGGATGGAGGAAGAGCCTTCAATTTTGCCCAAAGTTGTTCTCTTTTGCTGGAGTTTGGATGTTATCAGGAAAATAAGATTAGGGAGGAAAGAAGAATTTAACACCAACATCAAAAACCAGGAGGGAGAGAGACTGTAAGACTGGCTCAGGAGAGAAACAAGGAGCCCTCTTCAGGATTAAGAGGCCACATGAGAACAAAGGTGGGCTGCTCAATCCCCGTATCAAGATGGTCCTCTCAAGTCAGTGAGGGGGGAGGGAGGGGAATGGAGGGACGAGAGGAGGGGGCAAGGTCAAATACAGATGCGCCTGTACATACAGATCGTGTGTCTGAGCTCTGGTGTACAAAATCGCGCAAGCGCAGCCTAGCCTGCATCTCCAGTCCGTAGGGGCACGTGAACCAGGGCAGTGAAAACTGCGTGTCTAATTGCATTGACATCTTCTTGTATAGCTGCGGGGGAGCCCCGTGTACGTGTGCAGTTTTCAGTCTCCTGTGCAGACCTCCTCTGTGCGTGTCCAGGGGCAACCTGGAGTGGACTCAGTACTCTTTGGTCATGAGACATGTTAAGACCAAAGAGCATTGCAAACAGATTTCTCCAGACCAAAAAGGGATCCAGATATAAGAAGAAGACACATGATAGAAAGGGGAGAGGGTACTCTGCACGTGGTCGGACCATTGCACTGGCGTTGAGTGGTGGACAGTATATGCTGGGGTGTTTTAGTGCCAGGGCAGAATGTGACCCAGTGGCCCTGCAAACCCACCAACTCACCAGTTTGAGGAAAAAGGGTGGGACAACTAATGCCCACACCAGGCACTTACTTCAATGACCTAATCTCTCTACCTATCCGAGAAGCAGGGCAAACTTTAGACATTAACTGGGGCCACGGGAGGGAATCAGATCTGTGGATTTTAACCACTCTCAAGATGGGCAGCCAAGGAGCACACCCTGGAGGCGACTGGACGTGGGTCAAAGTCAGCCAGGGCTGGGCCGGGCAGAGCCCACACATCCCCGCTGCATTTGCTAGCAGAGCCAGGACGAGGTGGAGTGCTGCTCCGGCGCCCTCAGAGGGCCTGGAGGGCCTGGCTGACGGCTGACTTTTGACCATTCCCACCTCCTGAGCCAGAGCTGGCCAGGCTGTTTCAATTTGGTCACTCTGTAAACAGAGGTGTGGTGAGTGAAAAGTTTAAACATGCCTCCCCAGTTCCCAGCTGTGGGCTAAGTGGTGGAAGGAAAGTGGGTGAACGGAGAAAAGTGATAAATGTTGGGCTCAGAGAGCTTCCAGAAAGGCTGCACTGGCTTGCCTGGGATGGAGTAGCCCAAAGCAGGGGTCCTCGGTCACCAGAGGAAAAGCAGCTGGGCTGAGGTGGGGCAAGCCGACGACTGGGCTCCGGAAGACAGCTTTCGCTCAGTGTGACCCACGGTGGGCCACGGCATCGCCCACAGAGGCTCTGAGCGGGGCAGCTCGGGGAGCAGAGGGGCACAGGGCAGCGGCGTGCAGCTCAGCCTTTCAGCTGCTCTGCTTACACCCGAGCTGACCCGCACACCCGCCCTCCCCAGCCCCCGAGCCTGTCCCTTCCTAGAGACAGGGCGTGTAGAACACTAAGTACCCAGTTCCTAGAGTCAGCACAACCGCTGCTGCCTTCCAGGGAGCACAGCCCTCAGGGGAAAAAGTGACCACTGATCACACAGCCCAGGCAAAGAAAGGAGGCCATGGGGCCCCAGCCCCACCCTGGGCGGAGGGGTTGGCAGGACAAGTCATGACTGGCCAGCGGTTAAGAGCCTGTGGTAACCCAGAGACACTGAGACGCACGCAGGGGCCTGCAGCCCTCTGCCGAGTCAGTGGAGGGAAGGCAAGCTCTGTGCGAGCCCCTGCAGCCTAACATCTCTGGGCCTCCACTTTTTATCTGTAAAATGAGCGCATCAAGCAAGGCAACTTGTATTATACCTTCCATGGAGATGTCGTCATTCCTATTACCCTGTAATTTCTCATTAGGCCTGTGGTTTCCAAACTGCGTCCCAAGGCACCCCATGGCACCAGAGTGAACTCGGAGAGGAGCCGCAGGAGAGTTTAGATTTTCTAGGGAAGCACGGTGATGTCTGTCACACACCTTGCAAAATTCCCCCACCAAGTTATTTGGATATAACTACTTAACAAATGAAAATTTTACGCATTTCTTTTGATCTGGGGGCAGTGTGAAAAAGAATTACTAAGACACTAAAGGTGCCATAAGTTGGGAAAATTTGGGCATCTCTTTATTAGGTTCTGAGCTCCTCAAAGCCAAGGTCCAGATATTACTCACCTCTGTATATTTGCTCCCCTCATCAAAAACAAACAAAACACTCAGCCTTAAAGTTGGCATGAACAGGGCCCAGTAAACATTGTTGAATGAATGAATAAAAAAAATGAATGGAACAGAATATGTGAATGTAGCCTCATCATCCACTTCTGCTACTAAACGGCCATCGTGTTCTGGATCTAAATTGCTTAACGAAGTGAGATATCGTGTCCATCTCCCTGCTTAGGAGGCAGAGACAATCTGACTTACTTTTAAAAATACTCACCAGCATGTCCTCTTTGCTCTCTACCCTGCCCTTCCTATAACCACACTGAAGGCACTGAAGCTGGCTACATGGTGCAGGGGAACTTGACTGAGTTCTACTCATGTCTTCCTGAGCACTCGATCTGGGTGATTTATCAGCGTAAACAGACCCAGCACGTGGCATCTCCCTTCCCCTCACCCATCCACGTGTAAGAAGAAATTAAACAAACCCAGGCCGAAACTTACTCGTGGAGTTCTCTTCCTTGGAAACGTGAGGTTGAGATAGTTATGAGAAATGGATGATTTGGCCATGCCAAGGTCAGCATTCTCTCCGTAGTTTTTGCGCCAAGCATCTGTTAGGAAATAAAAGTAAGACTGAGATCCAGATCCTTCCACTGCTCCCCCACAGCTCACGGGGTGTCACTGAGACAAGGCCCCTCCAAAATAATTCCCTCACCCCCAACCGAAGCTGTCAGTGGCCTGCACAGAGGGCTGGTGCCACTCTGTCAGTGATCTCCCGGTGACAAGGGCAGATGCAGGCCAGCCCCATGTGGCACCTGCCACACAGGACCCACTTACATACATGGGTCTGGGTGCGTGGGGTCCACCCTTGTTTGGGCTCAAAGGCAAAGGGAGGGCAGGGGTCAGCCCCAGAACAGAGGACATCAGTGTGAAGAGCAGCCAGATGTGGGCACAGGGCAGAGACGGCTCAGGGGCTGGCAAAGCCTCATCCTGAAAGCAGGTCCTTACCCACGGGCCTCAGCGGGGTGCCCCGGAAGAGCTCATAGAACTTGGAGAGGTACATGACCATGCTGAGCTTGTCGGGCTGCGGGGCTGAGGCCATCTCTTTGCCCGTGGTCACTGGGGGGATGCCAAACTCACGCTCGGCCACGTCAAATGCCAGCTGGTTGTTCTCCACAGTGTCATCTTCATTCAAAGAGTCAAAGTTGCTGGAGAATCAGAACAAGGTGAAGTTTTCAGAGATGATGCAGAGGGCTGAAGAGCTGAGCAAACTTAGCCATAAGGAGCACTGCAAGTGACAATGTCCTTGCTCCAATCCCTCCACCACTACCCCCCACCCCTCAGGGGGGCTCAGCCAGAAGACGCTAACCCTGTCCTCACTCAGGGTGGAACCAATCAGATCTGGGCCATGAAAATGTCATCTGCTACCTGGGATGAAAAAAATCAGAAAATAATTGGAAAATTTATGAACTACTTTACTTTTAAATAGTTCCCATTCGTTCTTTTCCTTTTAATTACAAAAGTGATATGGGCTTCTTGTAAATAAAAGAATCAAGTTATATAAAGTAAGAGGTGAGAGCCTCATCCCCTTCTCAAGGCAACCTCATTTCCTAAAGGTACCAGTTGATAAACTTTACTAGGTTTCCATCCAGCCTTCTGGATGGATTTGCTCCTGGGTGTGAGGTTACACTGCAGTTGATTTAAACACAACATAATAGATGTATTGTGCTTTCAACATCCCAAAGCATTTCCACAAACAGAATCCAATCTTCCTAATGACCCTGCCATTATTCCTGATTTATAGATGAAGACGGCAAACGCAGAGAAGATATGGGGCTTGCCCAACAGTATACAGCTAACGGATCTGGGTCACAAATCTAATTCTTTTGGCTGTAAAACCCTCAAGCTGGTCCCCAGAATTAGATCTCACCCATAAGTCCTCTCTTGAGGGTAGGGCTCCAAGGTGTGAACACTCAAATTTCCCAGATGAAAGGGGTTTGGTGTATGAGTGCAATCGATCACCGAGCCTGAGTCATTCTGCTCCTTACATAGAAGGAACGCAGATCCAACAAGTTGCTGGCAGAATAATCAGTGCAAAGGAAAAAGAACAAGTCGAAGAAAAAATTCAAAGTATGCAAAGAGAAATGCTGATCTACGTGCTGAAGATTCTGTATCTAGAACAGCCCTGGTCTCCCTTGTCTCCAGGGTCCCCCTGGGCCATGAGGGGCTCGCCAGGTCCAGCTGGGCCCCAAACTCACATCAGCTCAGGCCGGAAGCGGTGGATGACGGCACACAGGGCCAGGCCACTCCGCCAGGACGTGGTCAGGTCTGTGACGTTGACATGCTGGTAGCCCTTGGTCTGCTGCTGGCACCAGGTTAAGAGCTTGCTGGGCCGGATGTCTGACTCTGCAGCAAGAGGAGATGGACAGTGGTGAAGCGCTCTACGGAAATCTCAGCAGCTCCCCTGGGGACCCGCTCTGTCGGCCACCACGGGTGGGGACCAGGAGGAACAGCACTGAGTCAGGGGCTGCGGGCACAGCTGCAGCCCCATGAGGGGGTCCTGTCGAGAGCACGCAGGAGGGCAGGATGTTGGGACAGGAAGCATGCTCTCCTGCAGGAAAGAGTTCCTGAGACGCCCTCTGGCCAGGTCCTGGTTAGAGGCTAGGAACAAAGAGGTGAGGGTGACATGGACTCTGCCAACAACATGCTTATCTTGTGGGGAAGACAGACACAGAAGTGGGTGACAATAACAGAGAAACCCAATGCCAGGGGAGCACATGAGTGGGTTTGCCAGAGTCTACCAGGGCAGGGGAACTCGCCAAAGAAAGGGTCATGGAGGAGGTGCATTTGATTGCTTCTAGAAGAGTGTCTAGGACAGAAGGAGATCTCCAGGAAAACAGAAAGGACTGTGCCGTGGCAAAGAATCTAGAGAAACCTGCCATGTTATGTGACATGGTTTATTAAAGGCCGGCAGCAGCAGGGCGTGTGGGTGTGGAAGGCAGGGAGGGGTGGCTGGTGAGGCTGAGTTTGCCCGATGGCGGGCAGGATGCAAGGTCTGGGCAGGCAGTGGAAGCCACGTGTGTCTTGAAGCAGGGTGGTGACCTGAGCACAGCTGGGTGGACGCTGGGAAGCTGGTCACTTAATCACCCCTTCCCTCCACACTGAGCACCAGCCTTATGCACAGCACTGTGCCAGGCCCTGGAAGCCCAGGAAGAGTGAAGCACATGGAGCTCGTTATCCAGCTGGAGAGACAAGACTCCTCATGCTGGAAACAACAGGAGAAGAAAAGCAAGTCCCAGGGAAGTCAGTCCGGTTCACTTTAATGTGTCAAGCGCTCGCCTCTAACCCACTCAGTGATCCTATGGTTGGTATTGTCCTTGTCCCGGTTTTACAGATGAGGAAACTGAAGTGCAGAGAGCAGAGGCCCCTGGCCAAGGTCATGCAGGTCACTGGATCAGAGCCAGGCTGGCTGCAGGGCCTGTGCCCCAGTGGCCACCCAGCAGGCCTCCTCCCTGCAAAGCTGGGGTCCCAGGAGGGCCACTTACCCCGCCTGGAGAGGCCGACGGATCTCCTCACTGAGCCCAGCCTCTCAAGAGGGCACTGGTGCAACTCTTTAGTGATGTACAATTGCTTCACCTAGGAGCGAGAGAGGACACACAGCTGTCTGCTAGTTTTCCCCCAAACCCTAGTCATTGCAGGGCCGCTGAACCCACCCCACCCTCTCATCGACAATGGCTGCCCTTTTCCTCTCTCGCCGAAGGACATGACCTTCAGCAAGGGAACCAGCAGCTTGAGACAGAGCTGTGGATCTGTCATCCACCCAAACGTGGGGGAACTCAAGTGTGAATATATGTAATTGGCTGATTTTTAAAATTCACACCATTCTTTGTGCTATTGACTGAAGAGGTCAGAGCTTGTGTGACTCTTAAGTCGATGGGAGAAAAAATAGACTCTAGGACCTCGGATGGAAAGAACTTGATATTTGATCAAGTAGATTATTTGAGAGAGGTATGCTCAGCAATGCATATGCTCAGTGACAAATAAACATACGTAAATACAGGTACATATGTGGACGCACACTTACATGTGTTCTAGTTCTCTCCTGTTGGCTAGAGAGGTGCTGACTCTACTTTACTCTGTGGCTTTCCCAGAGAGAGGAACTGGCCTCACCTTTGGGCCAAGAGGCAATGGGTCCCAAAGATGTGCCAAGATTTTAGGTGACCCCCCACTTCTCACCGCTCAGTGCCTGGTGACCCACACAGGACTCCGGGCAAGGCCTTACCTGATGGGGCCTGACGCAGTTTGAGTTGAGGTTTGGGTACCGCGTCCCCGGGTCCAACGTGTACTGCTCAAAGTTCTTGTTGATGTTCTCTGGGGTCGTTTGAGGTAACAGCCGGTAAAGACTTTCTCTGGAGGAAGGCAGAGCAGAGAGGTCAAGGATTGCTCTTGCAGCCTCCGGTCTTCTCTCCGCTCCTCCCCTCCACCCACCTTCCCCTGCTCCCAAGAGCTTCTTAGATCTGTGTTTGCATAACCCTTCCCAGCAATGCCTGGCCCTCCTGGTTCTCGAGATCTGCAAAGCGGGGGAGGGTCAACACGGTCAAGGGGAAGCAGGAGGGACCCTGGGAGATGGTGAGGCTGGCCTCCTCCCCAGGGCAGAGGGCAGGGACTCAGAGCTGGCAGCCCAGAGACCTGCGGTTTTGCTATAACTGCCACTTAGCCACCCTGCCTCCTGTGGCTGGTCCCCCATGACCACAGGTCTCCACACCCAAGACCAGCAGAGGCCCGTCCGCACCCGCCAGCCCTGACTTATCCTGGTCCACCAGCTGTCACAGCCACGTGGCCAGCAGCAGGAGTCTGGGAGGAAGCCCAGGATCTCAGCAGCAGAAGAGGCCTGGGAGGTGAGAGCACCCAGCCCCCAACAGAGTGGGACTCAGTGCTGCAATGGAAGCTTCCCCTAAACCTCTTCTGGTTCCTCAGTGTCCGAGCAGTGCCAAGAACCCCAACTTCAGGGCCGCCCTGAAGATTTCTCTTTGGCATCCAGGGCTCAAGGGCCTGGCCCCCACGGAAAGTCACTGGGGGAGGGAGATCATGACAGAGAACGCTTCCTTGGGGACTCGAATGATGAAATCAGGCCACATGTGGGAAGGCAGATGAGAGGGGGCAGAGGCTCCAGGTTCATCCAGCCTCACTCCCTCTCCTGCCTGAGTTTTGACCCGGCCCTGCCTCCAGCTGAGGGGCCTGCTGTTAATACTCACCTTTCAGCCAGCAGCTCCAGGGGAGGAGTGCCCTGGTCCCAGCTCTTCACCATCCACGCCGTGTCAAAGGCTGCCAGGAAGCCGCGGGCACAGCCGGTGCCCATCGGCCAGAACGGCTGCAAAGGACACATGCAAAGTTCTAGTTGATTCCAGTGATCCCCAGAATGCCATCCCATTCTATCCAGCACTTGGTGTTTGCCAGGCCTGTGCGAGGCACTGGGGGACAGAGAGGTGACAGGCAGTCCACTGGGACTCACCACAAACACCAACAGCTGTAGCACAAAGTCATATGCAAGGGTGCTATGACACGGGAACAGCAAAATTGCTTTGGGGGCTCAAAAAGGCAGAGGCAAAACCACCCTGAGGGAGGGAGATAGAAATCAAGGAATGCTTCAGGGAAGAGTTGCATTCGTGCTGATTTTAAAGTATGAATAGGATTCTGATCTTGATCCGTTCAGAACAGTGTGGGCGAAGACTTGGTGGCAGGAAAATGACGGAGCCGGATGGAAAAACAGCCCGTCTGGTTTGGGTGCAGCAGAGAGCACGGGTGGGAAGTACCGGGAGAGAGAAAGCTGGGAGGGAGGATTGGGACAGAAGCAGGGGAGGTGCTGAGTGCTTAAGCAAGGAGCTTAGGTTAGAGTCCGCACACAGTGGTGAGCAAGCATTGATTCACCAAGCTAAGTTCTAACTAAACTGTTCCACGTGCACCCAAAGCGTGGTTTGAAATTTGATGCTAACTTCAGATAAATACATCAACATTTTTTGGTCAGTGCTTACATTAAGATAAAAATCTACCCTTTCTGAAATCATTCATTTAATGTAAGAATCCTAGCATCTGCACATTTTCTGGGAAGAATTTTGAGCAGGGAGGCCACGGACTTTGGGGCCCACACTCCTTTCTTGCTCCTATTCGAACTCGATGCTGACAGGCTACAGAAATCCACCCAGAGGAGGAAGAAGTCTCCAACCAGCTGCGGATCTGCATGCTCTGGGAAGGATGGCCTGACCCGGGCCGCTTAATTTTGTACTTCAACCGAGAAGTCAGCCCAGAAAAACCCAGAGGGGCAAGAGAAAGTGTTCCTGCCTGTATACAGGCAGAATTGACCCCTCTAAATTTCGTCAAAGGTCAGGCTCTGAGGCCAGGACGGGCTCGGCAGGGTCCTGCCAGTTGGCTGAGAGCCTGTCCTTCCGTTGGGCTGCAGGACGGCAGATGCTGCCAGTTAGAATAGCAATGTGGGGATCTGTCTTCCAGCAGGAATGAGGGGGCTCCAAAAGCAGGCGGTACCTCAAGCAAGCTGTCGCCCACCAGGGCCACGAGCAGCTGGTGTGACTGTCGCTCGCGCACCAGGGCTGCATTCTCGGAGGCGTACATGGAGGTGAAATCGAACATGGCCACGTCGGGTTGTCCGTAATGGTTCATGGCAAAGTCTAAAGACGGCAGCTGGTAATTGGTGGCGAAGTCTGCAGCTTCGCGTGCATAGGAAAGCAGGCTGTCCTGGTTCACGTTCTCTGCACACAGCAGCATCTCTGTGTCGATATAGTCCTGGGAGAAAGAACAAGAGCACAGTGTA